>NC_088864.1:12248353-12578768 GCF_032884065.1 Artemia franciscana
CAATTTTAATTGTTAATGAGGATACAAAAAATGTACTTCTCATCATATAGCGGAAACGACATTTTTTTCTATCAAAGATAATGCAAAAAACCATCAGAAATTAAATATAAAAAAATAAGATCTTTCAGCTGAAAGTAAGGAGCAACATTAAAACTTAAAAGGGTCCTATCGGGAAACAGGGACAAAACGTATGTTCTCATGTCAGAATCAAAAGCCAACTGACTTGTATTAGAGAAACTCACGCTTCAGGTACCCACCTTCCAAAATCCTAAGATTGTTTTCAGGTTTGTGATTGGCTGGGAGTTACTGACAATACGAATTATATTGGCAGATAGATGGTGTATACTAGCCAAAGAGTCGGCTAAACTAACTTTTTCGTTAGGGCGTATTTCCTAAGGCCGTACCCTTATATACGATATGCCCTTACCCGCTTCCGGTGTAAAAGTAAACACGATAAATATTTATATTTTTCAACTTGTAATTACTTTCAGACAGATCAAAATACATAATCTAACCTAGAAATTCTTTTTTCAGGATGTCTTTGCTAGCAAATATGCCCTCAAGTTTCAGCGAAGTCGCTGCCTCCATTCCTCCAGTCGCCTTGACTCCTTACAGCGGCCCATTAGTTGATACAACGGTTACTGACATCAAAACAACAACCAAGGACAATAAAGGAATAATCATTGGTGACGGAGGCCCTGACCTTGCCCTTGTCCCCTACGCACTTAAAATATTATTTTCTGTTGGACTAATAACCATCGTTACTGTAGTAACTGTGATTGTAACTGTGACGACGACAAACATTTTCTTTTTGGCTTCTGTTAACATAGCCCCGATATTCTTTCCGGGGGCGAAAAATTACAAACCTAGGAAGAAGAAGAAGCCTAAGCGGCCCTACCCAGAAATTATATATGAAGGACCATATTATGACTATGATGGTCATGAAGAGGATGAAGAAAAAGACGAAGTAGGGAAGCTTGAAAAATATGAGCCTAAAGTTGTAGAAAAAGTGTATGGAAAAGCCACGAGACGAATGCTAAAGCGAGAAACACTGGTTCATAATTAACGTATTTTTAGTGCTTTTAAAATAAATGAAATATTTAAGATTTCCATTAGATTTTATTTCTAATTGGGGTATTTCCCCTCCTCTCTCTATTTTAATTCTAATTCTGCATCTTTTTTTAGTGTGTTGCAGGAAAACATTCTTATTAAAACCATCAGGTGCTAGAAGTCTAGGTTTCTGTCAGCCACTTACCTTTTTATAGCTTCCACGAAACTTCTTAAGGATTTTTGCTAGCAAAAGTAGGGGAAAAATTGTGCAAATACGCATTTTAAAACAGAAAATTTGCAAACTTAAGCACTCCTTTCCCCAGAATATCACGATTGGCGAGATACAAATTTTTTCTCTCTAAAGCGAGAAATACTGGTTCAAAATTAATTTTTTTAGTGCTTTTACAATAAATGACATGCAGGACTTCCATTATTATTTTTTTTCTAATTGGAGTATTTCCCCTATCCCCTCTATTTTAAATCTAATTCCGCGTTTTTTTTTAGTATTTTGCAAGAAAATATTCCTATTAAAGCCATCAGGTGCTAAAAGTCTAGGTTTCTGTCTGTCACTTACCTTTTTATAGCCTCTACGCAACTTTTTAGGAATTCTTGCAAGCAAAAGTAGGAAAAAAATTGTGCAATACGCATTTTAAAGCAGAAAGTTTGCATTTTTAAGCACTCCTTTTCCGAGAAATCATGATTGTGAGATACAGATTTTTTTCTCTCTCTAGTATCTAGAATGCTTTTTTTAGAGTGGTTATAAAAAAAATCTCTCCGGGGGATCATTGAGGCTCTCTATTCATTCCTGAGACTTTCATTCTCCTTCCTCAACTACTTTCCAGGAGGACCACGGGAAGAATTTACCCAAAATATGAATTTTATATATTACATGCGTTTATACTTAAATGCTTCTTCTTCGTTTGGTACCACCCCTCACATTCTGCGCTCCGTAATCTCGTTCCATCCCTTTCCCTTCTTTGTTTTACGGTAAATTCTATTTTGTATTAATTGTGTTTTAATCTTCTACAGAGCTCTGTTCCATTTAACTACCTTGGCTCTCTCTTTTTCCAGCTTATTTTCTATCTAGAAAAGACACAACTAAAATTTTCTATCTTTCTTCCAGCTTCATTTTTATTATTCTGCTTTTCCAGACAGCAACACAAAAGATAAGTTTCAAATTGTATTTAATTTAGCGATATTATAATAACAACAAAAACGGATAAATATTATGAATATTTACATAAGTCACTCCATTTCAAGTGGTCAAAGTCACAAGGGAGGATCTCGTACACAGGAGTTGGCTGTGAATAGACCAAATATTAAGGAGAGGGGTAGGCTTCGAAAAAACAATAAAATATGGTTACTGTGAGTAATATAAGAGATATAATATATAAGAAATTGCAGTAAAATTTTGACATTTTTTGGAGAGGTGTGCTGTCCCAGATCCTGCCCCTTCATGCATGACTGACACCAGCAATTGTTATCCTTTTTGTATCTTAATTAAAATACTTATAAATCAAAATATCTAATTGAATTTTAATTCATAGTCTGTCTAATCGTTCCCTGTACAATATGAAATGATTAATTCAAATTTTGCTAATACACTACAACGAAAGATAATAACAAAAAATAAAGTAAAAATGACTCAAAATATATTTTGATATAAAGAGACTCGGTCTCCTTTTGTTGAAGAAGAGACAGTAAAAGACACTTTTCAAAAGAGACTCAATAGAATGCAACATTATTACTAGTTAAATCGAAAGTGTTTATTAGTTAAACTAAAGCACCAGGCGGTGCGTCGTTTTTTTTCTGGAGGGGTGCAGTTCCCCCCATTAATTTGGAGAGAAAAATGTTATACAGCCAATATCCCTTTTTTATACGGCTATAGACCCCTCTTGTCCCCCCCTACAATAAAGATGCTGGAGCTACGCCTTTGCCACCAGGTGCTTCTAAATGCCAATAAATACTTTCGTTAAATTTCCACTGATGAAGCTACACTTATTAGCAGCGGCCTAACCAGCAAGAGGGTTTGAATCCCTCCAAAATTGAGAAAATTGGTGAATGAATCAACGGTTTTTATTGTTAACCTACCTAATAATTCAAGTGTCTTTGCAACTTGTACCGCTTGCAAATTAAACTTAATGACATGTGTCAATGACGGGAAGGGACGTTTCCCTCTCCCCCTAGAGTTGGAAACGATATTTTTCGTGTGTTTTCATGGGACATATCATTTCTTAATATTTCCATTGAAATAACTGCCTCCCCTGGATCTTTAAAAATAGACTTTACCTTGTCCTACATTTTCGTGAATTAACAACACTGTATGATGAATGTCTCCCTTCAAAGTAAAAGTCTCAATACACTACCAGACATGCGTCAAGAATCATAACCCATTAATTAGATTTTTCACACGCTTCAGAAAAAATATGATATGAAAGGAAATTTACTGAAATATTGCAAACGGGTGGACGAGCAGGACGAAATTTTTGGAGGAGGAGGGGAGAGGGTTCAAACCAGATATTTCTTCACCCATAGTATCGCCCAAGAGGAGACATAAATTGAAAAAAAAGAAAATCCTTAGAGATAGATTGGTTTCAGGTCTATTAAATTATACAATAGAACATAGTGATTTGAGGGGAAGCTGATTTTATGCGCAAAATACTTGCAGATTATTCAGTCATAAATGACCAAAATATAACAATAAATGTCATTTATTGGCTTCATATTGCTTTTCTTACAATGAAGACACTAACATATGAGACATTTTTATGATAGCTACATGGCCTGATATGCAATAGCCACTTTCAGAAGAAGACAGAGTATTCACGGACTGAGCCAGTTGATTAAAGGTCCTGAGTTTAAAACAACAGGCTATCGATTTCATTTTACATAAAAAAAATTATCATACAAATTTTTCAAATTACCATAAACAAATTGGACCAAAATTCGTTTCTTAAACTTAATTGGTTTTGGTTTAAGACGACCATAACATAAAAACCATCAAAAGTACTAACGTTTGTGTTGTTTTTAAAGAAACGTATGATTAATTTAATTATTGAGAAAACAATATTTTAGACTAAGAATATACTTCTTTTTAAGTAGACTAGTATTTAATCACACTAAATTTTCTTTAGCTCCTATGATCAGGGTTGCCACCAACTTCCTCCAAAAAAACCTGTCTTTGGTTTTTACTTACAGTGTCTACTATAGTTTGCTTGATACCAATAATACAAAAAACAGCCTAATTTTTGATTAGATTGGGGTGAATTAGACCTCCTTCTGAAAAGTTTGTTAAAAATATATGATTTCACGCAAAAAGAAAAGCGCCTTTCCCCATTCCATTTTCTAGCAAAGACTCAGACAAGTGTTACTTCCCATTTTGATGTTGATAATTTGACAGGAAAATGTTCGTTTGGCAACCCTGCTTACAGCACACTTAAATTTAAATCTGTAACGATGACAATATTCACTACTTCAGCTTCTGATCAATGTTCTTCTTCTCGCGCTTAACAAAATTCTTGGCCAGTCTGTCCCAGCTTCTTAATTCTAGGGTCTCCAGCAAGTGGTTTGATTCTAGTTAAAAAAAAAAGAGTGAAGTTATTTCACACTCATTCAGATTGATCAACATAAACTGCTTAAAATCTACAATTAAACGATCCTTAGTCCCTATCAATTTGAAAAGTTTGTGAATTTTAAACTGGGACTTGGTCCATCTGTTCATAAAGCTTATAAAGCCAGCCTAAAGGTAAAAAATAACATAAATATTACCAATGAGACGATGAACCGAAGTCAAGAATTAAGGGGTTTTAAGGATCAGAAGCTTATCGAGGATCGAAGAAGTTTTTCCGATTTTTCAAACGATTTCACTGCATAATTCAGCTTTGCTTAAAAACCCTAGTTTTTTCAAACAGTTCGTGGTAACGAACTGTAGTAAGGAGCGATCCGGCTCAATAGTAACCAAAACTAAAAAATTGAATTTTGATATCAATAGCTACATCAAAAGAATCGCATTTTAATGCTGATTTTAAATATATAAGTTTCATCAAGTTTAGTCTTACCCATCAAAAGTTACGAGCCTGAGAAAATTTGCCTTATTTAGGAAAATAAGGGGGAAACACCCTCTAAAAGTCGTAGGATCTTAACGAAAATAACACCATCAGATTCAGCGTATCAGAGAACCCTACTGTAGAAGTTTCAAGCTCCTATCTACAAAAATGTGGAATTTTGTATTTTTTTGCCAGAAGACAAATCACGGGTGCGTGTTTATTTGTTTGTTTGTTTTGTTTTTTTTTTCTTTTCCCCAGGGGTCATCGTATCGACCAAGTGGTCCTAGAATGTCGCAAGAGGGCTCATTCTAACGGAAATGAAAAGCTCTAGTGCTCTTTTTAAGTGACCAAAAAAATTGGAGGGCATTTAGGCCCCCTCCCACGCTCATTTTTTCCCAAAGTCAATGGATCAAAATTTTGAGATAGCCATTTTGTTCAACATAGTCGAAAACCATAATAACTATGTCTTTGGGGATGACTTACTCCCCCAAAGTCCCTGGGGGAGGGGCTGCAAGTTACAAACTTCGACCAGTGTTTACATATAATAATGGTTATTGGGAAGTGTACAGACGTTTTCAGGGGGATTTTTTTGGTTTTGGGGTTAGGGTTGAGGGGAGGGGGCTATGTGGGAGGATCTTTCCTTGGAGAAATATGTCATGAAGGAAGAAAAACTCAATGAAAAGGGCGCACGGCGCAGGACTAATCTGGTCACGTTAGCAAAAAACGTCAAATTCAGAGCTTAATATACAATGCTGGGTGTTCGGAGCCTCTTTATTATGGAGTATAATTTGAAAATAACACAACTATACGAGCGATAAAACATATATACCACAACCATAACTCAACTAACGAAAGAACTGCTAAGAGATAACACAACTATAAAGCGAAAACAGGTGAAAACTAACGGGAAAATAAACGAACTAAGAGGTGGAAGGGGCCCAGAGAAAAAATATAATCCTTTTCCAATTTTGAGCCTAACTTCCGCAAAGGAGTAATAATGTCAGAAGCCCCGAAATACCGAATTATTTTCTTTTTCCTATAAGACCGGGCTAAATGAAACAGAAACTTACAATAGCGGAAATATAATATACACAATTCAGCCAGATCTTGTCTTTTTTTCAGAATAGGTGAAATACCAGATAGGAAAAGTATTGAATGGTCGCAAAAACTAGTGTATAGCAATGCAAGCGCTTTTCGATAATTAAATAAAAAAAAACAAGTTTTTTTAACTGCAAGTAAGGAGCGACAGTAAAACTTAAAACGAACAGAAATTACTCCGTATATGAAAGGGGCTTTTCCTCCTCAACACCCCGCTCTTTACGCTAAAGTTTGACTTTTTCTCTTAACTCTACATTTTAAAACAGTAATAAACAGTAATAGAAACGTTAGTTAAAAACTAAAAGTTATAGTTGCCTTTTTATGTAACCGAAAAATTGGAGGGCAACTAGGCCTCCTTCCCCACCCCTTATTTCTCAAAATCGTCTGATCAAAGCTAAGAGAAAGCAATTTAGCCAAAAAAGGAATTAATATGCAAATTTCATTTTAATAATCTGTTAATCTGATTCAATACAAAAAACTCAATAAGATTGGACAAGTCCTATGGTGGAGAGCCAAAATCAAACATGCATTAATTCAAAAACGTTCAGAAATTAAATGAAAAAAACTAGTTTTTTTTAACTGTAAGTAAGGAGCAACATTAAAACTTAAAACGAACAGAAATTATTCAGTATACGAAATGGGTTGTCCGCTCTTCAACGTCTCGCTCTTTACGCTAAAGTTTGACTCTTTGCTACAATTCTACTTTTTAAAACAATTAAAAGCTTTAGCGTAAAGAGCGAGGCGTTGAAGAGCGGACAACCCATTTCGTATACTGAATAATTTCTGTTCGTTTTAAGTTTTAATGTCGCATCTTACTTACAGTTAAAAAAACTAGTTTAATCCCCAAATAAAGCTACATCTTGAATTATCTGAGATCAGATTATCAAACTTGTAAGAGGATATTTATCTACAAAAGAAACTGTTTTGTTAGTCACCTCATTATGAGACACATCAATTGAATACTAGGCGATTGATTGCCACTGCTTGACAATGATTATTTTCGTCTTTTTTCATATTTATCAGTATTAATTGAGAAAGTTCAGTTGCAACAGTGCCATTTAGCGTGCAGCATATTGTTAATTTGAAGGTATTTTCTGTTCATTTACTAAAAAAATTCCCCTTTCCTCAATGCATCAAAGCTAGAAAACGAAGTTTTTAGTAATATCTTTTGGCTGAGTTAATTTTTCTGATGCATTTTAATTACACTTTGTATTTGCTATCATTTAAATTAAAGATCCATAGCAACGACCATGCATATATACAGTATTTATATTGGCGGTGACACAGCTTCAAAGAACAGTCAAATTACAAGGATAATGTACGATATGGGATGAAAAATTGAGGCAATTTTAATATTCTGAGGATTAATGGCCTGAGCGTTCCCTTTGCCTTTGCAAGTCCCTTATTAACTATTATTAGGGACAATATATATATATATATATATATATATATATATATATATATATATATATATATATATATATATATATATATATATATATATATATATATATATATATATATATATATATATATATATATATATATATATATATATAATTTAAAAAGTCAGCTATAGAAGAGAATTAGCAATTATCACATAAATTCCACCCTTTGTGAAAAAATAGATATGTTATGGTTGAACTCGATGATCTTCTTTTTTCTTTATGTCAGTTTACTAACGTGCTAATGTCCATTCTGACTAACAGGTTTTATTTGTGTCGTTTCTAAAACCTCGTGCTCTAATGTATATTAATGTACTTACTCTCTATTTTTCATATTTTACGATATATCCTTAAAAAAATTAAGTATAAGCATTTGGCTGCAGAGTAAGTCTTCCGAGTACTTGTTAGTGTATTTCTTAATAACTAGATTAATATATTGTTTTATAATGTTTATCTGCTGAGTGGCTTACTAGACCCAAGGCAGTATTCAGGGAATGGATTACGGGGTTTGACCCCCCCCCCGAAATCTTTGTCTGACTCGTAAAGACATAATGAAAAATGCATAAACCACACTTTGATACGTTTTTTTAATTTTTTGTACACTACCTGCGGAAAATACCCCTTCCACCTCCCCCGACTAAAAAACATGTATACGACCCTGCTCAAAATACCTTTAGACTTCACACAAGGAAGCCTGAAAGGACATAAAATTAACTGAAGATACCACTTTCTGTGGGTTTGTTCTGTTACTAGTGGGTTTGTTCTGTTACTAGTTCTAACAGTACCTTGCTCAAGAGGGCTCTTCCTGGATTAAAAACCTTCAATTCAATGGATCAGACGATGAATCTCTTGGAACTAACCAGATAACTTTCTTAAGTTTTTTTATTTATTTTATTTTATTTTTTTTAGCAAAAAAAGTTCGCAGAATCATTGAGAAGAATAAGCATTAATGCGCACTCTCGCCAGAGTCTGGGACTGGGCTTCCTGTACCACAATTATTTTTTTACAGCTATTGCAAATGTATTAAAGGTTGAATCTAGCGAGTTACATCAACCCATTAGAAGTTACCTGAGGATAGGCTGTTACTATTATAAAAAAAGATTCATAATTTCTAGCTCTAAGACTAAAAAACATAACTCTGAGCGGTGCTATAAATTTATCATCTTTAAGGAAAGAGTTGCCAAACCCCTCTATCATTTTAGTTCACCTTTGGAATGCAACTGATTTGTATTTAAAATTAATTAAACCAACAATTTATATTTGAAATCAATTAAAGCAACAATCAACTTTGAATGCAAAAAAATTGTTTATGCATAATAAACTTATAAAGAACCGAAGAAAGGACGAAAAATTGTACATAGAAATCAATACAAAACAACTATTAAGGCTTTGACATAGGTTGGGGGCGTAGCTCATTTTAACAGAAGAAACAAGTAAATTTACTGGCGGAAAAATATAGCCCTTAGAGCGATTCCAATCATCTTTTGGGGTCTTTCTTGGTACACCACTAATGAAAACGAAGTTTAAATCTGTTAAACTCAAGAAAGTGGGAATGGTTTGGTTGCCCTCTAATGCCCTCGAATGTCTAAAGGACATCCGAACTTTCAAATCAAAAGAGCCCTTTCCAGAATTCTAATACCCTTAACCGCTCCTTAGATATTGGAGGTTCCGCCTTTTGAGAGTAGCAGTCGCAGTCGCAGTGGTAGTGATAGCAATACCAGTCACAAGTAGTCACTGCCGCAGTACCAAGTAGTCGCAGTCATAGGCCTTAACAACCACAGTCGCAGCTGCAAGTAGTTGGAGTCACAAGTAGTATTTGAAATCACAAGCAGTAATATTTCTAGCAGCCCTGGAATTTCAACTTAGCACCCTCGCCTGTTCCTCAGATATTGTAATACACCCTTTTGATCGCCTACATGCACATAGTGTATTTTAATTTAGTTTGACATCCCTGTAAACATTCGCTAAAAGTTTCACAGTAACACCCTAAGACTTTTGCGAGACCCAGGATCAAACGAGTCCCTTTTTCGAAATGATAAAGCCTAAATATAAAAACAATATTCAATTTGTATAACTTGCAGCCTTTGATCCAAAGGCTGGGGGTGGACATGTGACCCCCGTAGGCATAGGTATCGGGCCTTTCAACCGTTTTGAGCAAAATAGCTACCTCAAAAAGGAAGTGCGAAGGGAGTGGTCACAGTTCAACCACTTTTAAATCTTTAAAAGGACACTAGAATTGTCAGTTTTCAACCAAATGAGAACATCTGAAGTTTCTATGAGCATAGAAATCATGTGGATTAGGCGATCCAAAATAGTAGGTTCTAATGCTTTTTTCAAAGGCCAAAACTGATTGGAAGGCAACCGACGCCCTTTCCGTGCTCTTTTTTACATCCTCGTAACCATTTTGCGCCATAAATTCGAGATAGCCATTTGATTCAGAGCCATCAAAAAGGTCTAACCAGTACACCTCTAGGGTCAACTAGAGCTCCAAAGCCCCAGAAAGAATGGGACTAGATTTCAAAAATTACCCAGTATTCATACATCGGTTTTAGCAGTACAAGTGGCATGTTCGGTTGACGAGGGCCAAGTTGACCAATAATTTTCGAAGAAGGTGCAGAGGGGTGAGGGCTAACACTGTTCTATACAAGGTGGTTGGCGGGAACGAAAAAAAATACACACAACTCGGCTTCGCTCTCTCCTTAGGCAGCGCTATTACGCTGCATATGATTGTCTTCTTTGATTTTAAGCAAACTAAGGAATCGGATATCTGTCTTATGTCCTTCAAATACGGCGTGGCACATAGGCAGAAATTTATTTCGGAAGGCATTTCAACAGGAAGAGTCTCCATATTTCTTGTGCACATAGTTATAATACAACCCCAGTCGAATAGGAACCCTTAAAAAGCTCATTATATTAGCACCCCATGGTGTATAGCCATGCTGAATTGACTTGAAACGGAGAATTTTTTTAGATTCATCGTCAAAATTGTTGACACATTCTAACCAAAATGGCCTGCATTTACAAAAATATTAATGCATCTTTGCGGGGCGATACATATTGAAATATCATTCAGCATTTAGATTTCCCAGGAATGACCTTTCACATTTTAATAATGAAAGAGATTTGAACAAAAGCAGTTAAATATACACATCATGACTGGAAGTGTGAGTAATAGTACCAACGTGGTTGACATCCCTCAAAATTTCTCTTCCACAGCCCCGAACACTGTTTCTAAAATACAGAGCCTTGGCTCACCTTATTCAAAACCTTTCTTTTCTCCATAAGAAAAAAAATATTTGGATATAGAAATAGGGTATATATTATTACAGAACAAAATAGAAACTACTTACAGGGCCACGTCAGCCCATTAATCAGATATTAATTTAAGGAGAAATCGGTTTTTGAAGGGGGGAACAGGAACATTTTTAATAATGAAAGAGGTTTGAAAAAAAAAATACTTAGAAGGTACACATTAAACGTACCCGTTGGACGTGTAAGTGGCATTACAACTTGGTTAACCTCCTTCAAATCTTCACTTCCCAAACCTCGAACAACGTCTCTAAAGTGCAGAAATGCTTCTCCCATGAATTCGCTCGATCCAACCAAGTCATAATCTTTGACAGTGAAGACAACGAGACTGTCACCTTTCTGGAGAGCTGGAGCAACAGGGCTGAAAATGAAAAATAAGTAAAAGTAACAAACGGGTAGTGGGTAGGCTTTCTAGGTTCAAGGGATCGCTGGGTTAAAGCCAAACTCAAACATTGGCTTAAGGACATATTATCAACTGGTTACATAAACACTCCAGGGAGGAGAAGACCTCCCCCTTGAACAAGAGCTAAGAGCTCTTATGGCACTTGTGACGAGGTCGGAAGATCCAAGAGCTCATATGGCATGAGCTCTAGCAAAATTCTAAGAATCAATAGATTGATTTAAAAGGAAAAATCAGAGCCTTAATACCGGACGGGATATAAAATAAGAGCTCTGAGACACAAGGTCCTTCTAAATATTCAAATTCATTAAGATCCGATCACCAACTCGTAAGTTAAAAATACCTCATGTTTCTAATTTTTCCTCTCCTTTTACCCCCCCCCCCCCAGATGGTCGAATCGGGGAAAACAACTTTATCAAGTCAATTTGTGCAGGTCCCTGACACGCCTACCAATTTTCATCGTCCTAGCACATCCAGAAGCACCAAACTCGCCAAAGCACTGGACCCCCCTAACTTCCCCAAAGGGAGCGGGATCCAGTACGGTTACGTCAATCACGTATCTACGACATTTGCTTATTCTACCCACCAAGTTTCATCCCGATCTCTCCACTGTAAGCGTTTTCCAAGATTTCTGGTTTCCCCCTCCAACTCCCCCCAATGTCACCAGATCTGGTCGGGATTTGAAATAAGAGCTCTGAGACATGAGTTTCTTCTAAATATCAAATTTCATTAAGATCTGGACACCCATTCTTAAGTTAAAAATACGTCAATTTTTCTAAGTTCTCCGAATTAACACCCCCCCACTCCCCCAAAGAGAGCGGATCCATTCCAATTATGTCAATCACGTATCTAGAACTTGTGCCTATTCTTCCCATCAAGTTTCATCCCGATCTCTCCACTCTAAGTGTTTTCCAAGATTTCCGGTTTCCAAGCCTCCAACCTCCTATGTCTCCAGATCTGATTCAAATTAAAAATGGAGCATCTAAGACAAAAGATCTTTCTATATATCAAGTTTCATTAAGATGCGATCACCCATTCGTAAGATAAAGAACCCTCAATTTTCACGTTTTCCCAGATTTCCTGTTTCCCCCTCCAACTCCCCCCAATGTCACCGGATCTAGTCGTGATTTGAAATAAGACCGCAGAAGCACAACATCCTTCTAAATATCAAATTTAATTAAGATCTTGACACCCATTCTTAAGTTAAGAATACCTCAATTTTTCTAATTTTTCCGAATTAACGTAACCCCCACCCACTTCCCCAAAGAGAGGGGATCCGTTCCAATTATGTCAATCACGTATCTAGAACTTTTGCTTATTCTTCCCATCAATGTTTCATCCCGATATCTCCACTCTAAGTGTTTTCCTAGATTTCCGGTTTCCAAGCCTCCAACCCCCTATGTCCCCGGATCCGATTCGAAATAAAAATGGAGCATCTGAGACATAAGATCTTTCTATATATCAAGTTTCATTAAGATCCGATCACCCATTCGTAAGATAAAGAAATCTCAATTTTCACGTTTTCCAAGATTTCCCCCTCCAACTCCCCCCAATGTCACCGGATCTAGTCGTGATTTAAAACAAGAGCGCAGAAGCACAATATCCTTCCAAATATCAAATTTCATTAAGATCTGATCAATCGTTTGAATTTAATAATACCTCATATTTTCTAATTTTTCTCAATTACCCCCCCCCCTCACTCCCCCAAAGAGATCAGATCCAGTCCGGTTGTATCAGTCACGTATCTTGGACTTGTGCTTATTCTTCCCACCAAGTTTCATCCTGATTTCTCCACTCTTTTCCAAGGCGTTTTCCAAGATTTCCAGTCCCCCCAACTCCCCCAATGACACTGGATCCGATCGAGATTTAAAACAAGAGACCTGAGTTACAAGGTCCTTCTAAATATGAAATTTCATTAAGATCCTATCACTCCTTCATAAGTAAAAATACCTAATTTTTAAAAAAATTTCAGAATTAGCCCTCCCCCCATCTCCCCAATGAGAGCAGATCCGTTCCGGTTATGTCAATCACGGATTTAGGATTTATGCTCATTTTTCCAACTAAGCTTCATCCCGATCCCTCCACTCTAAGCCTTTTCCAAGATTTCTGCCCCCCCCCAACTCCCCCAATGATACTGGATCCGGTCGGAGTTTAAAATATGAGATTTGAGTTACGAGGTCCTTCTAAATATGAAATTTCATTAAGATCTGATCACTCCTTCGTAAGTTAAAAATACATAATTTTTTGTAATTTTTCAGAATTAACCCTCCCCCCAAGCCACCCAAAGAGAGCAGATCCGTTCTGGTTATGTCAATCACGTATCTAGGACTTGTGCTTAGTTTTTCCACCAAGTTTCATCCCGATCGCTCGACACTAAGCGTTTTCCAAGCTTTTAGGTTCCCCCCAACTCCCCCCCCCCAATGTCACCGGATCAGGTCAGGATTTAAAATAAGAGCTCTGAGATACGATATCCTTCTAAATATCAAATTTCATTAAGATCTGATCATCCGTTCGTAAGTTAAAAATACCTCGTTTTTTCTAATTTGCCAATTTTCAATATGCCTGCCAAATTTCATCGTCATAGCTTATCTGAAAGTGCCTAAACTAGCAAAACTGGGACAGACAGACAGACCGACCGACAGAATTTGTGATCGCTATATGTCACTTGGCTAATACCAAATGCCATAAAAACCAAAGAATTCAGAATCTCTTTATAAAGTTTTTTTTTTTTGTAGAATTCGAGATCGTTTTTTGTATTTTTTCAAATCCTCCTCCCCTTCCTGTTGAAATATATCGGAAGTTTCCTATTTATAGCTATTTAAGCAAATATTGGATATATTATTCAGACAGCCAATTATTTGATTGGTATCACAACTTAAAGGACTAAACCCATCTTGGTACTATATTCCATACTTGGTCAAGACCCCACTCAGGGGGAGAGGAGGAAACAAACATTATCTTGGAAGAAGTTTAGAGCCTCGTTCGATTGACTTTACCACTTAACTAATAAGTATTTTGCTGTTTTTTTTTTTTAATTTGCACTCAACTTCGAACATTTTTTGTTTGACGAAAGCATTCTTAGTTCGCTAAAGTTGACTACGAAACTACTATTAAGAATCCTTCGTCCTTAGAGGTCTACAAAGAATTTCAGGCAAGAAATACGACAGCTCATGTTTTGACTTCGAAGATGGAGATGCAGCATTTTGGCTCGTCATGCTGGGTGGAACACTCCATGGTAAAAGTCTTGCTTCTTGCAAAATATTATGGTTCCTATAGGGTTTTCCAGATTGAATGATGAAGCTGTTTATCAAAATCGCTTCCTCAGAGGCTGTATTTTTAATTCTGGAGTTTACAGTTCTTCTAATGAAAGGAAACAATAGGTGGAAATTTTCACAAAATGGCTCACTTCTTGTTAGTTTAGATGTTTTCGGCTTACTTCATTGTTTTGAATGTTCCAGGCCTCACATTCCTCAAATTTATGGTCTGTTCCTAATTTCTTGTACGGCTCACGTTATAGCAACTTCGAATGTTCTGCCAAAGTTTCCGTTCACCAGGCAAAAGCCTGGTGAACTTTATCAGCTCACTTTCTAGCAAAATAAATCTAAAATCGAAGAAAATGGACTCCTTAGATAGCTGAGCTTCTTTAAATCGAACTCAACTTAGTTTTGGAAAATCCTTCTCATATACATTAAAGGTACGTAGGAAAAGGTTTAACTATGATAAACACCATGTGTTTAGCCTCAATATGTTCAAAAAGGAACTATTTATCAAAAGTTTTTAGAAGCATCAAAAGTTTCAGCCTACCCCCTCTTTAGCTTTGTAACTGCTGGATTTTAAAATGACATAGTAGGGATTTTCTGTCGTTTAAGTTAGCTTCTGAAGAGTATTTTCGGGGACCATAAATGGCTTGATGAATATACAGAAGTATAATGTCGAAAACAGCTCACAAATTCGTTATAACTTCTTCTAAGTGAATTAAACTAACACAGTTTTTCGAAGACAATAATAAGCTTAATTATTGAGCCACATTTTAAACCTAAAACAGAAAAAAAAATACAATGGGTAATAAAATCAAATCTAGACAACAAGAAGTTACCAAAAAGTCGTGCTGCGAGCAGCTCAGTCTGACTATCAGACGTAAACGTTGTAGGAGCAGTTGTAGCAGCAGAAATCATGGTATGAGTGGTTGTGCTTATGATATCTATGTTAAGATCAGCCGCGGTGAAGAGAGGTCGTAGAAGTAGTGGTCAAAGTAATAGTGGTCAAAGTAATACCAGTAGGGGTAGAATTTTTCATTTAATTGCTAGGGCAAATTCTGCAAACCTACAATTTCTAATTCAAACTGTAACCCCTTATTAATACAGCTTATTTTTATGGGTGATATTTAGTGATTTAGAGATATTCCCTGAATAATTCTGCGTCAATAGAAATACAAAATGTTTATATACACGAAATTGAGAATGGGGCTCAAAATTCGAGGCCCTGATAGTATATACTGGGGAGATCAGCAACAGTTTGATGCCTTTTCCCTCGTTAGATTTGTTAGCGTGTAGGCAAAAACCCTTACTTTGATCTAAGTCCTGTCTGTTCTTAAAGGTCGTTTTGAAGCTTCTTCGTTTACTACTTTATTGATGTGGCGTCTATAAAAGCATCTATGTTTAGCCAGGAAAAGAAGTTGAGGGGAATCCTGGAGCGAGAGCCACATGCGCAACCATCTAAGGCTATTTTTGGAAGACGGAAATGTTCCCGTACGGGGACGTAGCCTAGACGGAAATGGAAGTAGCCTAGCCACCCAAGTTGTTGTAGCTTTATTTGGTCTTGAGGCTTTCAAACAGACTAATATTGGGCGCTCTATCCAGATATGTAATGCCAGCAATACGGTGAATTGATTTTGTTTCAAGTGTGGCTAGACAATGTTGATCATCCGTTTTGAGGATCCATGATTCACACACGTATATGGAAATAGGGATAATCAGTGTGTTGAAGATTCTTGTTCTCAGTAGAACCTACAAATTTTTAATCTCCTTGATACGCAACAAGGATTTAAAACTAAAGTTTGCAAGCGCCAGGCGCCTCTTAATATCTTTCTAGTGGTCGACTGGATATTGTGTCATTAAGATAAGTTAAATCTTCTAATCTATGTTGTGACCAACGAGCTCAAGACTTAAATTTCTTTTATTTTTAATTTCTTTAATAATGTTTAATTTTTGGCTTTCACGAAAGGAGCAGGGGATTTTGTCTTTGAGGAATTGATGGTCATTCCAAAGCGGCAGGTGGTTGGCTGGATATTGCGAGCCAGCGACTGAAGATCCTCATAGTTCTCGTCTTTTCGGTCTATGTCAGCAGATAGTATTATAGCACTCATTATTCGCCATTCGGGATACCTGCCAAGTTATCGAGGGGTAATAAGAAAGCAATAAGGGACAGATTAAACAGTTCTGGAGAAAATAAGTAGCTCTGCAGCACACCAGTCGATGTTACAAAACTACCGATAAAGCCCTCTCTCATCTTGATGCTGCTCCTGGTTTAGAGTGCATATCTTTGATCAATGATGCTTAGTTCAGTTGGATACCAAAGCAAAGAAGAATGGTACATATAAATTTTTCTCCATATGAGGTCAAAAGCATTCTTAATCTAACAGTTCGTGGTAACGAACGAATTTTATGTAAGTAGCGACGCAGCACAATAGAAACCGAAACTCTAAAAAATGGTACAGACAGGTATATCAAACGGTTTATTATGCTGATTAAATAAAAAAAACAAGTTTTTTTAAATGAAAGTTTGGAGCGACATTAAAACTTAAAACGAACAGAAATTACTCCGTATATGAAAGGGGCTTTTCCTTCTCAACGCCCCGCTCTTTACGCTAAAGTTCGACTCTTTCTCTTAACTCTATATTTTAAAATAGTAAAAAACTTTAGCGTAAAGAGCGGGGCGTTGAGAAGGAAAAGCCCCTTTCATATACGGAGTAATTTCTGTTCGTTTTAAGATTTAATGTCGCTCCTTACTTTCATTTAAAAAAACTTGTTTTTTTTATATTTAATTTCTGAACGTTTTTGATTTTGATTTTGGTTCTCCGTAGAGGAATAATTAAAACGAAATTTGTATATTTATTTTTTTTTGGCTAAATGGCTTTCTCATAATTTTGATCGAATGATTTTGAGGAAAAAAGAGCGGGGGAGGAAGCCTAGTTGCCCTCCGATTTTCGGTTAATTAAAAAGGCAACTAGAACTTTTAATTTTTTACGAATCTTTTTATAAGTAAAAGATATACGTAACTTATAAATTAGCTTACGTAAAGAATTCTCATGTTTTTATTACATATATGAGGGGATTCGCCTCCTCGTCAGTACCTCGCTCTTTACACTAAAGCTTAAATTTTGTCCCAATTCATTAAGAATGACCCATGAATCACAAAAGCCGCAGAATAAATAGTTGAAATTACTAAAAATACTTTAGCGTAAATAGCGAGGTATTAGGAGGAGGTGAACCCCTCATATGGGTAATACTTTCTGTTCGTTTTAAGTTTTAATGCTGTTGCTTACTTCCAGCAGAAAAAAAAACTTTTTCATATTTATTTCTTCATTGTTTTTTTAAGTAATGCTAGTAAATCCTGCGCTCCCTTCATGGAAATTTTCTTCCCCCATGACAAATTCCTCGATGGAAAGTTCCCCCAGCATATTCCCTCTTCTCAACCCCTGTATCCAACCAAAACATCCTCCTGAAAACGCCTGTACACTTCCCCATAACCATTACTATATGTAAGCACTGGTCAAAGTTTTGAACTTGTAACCCCTCCCACGGGGACTGTATGGGAGTAAATCGTCCCCAAAGACATATTTATAAGGTTTTTCGACTACGCTGAATAAAATGGCTACCTCAGAATTTTGATCCGTTTACTTTGGGAAAATAATTAGCGTGGGAGGGGGCCTAGGTGCCCTCTAAAAAGGGCACAAGAACTTTTCATTTCCGTTAGAATGAGCCCTCTCGGAACATTCTAAGACAACTGGGTCGATACGATCACCCCTGGGAAAAAAACAACAAACAAATAAACACGCATCAGTGATCTGCCTTCTGGCAAAAAATATAAAATTCCACATTTTTGTAGATAGGAGCTTGAAACTTCTACAGTATGGTTCTCTGATACGCTGAATCTGATGGTGTGATTTTCGTTAAGATCTTGTAGCTTTTAGGGGGTGTTTCCCCCTGTTTTCTAAACTAACGCAAATTTCCTTAGGCTCGTAACTTTTGATGGGTAAGACTAAACTTGATGAAACTTATATATTTAAAATCAGCATTAAAATTAGATTCTTTTGATGTAACTATTGGTACCAAAATTCCAATTTTTAGAGTTTTTGTTACTATTGAGCCGGGTCGCTCCTTACTTCAGTTCGTTACCACGAACTGTTTGATTCCAAATATTTAAGTTTCATTAAGTTTAGTGTTACCCATCAAAGGCAACGAGCCTGAGAAAACTTGCCTGCTTTCTGAAAAAGAAGAAAAGAAACGCTAAAAAAAACCCTAGAAAGTTCAAGGATGCGTGTTTTTGTTGTTTGTTTTACTTTCACACGGGTGATCGTATCTACTCATTGTTCCTAGAACATCGAGAGAGGGGTCATTCAAACAAAAAATAAAAGCCCTAGTGTCCTTATTAAGTGACCAGAAGGACTGGAGGGCAGCTAGGCTCCCTCCAACACCACTTTTTACCCGAAACCATCCGATAAAAATTTTGAGATAGCTATTTTGTTCAGCATAGTTGGAAATCCCAATAACTGTCTTTGAAGATAAAATGACCCTCCCACCCACAGCCCCTGGGGACATGTCTTTGATTAAAAAAAAATTTCCATTGTTTACGCATAATATATGTTATTGGGAATTATAATAACTAAATTTTAAACGTAGAGGAGGTGGAGCCAGATTTCCTGGTGAAATTCGAAAAAAAACATCAGAAATCAAATAAAAACAAGAAACAAGTTTTTTCAACTGAGAGTAATGAACAGCATTAAAACTTAAAACAGAAAGAAATTATTACGTATATGGGGGAAGGGTTGCCCCTCTTCAACACCTCGCCCTTTACTCAATTTAAGTGTTAATGCTGCTCCTTACTTTCACTTGAAAAAACTTGTTTTGTTTTGTTTAATGTCCATAAAAGATTGAAAATGTTGCATCCAATTTCAAGATATTCCGTAAATATCTGACCAGTCGTTGAGCTGTTTTAGCAGAGACCAGCTGGATATAAGCAAAATCAGCACAAAACTAAACCACAGTCAAATAGAAGGCAGAAGTCTCTCCCTGAAAATTGGCAAGAAAATTGTGAAATTGAAAACTGGCAAGAAAATTGCCTTTCGTTACACCTAAGAAAATTATAGAACATTAAAAATTTAGATTCACATTAGACCCGAGTTAAGTTTGAAATTTTCGGAGTAGATATGTACATGGTAAGTTTGTGTTATATTGAAACATCTGGTTCTTCCATTTAATCTGGTTCTGTTATTCAGTCTTGTTCTGCCATTCATTTCTGTCATTTTCAAAATGACTATGGTATTATTTTCATAAGTGATGCGCAGGCGTAGTGTTTTAGATTAAAATTGTTTTAATTTTAATTAAATCAAATTTATTTTTATTTTAAAATTAAAAATGAATTTTAATTATTTAATTAAACATTAAATTTAATTAAAATTAAATTTAAAGTGTTTTAAAATTGTTAAAAAAAATTGTTTGGTCCTCTCCCTGTATCCCTATTTTTTGGAAAGGTTGCTTGAGTTTAACTATTAATATACGTAGGCACAGACGTAGTGTTCTAAATCAAAACTGTTTTAATTTTAATTCAAGTAAATTTAAATTTATTTTATGACTTAAATTGAATTTTAATTATTTAATTAAATATTAATAATTTTTTGGAAATGTTTAAAATTGTTTGGTCCTCTCCTTGTATCCCTCTTGTTTGAAAAGGTTGCTTGAGTTTACAAACTATCAATATACTTATGTTAATGTCACAATTTTTATTACAAATTAGAAATCGGTGATGTGAATTTGTATACTTTATAGAATCAATATAATATTTAGAATATAGGCCTACAAATAAATGTACTGGGAAAACTTACAATATGAATGTTTCATCAAACAGAGGATATAAGTTGTTCTTGACTACCTTTGTTCGTTCCTTAGCGTTTTCAGGATATCGTATTGATGGCTCAAGGCGTACTTTCACATAGGGGTCAGCTTTTCCTGCAAGGATTGTTTATACGAGTAAAATAAAACTATGACAACCCATCAACAGGGAGTTTCAAATCTTTCAATTAGGAGGAGCACTTTAAATCACACTCATAGATTTCAGAAAATGGATTTTGGGGTATTTTCATTAAAGAGTGCCTTTTTCTTGTATTTTGTTGGAAAAATTGAAAATAAAAACAACAAAATCCCCCTTTAGATTTTGAAAAATACTCCACCACCTTTAATTTCCGTGAGTTTAAGTCACTACCAATCAACCTACAGCATCGTTAAATCTATGTGTAATTTCTACAGTCTTGTTCAGTTTGTATAATATCTTGTGAGGGATGGGGGTGATACTAAGCATAGCATATTATAAAAATTTAATTCATTGTAGGGTGCTCGACACTAACTTACGGTAAAGGCTAATGAGTTCTCTGGATTACTTGTCATCTAATTCTTGTCAGAAAAATTGTGCAAATACACCATCTTGCTTAGCACCTTCCGTTTAATTCATGTCATCAACGCTTCAATGATTTTTTTGTTTTTTTTATTATTATTTAGTTCTAAGTTCCCTGAAGTTTTTAACTTAATACCCATAGCCGTTCCTGAGACATAACCTTTTTTATATGGTTCCTGATGTTATAATGTTTAATGGTTATAATGGTTCCTGAGAGTTATACCCCTAACCCTTGTTAATTACACGGAAAAAACCCAATCATTTCGCTCTGTAAGATCTGACAAAATCGGGTTGCCTCTTCGCAATCGGTTATGATTTCCTTATTTTGAGTGAGAAATACTACGATGTAGGTATATTTAATTAAATATTTAATATACAGAGTTGGTTAGGAACTAGGTTGAGCATTTTACATAATGGGTTCTGCTTTCCATAATTCTTTGTTGTAGTTTCCATGATTTTGTTTCTAAAGTATTATGTTTTCATCCTATTTTGGTATGTTTCATTAGAATTAACCTAACTTCACTTCTTAGGTGTGTCCCGTATAATTAAAAAGTACCAAAATATATACCAAAAATGCTTCAACATAGTCTTCCCCACAAGGTTCTATGGCCAAGATCAACATAATTTTATGCTCATTATATCTTTAAATATTTTTTTCCGCAATTTATAGGCCATTTCATGCTATTAAAGTATCAATCATAATCTAGTATTAAATTTGGAAGTTCTTCTAATCTTATCTGATATTCAAGTTTTTTTTTCTGTGATACATGCAAGCTAACAATATTTACAAGGTCAAGCATCTAACGTTATAGGGCAAATAAACGTAACCTTGCAGCCAAGAAGACGTAACCTTGTGACCAATTATACTCAACCTAACAATATTCACAAGCTCAAGCATCTAACACTATAAGCAAGTTTATGTAGCCTTGTAAGCAAGTATATTTAACCTTGTAACTAAGGATACATAACCTCATACTGTCAGTAATGATTAGTTTAAGATACAACAAAGTTTTACAAATTTAAGTATACCATAGCAAAGTTAATAGAGGGTGAGAAAGCATTTAACAAGCAGTGGTACTTCTTAAAGTTCTAGTGTAGTACTTACCAGTGCTAAAAAGTCCGCCTTCTTTTCAAGTTAATTGCGAAAAAAGAAAAAAAAATATATGAGTGTAATATTTAGCAGTTACTAGCAAAGGTGCTAAAAGGGAATCGGAGAAAAAGTATATAAACAGGACAAAATACTTTTACAGAAAATTGTAAAATGGGGTATTAGAGGAGAAAAATAATCAGAAGAAAAAATATTAGAGGAGAAAAATAACCAGAACTTCAAATGATTAATCGATGAGAAGTATTGAGCTGGGGAGATAAAAATGAAAAAGAGGGAATCAAATCTAAGAAGTACTGCCCTAAGCATAGGAACTGTCAATCATACAAAGAAAAAATAATTTAATAATCAGCGAACACCGGACATAAAGTGACCGAAACACACAGAAAACGCCTGTCTAAATGATTACGTAAACGGTAAACACTGCATAGCTTAAAATTCTTCATAGTCTAGCATTAGGCCCTAACAGGGATCCCCCTCAAGCCCAGAACATCGTCAAATAAAATCGTTTGGAATTTACTTTCAGACTAAACAATCGAAACTGTGAAAATCTCGACACTCACCGTTAAAACAATCTTTTTTCCTTACATTTATATGGAAGTGCCAAGAAAAAATGTGACAATTTGCAGGAAACTCCCACCCCCTTTGCCAAATCCCGGATTAACCACTACTTTTGTCATTTCACGGTCTCTTTTCTGCATATAATTTTTTTTCTGCTTTCTTAATGTTGCTGCATTGATTAGGCCCTTTACATGCTCAGCTTTTGGTGCAGCAATATCCACCATATTTTTTTTTTGTTTCGTTTTACTCTTTCTTTTTATGTTGTATATTTTTGCACTGAGTTACATTTTATACCATCAAATACATGAATTAAATTGAATTACTTTGCTGCCCAATAGGAGCGACAACACTGCAGCACAATTGCACATTTCCACCAACTAAAATAAGCAAACCTCTCTCTCCCTAATACGGAGCTCAATGATCCGTCATACAATCCTATCTGTCTGAAGTCTACATTCAAAAGCAATAGCCGGCTCACTGCCCCCTGGGTCAAAGGAACGGTTATTTGAAACTTCTTGAATAAAAAACAAAAAAAAATGCAACAAATGTACCTACGATCGGGAGCGAGAAGGGTATATCAAACAGTTTTTGGTAACGAACTGTGAGTAAGGAGCGACGCGGCTCAACAGTAACCAAAACTCTAAGAAACGGAACTTTTGCTTCGATGTATATTCCATGTCCTCTTTGTAGCTAAAGTGGAAATTTTGTGATAACTATTGTACTAATAAAGATTTACTTTTATGATGATTCCGAATATATATGATTCATCAAGTATAGTGTTTCCTGTCAAAAGCTACTAGCCCGGGAAAATATGCCTGATTTTCCATAAAGATGGTACCCCCAAAAAATGAACGAATCTCAATAATAATTGCACCATCAGATTCAGCGTATCAGAGAATTCTACCGTAGAGGTTTAAGGCTCCCATTTGGAAAATCTGCAACTTAGTAAAAAAAATTTTCATTCAGGGATGAGTGTTTATTCTATTTTTTCTTCAGGGGAATCGTATCCAACCAATGGTCCTAGAATATTTGGATAGTGCTCATTTGAACGGAAATTCAAAGTTCTAGTGCGCTTTTGAAGTGATTAAATAGTTTTGAGGACAACTAGCTTCCCTCCCATGCCCCTTTTGCTCTCGAGTCGTCTGATCAAAATTTTGAGATAGCCATTTTATTAGGAATAGTTTAAATATTCATTGGCGATGCTTTTGGCGATAAATATCCCCCCTCCAAAAATTTTCTGAGGGAGGGAGAGGCAGATTTTCTGGCTTTACTTGAAAACAAAAAAACTCTTAAAACTCTAAAAATTCGTTATTTGAAAACTCTTGACGCTAAAGTTTAATATTTTTTCGTAATTCTTTAATAACGACTCCTGAAATACAACGACCGTTTAATTAGAATGACAAGCTTTTAGAATGAGGCGCTAAAAAACTATAGCGTGAAGAGCGAGGTGTTGAGGATGGGGTAATCACCTTCGTATACGTATGCAGATTGAACTGTTCAATACCAGCAGAATATTGTCTTGGTGAAAATTGAAAGCGCACAAAATAAGGACACAAAATGTAGGCTACCTTTTCCAAAGAATGAAGAATATTCATTTTAATTTAGATAGATTGGGTCACAAATTTCTTGCATATTCAGACGGCTGTCTCTTTTTAGGAGTCGTGACATCGAAAACAAAAGGTGTTTGAACTTGTACTCCAATAATTTTGATATTGAAAAAAATATATTAAAATATAAAGTAGTTAAATTTGATCTTAGACAACTTGACATCAGAAATAAGCATATTGAAAACAAATTTGCACTTACATGACTTTTGATACCGGAAAGTAACAAATTGAAAACATAAGATATTCAAATTTATACTTGGATGACTTTTGGATTTACGACTTGAATTAAATTTTGATTGCATTTGGTCCCTTTATGTCGTTGTCATCACCCTGGGGTATTTGTAGCTGTTAAATAAACTACTATACTACAATAAGAAAGAAACACGTAAAGAACATAAATAGTCAAACTCCTACTTAGCTGACTTTTGATATTGAACATATTGAAAACATGAAATATCCCAGATTGATCTTCGAACACTTTTGATGTCAGGAAGATACATATAAAAACATAAAATGGTCAAATTTATATCTTTATGACCTTTGATGTCGCAAAGAAAAATATCGAAAACATAAAATACCTCCAATATCCATTTTTACAAGTTTTCTGGCATTGAGCACCTCAATAAAGAGATTGGTGCCAGAAAACATTGCTTTGACCGCCAATGCACCATATGGGGATTCAGCCAAATCTTGCTGTTGCTCCTGTCTATTAATCAGATATCTATGAATGATCTGCCATGTTTCTGCAGCGTATATGTCTAACAAGGATTGAACTTCTTTTAATAAGGCTCCTCCCATTAATTCTTCAGTGATTTCTGGGTCTTCAATCCCATAGAAGAAAAGGCACGTTGACTTGACTAGATTCGATATATTTTGGAATAATGCAGGTGGTTGTTTTTCCTATAAAAGAAAAGAATATTTGGAAAGTACCTGGATTCAGTTTTATTGATTTTATAAGACATAATTTTGACGTACTTTTTTTTTACAAAATTGAAATCTATATATAAACCCAAAAACCTAGTTCAATTGGACTACAAGACTACCTTATTATTTCCCCATCTCTCTCTATTTCTTGGCGTCAATTGGCTGAAGGGGACAGGAAGCATTTTAATCAACAAACGTTCTTATTGTGGTACTTCCATTGACAAATTGAAGAATACAACACAATTGCCCCCGCCCATTGACTTTGAAAAATTCGTTGTGCCCCTCCCCTCAAGTTTTTTTTTCAAATGGCAATACTACTCTCCCTCTCTCTCTCTCTCTCTCTCTCTCTCTCTCTCTCTCTCTCTCTCTCTCTTTCTTTCTCTTGTGCTTTCCAAGCTCTTAAGGAATTATGTTGAAGTAATATTAAATTTGTTATAAGATTTTCTCTTATTATTAGTTTCGGTACGTTAGTTTTTTAATCGACTCTCCATTGTGTTCTAATCTTACTTTTCGTGTTATTACTTTTGAAATTTTAACATGTTTGGGATTTCCGTTTCTCATATTTTCCTGGGTTCTTAGTTCAGAGCCAAAGCTTGAATCTAAATTAATTCATATCAATAATGAGTCACTATAATGAAATTTGAGGACTGCAGCGTTATATTATAGCCAGCATATTTTGACCTTTCAAAGTCTGTTTTTACCCTCATGGTGGAATTAGGGAATAAAGATAGAATAGAGAGTTTTTAACATAGGGTGTAAATATTAAGCTCGAGAGGTCTGATAGGGAATTGTATACCCACCTCAATTTTCTCCAAAACTATTTTACAATAGGCCTTCCACGCCAACTCACAATGAACCGTAAGGCACTGTTGGAACAAATCATCACTAGATAGCCTTTCTTTGGCCATGTTAAGATTAATGTCATACTGGTCAAGAAGTAAATCTCGATTGTCAGAATTATCACAAGCAAACCGGGTAAATTGCAGTACATCTGGCATCATCTAAAAAGAGAGAAATCAGAAAAGTGAAATAAAAACAAAAAAGCGAGATAGTTAGAAAGAAATCAGAATATCTGAAAAAAACAGAGTTTATTTGATCATCCAAAAAAACGGAAACTGGAAACGAAAAAAAAATTATGAGCAAGAAGAAACTTTTCTTTTTAGAGCGGAGAACTTTTGGCATTATACAAAAAAATGTGAGAAAAGTAAAAGAAAATAAGAGAACGAAGAAGAATTTTAAGGCCACCGAGATACAGTGTTTGTATCATAGCTGTAACTTCTAGCTATCACCGCAAATAAAACAGGAGATATTGAAAATTTCGAAATACGAAAAAAAAACTACATACTGAAAAAACATCATGTTGAGCTAAATAAAATTGACAGAAAAGTGTAATAATAAAACGAATTTTAAATATTTTCTATTACTTTCCAAGATCAATTGAACATAAAAAATATTTCTTCAGGCTGTCGAGATGCAGTGGAAAATATATTGTTATTAAAAGGTCCAAATTGGAGCCTATCTCCAATTTGGATTGGATATCCTACAAAATCTAAGTTTATTTCTACAAAATCTAAGTTCAAGTTCAGATTGTCAGAATTATCACAAGCAAATATAAATTGCAGTACATCTGGCATCATGTAAAAAGAGAGAAATCAGAAAAGTGAAATAAAAACAAAAAAGCGGGATAATTAGAAAGAAATCAGTTTTATCTTGGAAAGAAAAAAAATAGAGAATTTATGGCATCATCCAAAAAACAGAAATTGAAGCCAAAAAAAATTATGAATACAAAGATACATTTCTTTTTAGAAAGGGGAACTTTTGGCATTATCTAAATAAAAGATGTGAGAAAAGAAAAAGAAAAAAAGAGAACGAAGAAGAATTTTAAGGCCACCGAGATACAGCGTTTGTATCATACAACTGAAAAAGAACCTGAAAAAAATAATTAAACAAGTAAATCTAATATTCTAAGTTCATATCAAGGTATGTTTAAGGTTTATATACACAATTTTGCACTGCCAAGGGACACTGGAAAGGGAGGAGAGAAATTGTATAATGGCACTACAAGAACATTATTTCTTTTTTTGCCAAATAAGATGTCAAGAATTAAGACTCAACTCACATATTAAAATTAGAAAAATACATTTCACTTCGTTTATTTAGATTTCGTAAACTTTGGACACCATTAATTATCCTTAGTTATTAATTTTTTATTTTATTAAATTATTAATTTAACCCTAGTTAAATAGCAAATTTCATGTGTGGCTCGGATTTCATCTTTGTACTTTTGACGAAGAATATGTTTACTCTGATGTAACACTGCACAACACTGATAACACTGATGTAACACTCAGTTCTCATTCAGCAGTCAATGAGTGAACTTGTTTGACTGCATTGAAACTAACACAGCGAATGTTAGGTAATGTTTTGACTCTGTGAATACTCGTGATAGCATGAAATAACTTTAATTGATAATTGGATAAGAAGGAGTTTCTTGCTGTAATTTTTGGCCAGCGATTTCTGTTTTATGCAAGGCATTTTTGTAAATATCTTTTGGTGCAAGACGTTCCTTTTTAACGCATATGTTCATTGCACGCTAGGAACTAGCGTGGGTAAATATAGTTCATTTAAATTAGGCGAATAGTCTTATTTTCATACTGTTACTATGGGAAAGAAAGGCAGCGGTAAACGTAACAGAACCGAAGCGGACTTATCGGACCCTGTGATGAATTCGACAAATAATTCCGATGGTAGCGTTCTCACTGACTGTCAGAGAAGTAATGCTGAAAATATTATTAAAATACTGGAAATGGTCCAATCCATAAATACAAACATTGAGGCGCTCCAACATAATTTCTTGGAGTTAAAATCAGATATTAGTGCAGTGACTAATCGTGTTACAACGATTGAAAATAAAAATAATATGCTGGAGAATGAACTTGTATCAGTTAAATCGGAACTTCGGATTTTGAAGAATATTGTGGAGGGCCAAACGGACATTATTAATAAATGTAAAGAGGAAATAAATTCAGTAGTCAGCCAATCATTTGTGGAGGAAAATCGCAGTAATGAGTGCAATGTATTATTTTGGGGATTGAATGAAGTACCATTCGAGGATGCTGAGTCTTTGATTAAAGAAGTGATGGTAATAGGATTATCATTAAATAGCGAAAATTTGCCGTCGTTTAGTATTATCCAGTGCTCTAAAAAGTTCGTTAAAATTAAAGTGGATAATACGCAAGTTCGATTTTCTCTTCTGAAAAATGCGAAGAAACTTAAAGGGAAAAAGTTCAGCACTTATAATAATATTTTTATTGGTGATGACGTTACGCCTCGTGTGCGTATTGTACGCAAGGAACTCCTGGCCATCCGTAAATGTCTAGTGGATAAAGGAGTGGAATGCTGGGTACCCCCTACCTTACCCCCTGTTATTTGTGTAAAAAAAAATAACACTGTAGCGAAAGTGCTTTGGTACAATGCAAAGAATCTGTTGATACCGTAACTTGTGTATTTTGGTGATCAAGTCTTATTGAAGTCTTGTTAAGTTAGTTTTTAAGTATTCTTACGATATTGTGATGTGTGCTTATTATTAAGTTGTGAGCCGTTGTGTTAGAAGCTTGAGCTTTATATGAACGGGTTACAGGCAATATTTTCATGGCCTGTTATTTTTCTTATTTGTGTTATTATGTGGATCATTTTTGTTTTTCTTTTTTGTGTCTGTTTGTTATGTTTATTGAAACCATGTACCGAGATTTATTTTGTTTTTAATGACAATGGATAATTATGATCGTGATTCCCGGAGCAGTATCCGTCTTAATACTTTGGAAGCTTCTAATGTAGATTTTGGGGGTATATTTACGGAGCAGCTACATCGGAGTTATGACATTGGGGTAGCAGGGCATTATAGATCTGTTAGTTCCAAATATTTGTTTAAAGATGGAATCCAATCTGAGTATGGAGATGCGAGAGGCCTCAATGTTTTCCATCTTAATTGCCAAGGATTAAATTCTTCGTTTAGTTTTTTGAATGAAGTATGTGATCTTTCGGTTTTCCAGGTCATCGGTCTTACTGAAACCTGGCTGAATGACCACAACTCCGCTCTTTTAAATATACCAGGATATAATTTCTACAATAGGAATCGACAGTTTCGGCAACATGGAGGAAACGGTGCATATATTCGAAGCGATATTGAGGTTTTGGTAAGAAATGACTTAGTAGTATACCAGGAAATGGTTTTTGAACCATTTATTCTTCAGCTTAGGCTGAAACCTAAAGATGCATTTGTTATTATATTGTATAGGCCGCCATCTGGCTCCATACCAATCTTTATGGATCTTTTGGATAAGCAGCTGGAGAAACTAGCAACTAGTTCACATCCATTTATGATGCTCGGGGATTTTAATATTGACCTAAGTGAGCTTGATGCGAGTGTTTCTATGGATTTTTTGCGGCTTTGTATGTCCTATGGTTTATTTCCAACTATAAATATATGCACATGAGTAACCACCTCATCAGCGAAGCTTATTGACAATATTTTTTCAAATTTGGTTTTTTCAGCTCCCAGAGTTATTATTACTGATGTATCAGATCATTTTGGGATTTCAACAAGATTTGATCTCTGTATTCCCCAAAAGATAGCAACAATAATTCCTAAGAGTCCAATGCACGTATTTAGCCAGAGTAACCTTCAAAAATTTAAGCAGGCAATTGCAGAAGTTGATTGGAATAATTTAATAGACCTTACGGATGATATAAATACGAGTTTTCAAAGATTTTACGATAAACTAATTTTGTTAGTGACAAAAACATTTATAATGGTTCGTTCGTCATCAAGGAAAAATAATCCTAAGAAACCATGGATGTCGCCTAGCTTGTTGCGCTGTATTAATAAAAGAGATAAACTTTATAAGAATGCCATAAATAATGGAAATGATCCGATCTGCTTAAGAATTTATAAAAATTATAGAAATGCCCTGAATAAATTACTGAGAAATGCAAAAAAAAAATATTTCGTAAATAAATTCACTGAGACTTGTGGTAACCCTGCAAAAACATGGAAAACAATTAAAAGTGTGATATCGACAGAGAACTCTATTATTCCCGATGAAGTAGTAATGCAGAATGGCCTACCAACGAAGGAACCCGAAGAGATATGTAATGCTGTTTCCAAACATTTTGCTAATATTGGCGTAGATTTATCTTCCCGTATAGTATCTTCTGATGATGATCCTCCCTTGGAGTTTTTTATGAAGACTCCAATTGATATTTCTATGTATATGAGACCCTTCTCTCGTGATGAAGTAGAGAAAATTATCTTTGGGATGAAAAATACATCGGCAGGTAGTGATTCACTGAATCTTCTGGTGTTGAAAATAGCGTTTCCTTATGTTGCTGATATTCTTACTTCTCTCATTAATTTGTGCTTAAAACGGGGAACGTTTCCTGATTGCTTGAAAATTGCTAAGATTACCCCTGTTTTTAAAGGCGGTAATAAGAATGATCTAGGAAATTATCGGCCTATCTCAGTCTTACCCGTTATTTCTCGACTGCTTGAAAAGTGTATTAACACTAGAGTTTATGATCATTTGGAACTGCATAATCTGTTAAATCCAATTCAATTTGGCTTCAGAAAAGGGAGAACCACAGAGATGGCATTATCATATATAACTTCGATAATCAATGGAGCTCTTGATAATAAGCTTAAAGTAGCGGGTCTGTTTCTTGATTTGGTTAAGGCATTTGACACTGTTGACCACCAATTACTACTTCGAAAATGTGAATTTTATGGACTAAGAGGGGCTACTTTAGCTTTGATTTGTGATTATCTCCAAAATAGAGAGCATTATGTTCACATTAATGGATTTTCTTCAAGTAAGAGTCTTGTTAAATATGGTATCCCCCAGGGTTCTGTGTTAGGGCCTACTCTTTTTTTGATTTTTATAAATGATCTGCCTAATGCTGTTGCAACTACTTCTAGAATAGGGGATATAGTGAATCCCGCACCTTCGGGAACCAGGATCACTACACCCTTATTTGCTGATGATGCGACATTGATGTGTGTTGCCTCAACTGAACAACAACTTACCTCAACAATTAATGCAGCAATGACTATGACATGTCTTTGGTTGAAGATAAACCGCCTTGACCTAAATATAAATAAGTCAAATTTTGTTATTTTTTCACGGTCCCCAAATTATTATCCTTGGATTATGGAAATAGCTACACCGAAGGGAATTGTTAAGCGGTCAAAGTCCGTTAAGTACCTTGGGATTATTATTGACGAAATTTTATCATTTAAGTGCCATGTAAAAGCTATAAGTAGAATATTATCGCGGAATTTAGGGATTATCCGTAAACTAAAACATTTATTTCCTTCAAATGTTATACGGTTATTATATTTTTCTCTGATTCATCCGTATATTTTGTATTGCTCGTCTGTATGGCTTGGGACATTCCCCTCAATACTTCGCCCAATCCGCGTACTGCAGAATAATGCCATTAGATCACTTTGTGGAATAGGGAACCGGGATTCGGTCAGGTCAATGTATAGTATGATAAATATAATGCCTGCAGCCGGATTGCGTGATTTTTATACACTGGTTTTTATGTATAAGTACCATTATGGGTGCGTTCCAGAATGTTTTACAGGAAGTTTTCGGGATAGGTCTAATATTCATGATCATAGAACTCGAACAAGTGGAGATATTGAGGTTCCTCGCCTAGTTTCAAGTAGGACTGCTTTTTCAATTATTTATAGAGGGGCTAAGCTATGGAATAAGCTTGTTCCAAGTATTAAAGAATTGCCCATTAATCAATTTAAGGCCGTGCTGCGTGTGGGGTTTCTTGGTAGGTATACCTTTGAAATAGATTGAGATTGATTGATTTAGTATTGAAAATAATTGTTTATTGTTTTTTTCTTTTGTTTTCTTTTTTTGCTTCGGGATCATGATATTATGTTGTTTGATTGTGTATGAATTATTTATATAATTTTTTTTTTCTCTCGGTACACGGTTTCACCTTTCTGCTCATTTTAGATTAACTCATTGTTTTTCTGTTTTTGTTCTTTTTTTTCTTCTACTTTATGTTCTTTTTGTTAGTAACACACCCTCGCAAGCAACGCTTTTGGTGTGCTACCGATTGATTTTGTCTGTGTTATTTCCTTTGGTTAATAAATTAATACTACTACTACTACTAAACTAGTTATGATAACAACAGAGGTATTTGGAGGGAGAGGGGCAAAAACCTCTCTTCTTTTTGAAGAATGTATTTACTCCTTTCCTGAAATGTCTTTTCGAGTGTTTATTGGGTCGTCTTCAAAAGGATGGGAAAAGGAGGAAATAAGAAGCGATCCAAGCACAAACACTAAATTAATCTTTTCATTTATTGTGGTACGAAGTAATCTCAATCATTCAAAAGAGAACGGGAAAGTCATCCCAACCCTATTTGTCTGAAGGAATGTATTTAGAACAGCAACAAGAATGGCTGCTGAGGGGGGTTACAACTCTCCTCTTGTTATGGGAAATTTTAGACTGTAAAACGAAAGTTTAATTTTATATTTTATCTGCACAGAGGTAAGAGAGGCATAGGAAGCATTCTAAAAGACAAATTCCCCCCTCACAAACAATTAGTAAATAATAATCTGGGAATCCCCTTCTTTGACATTTCAAATTAATTCAGTCAGCTTAAATCAGTTTCGGGAACAAATCATTCAGTTTAATTTTCTGTGAAATAGTGTTTATCCGTCTTTTCGAGTTTCAACCAGAGCCCTACCCCATGGTATCGTACATTTTTGTTCCACAAAATCTTGAGGTCTATAGTCAAAACTTGTTACAAAGTCAAACCTAACAGAGAATAAAAGCTAATAGATAGTCTTATTAAAGATCAAATGAACAATAAATGGAGTAAACAAACAAATAAAACTTTTGCACTAAAAATGTGCACTGATATTAGAAATAGAATTTGAACAATTGACATATGGATTGCGGTTGCTTAAAGATGGTATTGTAGGCACACCGATTTACTCAGCGCAGTATAGTGATATATTTTCCTAGAGGTTGTTTATTCAACCAGAGGTATTTTTCATGTTTTTTCGCTGTTTTAGTGCTGCTTTCTTTTCTTAAGCGCTAGCGATGTTTTCCTTATGTTTATTGTGTGTTGTATATGCGTTTTCTTTGTGTTTATTATATTGTCTCTGTGTTACAATAAGCACTGAGTGCTTACCGAATTGAGTGACAATAAATGAGCATAAATCTTCTGCGCCAGTTATGTAAGTTAGAGGAGGCCTTTAAAAAAAAAGCCTTGCTTATGCGTCCGCGTCATAGTACATTACCGTACGTCTGCGTGATGGCGCTTACTGGATTTGTGAACTAGAATAATTGCAATTCTTAAAGTTTCTAGCCAGAGTCTATTGCTTATTCACGAGGTATAAAGATAAATTAACCTTGATCCAGCACTGCAACCTCCCATAAAGTTAATCTTAATTGTTCTGCACCACTAATCTAATGTGATCACTCTTCTTCAATCTGTAAAGGACAAAATTCCTTTTCAATTTTTGAATATCAGTCTCTATCCACAAAACAGGACCTAACCATCTTGACCTATACAGACTGCTTCTTCACTATAGATAACACCCTAACCAGGTGATTATCGTGTCTTCCAATAAAGTAGTCTGAATTTCAAAATCTAAAGACAGACAAGTCCAAAATAGCATAGTTTTATGAAGACAAGTTGCATTTGGACCATTCAATGCTTAGAATAGCAGAACAGTATACTAAGAAGTCCTCGTAAATGGATTGATATCCTTTGCTCTAGAATAAGGTTCTTCGCAAGACTATGAAAGCTTCAAGTCTAATGAGTCTGTCATCCAACTTTCGAAAATCAATGGAGGGCATCATATATAAATATTTATACATAAAAGACTAATGCAAAATCGCTTTCGAATGATCTCTTAAAAGTAAAAAGGAGCATATTATATTATTTCAAGTGCATATCAACAGTCGATCAGGCTGTCTTGGAAACAGACAATTGACAGACGCTGTTGTCTTGTTTTTGTTGGGATCTGAGGCTGTCGATAATGTGTGACAAGGACATTTTTACTCATATAACTTCCCATACAGAAACTACTTCTCAAGGAAGCTTTGGTCTCAATACTTAACAGAATCTGATATGAAAGTCAAAAGAAAACTCTTCTTAACCAGTCCTCTCCATCCCTGTCATTCAATTCTCTCCAGTCCTCGTAATTCATTACTTACTCTAGGGTAAGCAATTAGGCTAACTTTAGGTTAACACTGTTTACTAAAGTGATCACTATCATAATCCTTACAATAGCTTATTTGCTGTTCCAAAAGAAAAAAAAATACTATGAAATTTATTTGTATCTGACGTATTTGATGAACATATGACTTGAATAGGTTGTTTCCATAACGTCCTTTTGTTGCTTAACATTACTACCACTACTATTAACAACCCGCTGCAGCACTAAGTCCCTTGAGGCCAACAGAGCTACGCAAATTCCTCCTCCATCCCAATCTATTTAAAGCCTCCCACTTTACATCCTCCCAGGAAGCCCTCATTTCCTTTAAATCTTTGCTGAATATTGCAACCAGTACTATTCATTTGACAAGGGGAAAGACCTACCAGATAGTGTGATGAAGACAGAATACCACCAGCTCTTTGAAATTTTTTTTAGTTGAAGCGAACTGAATTTAGTTGAAAACTGAAGTTTAAAGTTGGGGTGTGATATTGTGTCAGTCGTTTATTGCTTAATTTATTTACATTTGGATTGACTGACCGTATATCAAACAGCAAGCTCTTCGAAAAATTAAGCTCTATCCCATTATCTAGGGCTATAATAATAGAACAGTTGAGATGGTTAGGCTACATTTTGCGGATACATAGCTACAAAAAGCCAAACTTAAATAAAGGGGGAAAAAGTGTATTCACATTTCCTACTAAGACTAATTAGTACTTACTGCTTCACCAAATTCATCCCACATTTCAGAAACTCTTGTTTCTATTGTTTCTGCACAATTAGCTATTAGGGCTTGGACGGTTTTAACATGAGACATTGCAACTGCTTCGTTGTGCAGTGAAGCTAACGCTCGGAGCAGAGCTGAATTAGGACGCCCATCTGACGTCAGTGAAAGACCTAGCTCTGGAACTAACGGTTCGATTGAATCTCTTACAAAGATTAAATTATTCACAGCCATTAAAATCTGAAAAATAAAATAAGGTTGTAAAAGCCAGAGAAGAGACACAACTATTTGTTAATAAAGCTAACAACGGCACCCAAGGTTTATGTCCCTGGTGCAAATTTTAGGTATGCTGCTCTTTGGCAGTCTTAGGGTTCTAGCGTTTCAGCGTAAGATGACAGTTTTGCTATCGTTCAATAGTCAACTCCGCGTTTAACAGAGTATTGTAACAAACTGAAATAACTAATTGAATAAGCGTAAGGATTGTGATCTATTGAATGTGATTTAAACGTCGTCCTGAATTTCTAGCAAGCAAGCAAAAAAAAAAAAATGTTGCCACTTAACAGAACCCTTGAAAGCAACAGAAATGTTGCTAGTTTATTCAGACAGATGAATAGACCAAGGATTTTGTATCTGTAAAAAGGATAAATTGCAGCTTATAGAACTTTGTAGCATTACAAGAAAATAATTATGACAACAGGTCAGAATAAGCACTTTAAGACACAGTTCAATGACTGAAATTCGTTATTGAACGCCAAAATTAACATAAACTAATCCCAATAGGCATTACTGTACTTGGTTCAAGATTCACCTTTAGTCATCTGCCAAATCGCATTTTTGAAATTTATTTTGTATTCATTGTTAGATTAAAAAATGGAAATGGGGCAGAAAAATGCAAAAATAGGAAATTTTTTTTATGTTTAGGCAAGTTTAGATCTCTCTGTAGAAAAATTCTATTTAGTCCTACTGGCGGAAATTACATCTGTAGGCTGTAAAATCGTATATTTCAGAGAAAACATAAACCTTAATGTTAAAAACTATAAAAAGAGGAACGAAAGAAAAAAAACCTAAAAGGTCGAAACCGAAAGGAAGAAAGAAACAAAGAAACAAAGAAAGAAAACTGATATTTTAGTGAGTTTAACGCTATTCTTTTTAAAAAGAATGATACCAGAGAGCTCAAGCAGGAAGCGCGTTCCAGATGATGTGACAAACAGGCGAGTCAACTGGGACTAGGAGCGGGACAATCACCCCCTATATTATAATAAATACCCTTTGTTGACATAAATAACCATTGATAAAAGAAAAGTGAAAAAAATTACCGCCCCCTTAGATTTATAAATTCACATTTTACCCCCCACCCCAGGGCTAGATTCTTTGGGATTGATGTCCCTGCTGCAACGAAATCAATGGATTAAAATTCAACCAAAGAAACATGGGAACTTCTGAAAGCGGAAACAAGATTAGTATCAAAACTAAAAACCAAATACTCAATCTAACACTTGTCAACTGTGTTCCTTTTTTTAGCCTACCCTAAACCATTATATACTTACCTTTTCAGGCACTTCAAAATGTAGACGAGGGGAAAGAAAGGGGAATTTCGTCATCACTAGGCCTATCTGCTTAAAGCCAACTTAATTATGACTTATAGAGAAATTCTAGACTTAAACTATAAAATTACAGATTAATTATGTCAATTATCCAATTTTCTTTGAAATACATAATTTTTTATACAGTTGCCGGACAATATACTGCTAGTGACTTTAATAGTTTCTAGTCCCTTTCTTCCCCCTGTCTTAAATTGGCAAAGATCCAACTATTCCATTCTCTTTGATAATATCTTTCAGAGTAGTTAAGGAATGTAAATTCCATAGAAATTCTGGAGACGAAAAGACGACTCATCACAAACAAAAAGAGAAGTACACTTAAAGGCCTTGAACCCCAGGTGCACACAGTTGCGAGACTTAAAGGTGAGAGAAGTCAGTCAAATCTCAAGAAGGAATGCTGTCCCCCTCTATGTGTATGATTAAAACCAAACATAATTTCTTACCTCCTCTGTTATTTTGCCACCTGTGTGCTCCTGAAGCATTTTATTGAATTTTGTGGCAATAGAAACGGAATAAAAATCTGCACACCTGCAAATGTCCTGAAAAAAAATTCTGTAAATCTTAAGGCACTAAATAGCTGTGAAAACACACTAATAAATTAATCAAGAAATATAAGAAACGTTTAACAAAGAAGCCAAGTTAAAACTTAAAACTTTATTATGACTAGTCTATCGTCCAATTTGGTGTGAATAACTCTATGCGTGGGAGAGTAAAAATTTCTCAGTCAAAATTCAAGCAAATAGATATCAATATATTTAAGATAAAAGACGCCCGTTGAAGGTTTTATGGTTTAACCTTTTACTATATTTGCAAAAGTTTTGTTTTACATTTTATACGTAAAATATAATAAAATGAAATACAATAAAATTAATATAGTATAATAATCATATTTAATACAATTACATTGTATTACTTTTGCAATTTAATATAATTTACTTTTATAATATATTATTATATTATAATATATGATTATATGTAATAACATAATATATAATTATTGTTTATAAATAATTGCAAAAGTTTTGTTTACCATTTTATACAAATTCAAACAACTTTTAGTTCTTTCAGGGAGAAGGTGGACATACAGACACCCCCCCCCCTCAAAAAAAAAGTATACAAATATATGTTTTAGATCACTAAATAATATAAATATTTGTTTTCAAATGCTCTTTTTTCTTTACTAAAAAATTAAATTGCTAGGGGATTGATCTTTGCAGTGATAGCTAGCCAGCAATCACAGCAAGTGTCCAGGCAATGCTGACCATATTTCGAAAATGATCTAAAATAAGACCCCTTAAGACCTTCAGTTTTCTATTTGGCCCCAATAACTTTGATTTTGGGACCCTAGCCCCTGTTTCGAGTCTTGGAATTATGTAGGATGTTATCATGTTTCGCTATGGTTGTTGAATCTCATTGTTGTGTTATGGCTATGGTTGTTATAGGACATTCTGGTTGTTGTTATTATGGTGTTTTTCCAAAGAATATAACACCAAATTTATCTGCAAGGTCATTGTTTCCAAATGGAATATTGTCATTAAAGGAATTTCCACTTTAAAGCCTTAGAGTACACTCCAATAGCACCGGCTCCATTGGTGTCATATTCTCAATTAACGATTATAACAGAAGTTCGTGTTTTCATCCTCTCATTTAATATTTTGTCCCTGCTTAAATTCAGTTTTTTGGCTTTCGTCCCAAACATGATGGTGATTCTAATATGCTTCTGTACAAACCAAGGGTAAAGACTAGTGAAGCAATGAGTTACAATATTTTGGAATATTATAACATATTCTCATAGCTCCAAAATTATTCCTTGAAATTGACATATCTAGCTTGAATGGTTTAGGTATAAATTCAGTGAAAAAATGAAAAAAGTAACACTCAAACATGCTACTAAAAAAAAGATGGCTTCACCGGCTCTTTGCTTAGCCTTCCTCCACTCGATTGTGTGAAAGCAACCCTCAGCTTTTATGCCTAAATATAACTTTTGCCAAGGTATTTTTCGAAAATGACTATCACCTGTAAAAATGCTGGCTATAAAGATTTTTTCAAAGAGGACCTAGAACACCAAAAATAAGGTGAAAACGAATTTGTTACTAAATTTATCGGGAAAACAACAACAATATTTCATGTTTTCATATATGGGAACTAGAAATCTCGGTTGATTGTTTATAGATATGCTGAATTTGGTAGCGTAATTCACGATAAAACCCCAATCAAAGGCTGGTTTCTTCCCTTTCTAAAATTATCTAAATTACCTCACGCTCACAAATTCTTATAACTTTAAAGTTAGTAGATTTTGCATAATTGGAATGACAGTAAATGTAAAGCCATAAACTCAGTCAATTTGGTTTTTACCGAGCAACACTTCCTCCTCCTCATTTACTCCTCATTTAAGTGACTTAGTCTTGTTAACATCGATTCTCAAACTCTGTTTCTCGAACACATTCGGAGCTCTCAAATCTTTGAAAATTCATTCATTTCAGTAGTATTTAAACCTAGGACACTCAAATCCTCTGCTGAGGCTGTAGAGGATATTTATCTCCCTTTATAAAACCAAGCTCTATCATCAACGTTACTACAGTCCTTAAAACAAGATTTGTCAAAATAATTTTTCCAAGCAAGAACAAGACATAATTCCTATTTCCACACCATGCAAACTTGTAACCTTACTTACGACCCTCAAATATAACCTTTGACACCTTTTTTTGAAGGGGCTAAATAGAACAGTTGTACGTTTTACAGTAGACATCATAGAGTATTTTAAACGAAGCTATCCTACGCCCCAGCTACATTTATAGTCACACGTGAGCTGACAAGGCTACCGTACTTATCTGGCGTACCACAGGATAGGACTTTCACTAAAGCTCCTTTTATTAGCTGTATCAAACACCAGTTCATAGTCAATCTACAGAACCGAATAAAAAACTCTACTCCTACTAAGAACAACTCATCTAAGGACCAAGTCGCCAGATGATAATATAGTTGCACACGCTTCACCTCCATCCCAGTCTATTCAAACCTTTGGGGGTAATGTAACCCACCAATATTTTCACCTCACCCCTAAATTTCGAAAAAAAAGTTTTTAAGTGTTTCAATTGAAAGATACTTACTTTATTAAGATGTTGTGCTATATATATATATATATATATATATATATATATAATAATATTTATTTCTAACCCACATACATCAAAAAGATAAATAGTGGAGTAAAAACTTGAAGAAAAACGGAAAACAAATAACAAATAAAAAAACAAATAACAAAAAAACGAGAGTCAACAATAGACATTAATCATACAAACGGATCAGACCGTGGTGAGGCGACAAACGCCGATACGCCGTTTCTGAGAGCTTTTTGTGTAGATCAGTCAGCTTCTCAGTAATGTTCGGAAGATGGAACTTTTTGATTATCTTTCGATTCTTATACCACAGAGGAAGATAGAGAAGAAATTTACAGAAACGGAAATAAGAGGATCGAATATCGCTAATATCTTTTTTCTTAAATATAGGGTAAAGCCCAGAAAGGTAAAGAACAGAATGATCGGAAAAAGTAGAATAAAGCTTACCAAGGGCAATACGATTGTATTTCCCTCGATTGGCTACAATTTTAGAGTAACCAATCTGGATTTTCACTCTAGCATCCCAGACAGCACGCTCCCGAAGAGTTTTAAGATTTTTTGTAAGTGTAATACCCAACCACCGGATCGAATCTACATGAGGGATAGAAAAATTTTGAAAAATTAGAGGCCTAGGAGAACAGGGAACATTGAAAGAAAGATACTCACATTTATCAACATTAAGCGAAAGACCGATTTTAGTAAAAGAAGAAGAAACTTTATGAACCATCTGCGATAGACTGAGTTTAGACCGGCTAATTAGAAGAATGTCATCAGCATAAGCAAGGTAAGAAATATAACTCAAACCAACAAAACATATAGAAGAAATATTCTCAAGAATACCAGAGATACAAAATTTGAAAATACTAGGAGATAACACTCCACCCTGCCGTACGCCCCGACGAACAAGAACATTAGAAGATGAAAGGGCACCATTAGTTTTAATTCGAAGATAAGAATTACTATACCAAAACTTTAGAAGAAAAATAACTGAAAGGTTAATACCGTGACTATAAAGAGAGTAAAGAGCCTGACTATGTACAACACTATCGAAAGCCTTAGAAAGATCAAGAGCACAAATATGAAGACCATACCCTTTAGCCGAAGCATCTTTAAGAAGGAAAGCAAGAGCACGGTGAGCGTGCTGGCACCCGATGCCAGACCGAAAACCAAACTGATTCTCCCCGAAATTAGCATTCATACTTATGAAAGGAAGTAGGATGTGTTCAAGGATTTTACTAAAATTACAAGCAACCGTGATAGGCCTGTAAGAAGAACAATCCAAAGGAGTCTTACCTCGTTTAAGTACAGAAGTGACAGTTCCACACAAAAAGCTGTCAGGAACGAGGGAACAACAAAGGCACATTTGGAAAAACAACTGTAAATGGAAAAACAAAGACGGGCAATTTATTTTTAGATGACAAGCACTGATACCGTCAATATCAAGAGAACTTGATTTCAATTTCTTAACAGATGCAATTACAGCGTCAACTGAAACAGGAATAACTTGTGCCTGCGTCAGGGAAGGCGGGAGAACCGAATCAAGCAGTTTCGAATAAAGCGCGTGCACTGCATAATTCACTTTGGAAAATATAACTGAATAGTGATCAGACCATGCAGAAGGCGTAATGGGGCAATTAGGATTTGCCGAGTTATTTAAATTAGCTGAATTAATCACTTGGTCCCATTCTTTCTTATTGGTAGGATATTCTAACCCTTTGTAACGGCTCGATCGCAGACATTTCTTAAACTCACGCTTAGTTTTTTGTTTTATTTCAAACACATTCCCAGCTAATGGTCGACCGTTAGCAACCCATATACGCAGCCACAATTTGGCTTTATTTTTCACACTTTTCAGCTCAGGGTCACACGACCAGATTGGTTTCCTTGTACTTTTCCTCACTCGCTCCTGAGGGACAGCAACCTCCTCAGCGCGTTTTAAACACCACACGATTTGGTTGTAATAATGATTCAGATCGTAATTACTTTTAGTAGGACTAACACTCAGCTGGAGTAGATGAAAAGGTACACGTAAAGAACCAAGGAGAATGGCCAGGGTTGAAATATATAATGGCATATTAACATTTTTCCAATTACTCCGCACAAACCATTTAGAGGCAGGAGCACAAGCCTGGTCAGTACTATCTTTTCTAATCGAAAAGCATAGCGATAAAGGAAGGTGATCAATATCTTGCTCATCTTCGTGGACATGCACTGTTGAAGATGTAATGAACGGGGAACAAATCACGTGAACAATATCCGATAAGCTGCCGGAATTATGCACATACGAGAAGGGTAGATCCTTCACAATTATTCTGTAATCAGGGAGACAATCAAGTAGGTTCACAGTACGAGCGGAATCACGTTTTACATCATTGTTCATATCTCCAATAATAATAAATTCGTACCCATTTTTGCTTATACTTTGAAGGAGAGTTTTCAAACTAGAGCATGCTTTGGAGAATTTATTAAGCGATGTCATATTCTTCCCATCGTGAGGCAGGTAAGTGTTTATCAATACGGTTTTACCAAGTCTTATAGCCAATAAATGTTCATCAAAGAAATAGCATGACGGGGACAGAAAGCTGTGCTTTTGTTTTATAATACATGCTAAACCCCCTGAAGGCCTTCCAAAAGTAGATTTAGCATTTGTTGTGAAAACAAAGTGGGCGGAACTACGGCGCAGGAAATTAACACTCGTTGCGGTCAAAAGATGTTCCTGAAAGCATACAATGTCAAACTTGCTGTACAGTTCATCAATGGTCAGGTCCTTGTTTTTCGTCCCATTAATATTGAAGGACACGAGTGATACTAATTAAGACATTAGTTTGTTTTCGGTAACTTGCGACTGACAATTGCTTTCAATTTAGGGCAAGTGAGGCTAAACGAAACATGATCACCTCCACAGTTTGCGCACTTAGGTGACAAATTGCAAGGCGAGTCTCTATCTGAAACATGAGGACCGGCACATCGCGCACATTTTGGTGTAACACTGGGACAAGACGACTGGAGATGGTCAGGGGATCGGCAATTGTTACAGCACCGGGGAATCGCTTTGAACTCATAAACACTTAGGATTTCGTATCCAACTTTGAGACCATATCTAAATGCTTCGACTCTTGATGTTGCATCAGAGAATTCAAGTGTTACTGCAAGCGATTTCCCTAGCCTAGAGGCACCAGAAACACCAGGGCACGATATCAGGTGGGACAGTTCAAAATCAGGCGGGATTCCCTTCAGGAGTCCGTAAAACTTCTTGGTTAGAACTTTCGCAGAAGAGCCAGTAAACGCACTAGTCACCGATAAGCGGAAATCTTCAGCAACTGACTTATCTATATTGATAAACAGTTTGTCACGAACAGGGCAAATGCTAGTGATTGATTCGTGTCCATCAATCTGATCTATCAGATCTTTTCGTTTTATTGGGTCCGAAAGGGTAGATGGAAGGTTCGACACAACAATAGTAGCATGCGAGTCGGGAATTGCAGGTTTTGGCAGTTGCGGGTAATTCAGTTCATAAGCATCCAGCTTGGTGGCAACAACCTTGAGTAGTTGTTCCACGCGATTCACCTTTGTTGACAGCCTAGAATACGCAACTGCGGGCAAAACCGGGACCTCGGTTGGAGACTTGATCACATAAATCGGAGTTGATACCTCCTCAGAGTCCAGTTTCTTAATAAAATCAAGAATATCTTTCACATTGTTCGCAGAAGCTTTCGCAACCGATGCGCCGGGGGCAATTATCATTTGGCGCAACCTTCGCCCAAAATTCGCTTTTCGCATCGGCAATAACATCGCATTCAAAAAAGTCTATTGCGTGTTGAATAATAGTAGCTTCTTCAATACTTTCTTCCCAGTTGTTTTGCAAAAAGTTCATTACCGGGCAATGCACATACTCTCTGTTATCCATTATCCTTTACTGGGAAAAACCAGTCAAACTGGTCAAAGAGCACGACTGATTCATACTTATGCGTCATTATAATCCCTATTGCGAAATTTTGATTTTCTTCACAAAAAAACTTACTGGATTAATAATGTACATGCAATATCCAATTTAGATGTTGACACTTTGAACTCTGAATTGATACTATATATATATATATATATAAAATCTTGGGGTTTGCCCCAAAACCCCAAGACTTTCAAAAACCTATTTTCTCCCCAAGCTTAAATTCTTGTGAATTGATGTCTCTGCAAAGTACTTCTCTTTTCCCAAAAAATATTGTTATTACTACTACTACTAACAACTCACCACAGCACCAAGCTACCTGAGGTCAACACAGCTACACATGGCTCCTCCTTCTTTCCAATCTATTAAAAGCCTCCCTATTTACACCCTCCCTTAACTTCGGGATAAGGATTGGTTCTGAAGGGTGAGGGTTTCGGGTTTGGAGCAAGATACGACTGGCTACCGAGTTGGGCTTGGGTGCTCGCAAGGGTGCTCGATCCCTTCTCAAGATGGTCATGGACGGCCCAAGCTGTCCTCTTAGTACCTTGCGTCAGCTTAGTGCAGAGCCTCAGCGCCCAATGAACGACCAACTCAGAACTGGCAAGATCCAGGGGAATCCTATAGGAAAATTAAAACAAAGCAATGCGAAGGCGCCATCACGTGTTGACGCAATATGAATTCTGCTCAGTGCTCTGAATGTCAAAGTGAAAAACCCTTTTCATGATCTTCCGTATCTTTTCTCTAGCTAAGTAACCACCATATTTACAAAAGTCATATACCACGGTGTATACTTTTTTATTTATTTTCCAATCTTTTTTGTACCGTCTCTAACTCCTCCTTGGATTGTAAGGCATCCTTCGCTTCCGAATGGTAAAAAGAAAATCAGTCTTTGCTATATCATGCCTTATGATTTTAGCATGGTTTAACACATTTCCAAAACATTTTGCTCATCTTTCCTTAATACTTTCTTTATCCCTAATTGAGGCTTCATTTCTGATCTTTAGCTGGGAGCGGTCGGGACTGACAACTTCCTCTCAACCTTTCAACATGACGATACAATATTTCTCTATTTTACTAAATAGTAAATGCCTTCTCTACTTTCCCTGTTTTCATCTTATTTTCTTAAGATCTGTCTCTCAGCCCCTTCTAGTGCAAACTCTTTCTCTCTCAACCAATCTTAAGCGTTTTCACCAATATTTCTAGCTGCTTCCTAACGTAACTCTCCACTTCCATTTATACTTCTGTTTCCATTATCATTCCTAAACTCTCCATCTCCATATCAAATTGTTATCAGAAAATTACTCTCGAATTCACATCCTGGAGTCTATCGACATCATAACTACCCTGAAGGTAGCCACCCCTCCTAAATTGAGCCCTAAATAAACTCTAGACTCGATAAAAATACCTTCTAGGTTATAACTAGATTATTGTGCGTACGGAATTATAGCAGTATATTTACTATTGCTATTTTCCTTTAATCAAAGCCAATACATTCTATCTTTCGGCTAAAACCACATTGTTCTTTTATTAAAATTTTATCTGCCCTGGTAAGCATCAATATACCAAGCAATTTGGTCCATAGCGATATCAAACTAATGATTCTTCTACTCTTGTCATCGTTTTTTTTACAAAGAGGTTCGTTCATAAAACCCCTAGATCCTTGCGTCATATTAATAATTCTCAGTATCCAGTCTCGGACTTTGTGACTATCATATTCCCAAACTTGTTTACCATGCTCAAAATTTTCAATAAATGAACACACAAGAAGCTCGCAATCTGATTTGCATTCAAGTAAAAGAGCCATTGCTGGTACATATAGCGTCGACTTGGCATTTCGGTAACTGGGTCTTTTTTTTACAGTGACAAATGGCAAGCCTCTCACACAGCTTTGTCACAGCGGAATTCTGTCCTGGTCCCCGTATTGCCAATCATAGCATCAATCTACTGTACCACAACGGGGTAAATATTATATATAAATCTTATAAATCACAAATTCAAATCCAATCGTGGAGTATTTTTCAGTCACTTGTCAAACAGTTCGCGGTAACGAACTGTAGTAAGGAGCGACCCGGCTTAATAGTAAACAAAATAAAAAAAAAACGGAATGTTGATACTAATAGATACATCAAAAGAATCAGATTTTTATGTTGATTTTAAATATATAAGTTTCATTAAATTTAGTCTTACACATCAAAAGTTACGAGCCTGAGAAAATTTGCCTTTTCTGGAAAATAGGGGAAACACCCCTAAAAGTTATAGGCTAAAAGTTATTAAAGTTATTTACTGTTTTATATAGTAGAATTGAGAGAAAGAGTCAAACTTTAGCGTAAGGAGCGGGACGTTGAGGAGGGAACAGCCCCTTTCATACACGGAGTAATTTCTGTTCGTTTTAAGTTTTAATGTCGCTCCTTACTTTCAGTTAAAAAACTTGTTTTTTTTTAATTTTAATCCCGATTAAGGAAGCTGTTTCCCGTTGGCGTCATTTTTGCTATAGTAAGGTGTAAGCAGCCTCATTGCATCTATGCCTGACAACTCCATTTTGGAAAAACCACACCTCCTAAAGTTGAGCCAGTCAGATAAGTTCTATTAGTTATTCCCAACCGTTGCCTTCATATTCAGCGTTCAACGAGATAAGTAAGACGTTTTCGCGTCTTCATATCACTATTTTTCCTTATTTGGTTAGAGAACAGGAAATATCTATGCACAAAACAGTAAGGGACAAATAGGGGATATTCATCTTTTGATATTAGTAATATCCAGTTTAAGGAGGTTTGAAGCCTCTGTATTTGACGTAAGGTGGGTATTTTCCCTGGAATTAACTTCAAATGTAGGTCACCTATATATGTCTACCCCTTCATCCTACATCAATTATACACTCTGAATTTACTATATATCCCAATGCAGCACTGTTGGATTCCTCCGCTGGACCCCTCCTAAGGTTTTTTGGCGTCCTCTTATTCTTTTTTTTCTTTTTTTTACTCTTTTTTCAGAATAAATTTGCCAATGTGGTCAATCGTTGGCACCTTTGTCACATTGCCGCCCCCTAAGATTTTGCTCATTGGCACCCTTTTCACATTGGACCTCCCCCAAGATTTTCTCTTGATCCGTCTAGATACTGCAACAAACTAATAAAAGAAGAAGCTTGCCTCCAGAATTTTCAATACGTATGCTAGGGACTCTTCTGGGTTAGGCCATCCAAGTTGTTTCCACGATGTTTTGACTTGATGAAATACTTGCACACAATCCACAGCACTGGTGCTATATTTGTGATACGCATCGACTTGTTTTAAAGTGTCTATCTCAACAGCTTTCTCTATCAGGTTAAGGGCTTTGATTGTTGCAATTTGCAACCACTTGGTAATCGCAGAGAAAAACCACCTGTTGTACCCGTAAAGGCTCATTTGGGAAATTGTTTCTTCTGGAAAAGGGGTACTTAACCTGAAAAAAAGGTCTTTAAAACTGAATCCCAGTTATAAAAAAAAAGGCAGTAAGAGAAATTGTTGAGTCTAATCCTATTTTTTAGGAGAAATTACTCTGCTTTTTCATTAAACGAATAGGCTGGGGTTTAAATTCTTCAAAATAATGAAGGAAGAGAAGCAAGAATTTCAGGAAAGGGCCGCAGAGACTACAAGAGAAAAACTTATTCTATACCTTATTTTTTAAGATAAGTTTCATGTTTTCTGACATCTTGTAAACTTTTGGATTTTTGGGGGAAGAAATATCCCTTTCATTTCCTTGTTTAAGGTTTCAAGAATTGTTTCGTTTTATATCTTAAATAATCTAAATCTAAAATTTTTTTTATATCTAAAATTTTGAATCCACAGTAAAAAAAAAATATGGAACAAATAAACACAAGTCCAACATTAGCTTATCAAACATAGGATAAGTACTAATGTATTTTTTCTTCTTTGATTCCACGTCCAATATTTCTTTCTTTCTTCCTTTCTCTCTCTTTGTCTTTCTTTAAACTTTTTCCGTATAATCAGAACCAAGCCTCTCTAGCTGCTGCTCTACGGCAAATACATGGCAGCATTTAGATAAACTTACAATGAAAGAGTACTATGGTAATATCTAATATCAAACATGTTTGTGTCCCTAACTAATATCAAACAGTTTATGGAAACGAACTGTAAGTAAGGAGCGATAGTAACCGAAACTCTAAAAAAAGGAACTTTAATACAAATTGATTCACCAGAAGAATCTAACTTTTATGCTGATTATAAATACATAAGTTTCATCAAGTTTGGCATTACCCATCAAAAATTACGAGCCTGAGAAAATTTGCCTTATTTTCGAAAAAAGGAGAAACCCCCTAAAAGTCAGAGAATCTCAATGAAAATTGCACCTTCAAATTCAGCGTATAAGAGAACTTTCATGTTTCTATCTGCGAAAATACGGAATTTTTTATTTTTCCCAGAAGAAAGATCATGGCTGCTTGTTTATTTGTTTGTTTTTGTTCTTTTTTTCTCAGGGGTGATCGTATCAACGCAATGGTCCTAGAATGTCCTGAGAGGGCTCATTCGAATGGAAATTAAAATCTCTAGTACCCTTTTTAAGTCACAAAAAATTAGAGGGCAACTAGGTCCCATCTAACGCTCATTTTTTTCCCAAGTCACTGGATCAAAATTTTGAGATAGCCAGTTTGTTCAGCATTGTCGAGATATTTAATAACTATGTCTTTGAGGAAGACTAAATCCCCCAAAGTCCATAGGGGAAGGGCTGCAAGTTATGAACTTTGCCCAGTGTTTACATAAAGTATAGTATTGGTTATTAGGAAGTATACAGACGCTTCAGGGGAATGTTTTCTGGGGGGGGGGAATTGGGTTACGTGGGAGAGTCTTCACGGAGGAATTTTTCATGGGGGAAGAAAATTTATATGAAGATTTATAACAACCAAGATAAAATTCTGGGATAATTGCAGTTCAAACAGTTCGTGGTAACGAATTGTAAGTAAGGAGCTACACAGCTAAATAGTAACCGAAACTCTAGAAAAACGATTTAAAAAAGGATTTGAAACCAATAGATACACTGAAAGAATCAACTTTTTATGCTGATTTCAAATATATAAATTTCAATAAGTTTAGTCTTACCCATCAAAGGTTACAAGCCTGAGAAAGTTTTCCTGATTTTCGAAAAAAGGGGGAAACACCCCCTAAAAGTCAAGCCACATTAATGAAAATTGCACCATCAGATTCAGCGTTATCTGCAAAAATGGGGAAATTTGTATTTTTTTTTTCAGAAGAAAGATCACGAATGCGTGTTTTTTTTGTTTTTTTTCCCCAGGGTTGATCGTATCAAGCCAGTGGCCCTAGAAACCCAGAATAGGGCTCATTCAAGCGGGAATATAAAAATTATAGTGCCCTTTTTAAGTAACCAAAAGAATTGGAGGGAAACTAGGCCACTTCCCCCCAACTTTTTCCCCAAAGTCGCCCGATCAAAATTTTGAGATAGTTATTTTGTTCATCATAGTTGAAAAGCCTAATAAAAATGCTTTTGGGTATAACATGAACCCGCCCCCAGCCCCAGTGTGAAGGTCTTTAAGTAATAAAATTTGCCCACTAGTTACGCATAGTATTTGTTATTTGGATGCAGGCATACATTTTTGGGTGGGGGAAGGACAAATTTTTCTGCTGGGGGTTTTTCCACGGGGAGGGAAGTTTCCAGGGAATCAACTTGCCAGGGGAAATTATACAGAGCGGGAATTTGCCAGAATTCTTATACAAAAAATCTTCTTATGTGTCGTGCTTTCTCTATTCCGTTTCAATTTTACGTGCGGAGTGGTTAGAAGTAATTGTCTGGGGTAAATTTTCACCAGGATTGAATTGTCTAGAGGACATTTCCATAGTGAGGGGGTTTTTCCATGGAGGTGGGGTCAGATTTCCTGGAATTATTTGAAAAACGATCAGATATTAAACAATAAAACAAGTTTTTCAACTGAAAGTAAGGAGCGACATTAAAACTTAAAAAGAGCAGAAATTATTCTGTACATGAAAGGGGCTGACCCCTCCTCAACGCTTCGCTCTTTACGCTATAGTTTGACTCTTCTCACAACTCTATTTTTTTTAAACAGTAAAAAAAAAATACTATTTTCATTACTTTATAGTTTTCTAAGTGTTTTCTACTTTCGATAGAAAAAACTTGTTTTTTTTATTTAATAGTATCTAGGGCTGTAATGAATCTAGGGCTAAAATGAGAGAAAGGTTGAGGTGGCTAGGGTACTTTCCGTGGATGAAGGATGACAGATTGCAAAAGATTGTCCTTTTCAGCCAACCGTCTAGGGCCATACAAAAAGCAAGTCGTCCCCGATTGGATGGGAGAATGTCGTACGAACAGATTTAACGGGAATGGGAACTTCCTGGATGGGTGTACAGAGGGAGACTTTGAATAGACTGGAATGGATGAGGAGCGTGCTAAGCTATGTTTGCCTCAGGTGACTTGGTACTGCAATGAGTTGTTAGTAGCAGTAGTAGTAGTAGTAGTAGTAATAGTAGTAATAGTAGTAGTAGTAGTAGTAGTAGTAGTAGTAGTAGTAGTAGTAGTAGTAGTAGTAGTAGTAGTAGTAGTAATAGTAGTAGTAGTAGTAGTAGTAGTAGTAGTAGTAGTAGTAGTAGTAGTAGTAGTAGTAGTAGTAGTAGTAGTAGTAGTAGTAGTAGCAGTATTAGTAGTAGTAGTAGTAGTGGTAGTAGTAGTAGTAGTAGCAGTAGTAATAGTAGCAGTAGTAGCAGTAGTAGTAGTAGTAGTAGTAGTAGTAGTAGTAGCAGTAGTAGTAGTAGTAGTAGTAATAGAGTATATTAAAAAAGTGGATATAACATTATACTAAATTTTATTTTTTGTCTCTTTTTTACAATTGACATCCAAATCTCAAAAACCAAAGACAATATAATTTTGAATATATTAATTTTAGTTTCTCCCAAAGTTCTCTACAAGGGGGAGGGGAGGTTGAATAGATCTCGAAGGGCGATTGTTCGTTTGTCCCCCCACCCACAAAAAACACTTCCCCGTGGACATTTCACCATACACACACCACAAACAATCTAGACAAAATTAGCCTATAATTTAACTTGTTGATTGCTTGGTTCTTTCTTTGATTTTAGTTTTTTTTTGTTATTGTTTGATATCCAACTTTAACAGTTCAGTTTAACTATCATTAACTAGCTAGTTAAAAATTAAATACTAAATTAATTAATCAAAATAACCATTATCTAACGTGACAAATTGACGCAGCTAATGATCGTAGCAACAAATCACACGGCCTCAAAACTACAAGAACCCTCAAAATGGCCATTTTACTCACTTGTGGAACTGCTGGAGTAGTAAATAGAGTTCAAACAAAGCTGCACCCAGCGTTAACCCTTCTTTTTTTCCAGAACCGTCCAATAGGAGATCAGCAAATAATCCTGTAGCTTCCTGTACCACAGGATGGGATATCTCTGCTAGCTTTTGGTCGAATATCTGATATATTAGCATGAAGTATGGTGCGTTGAGAAATCTGAAAAGTAAAGATATTAGGTAAAGAGATGCGCCGCCATCCTAAATTGAATAAGCCGTAAAACTATTCTATAGAGCCTTGAAGTCAGAATATAAGAATTGAAGCAGTAAATTAGGACTGCGATAATAGAATTCAACTATAAATCCGAATAGGAGAAATCGAGTCCACAAAGACATTTGAGAAGTACACCTGTTAACTGTAAGTTGCAAAAGGGATAGCACCATGTAAAAGGGAAAATACGATACAAAAAAGGAAAGAAATAGTTAGTTTCTATAGAAGGAAAAAGTTGTAAAGGGAAAATATTATATTTAAAAAAAGAAGAGACATCTTTGATACTCTGAAGCAAAAGATGGATAAGGAACGACAGCAGAATTTAGGGCAAAGCAGAGACCTAGATTATTCCCAGTGCTTTTATTGCCAGATTATTCCAGTTATCCCCAGTGCCAGATTATTCCAGTTATTTTACATATATATCTAATATTTATACTATATTAGATAATATAATAGCGTCTAATATAGATTCCCCCTAATACATTTGCACGTTAGAGGGGGAAGGGTCAGTATTATGAGAGCACCTTCAAGATATGGTAATTCCAATTTGTCTGCATATTATAAAGCACAATTTTTTCACATGTTATCTTCTCAATAGCCCCAATTCTAGGCTTATACCAAATTTAGTTATTTTAAATGTAGAAGTAAGGATGACATACTTGTTGCAGTTGCAGGTAATTCTCTATAACAGGACGTCATTTTTAATCTCAGAGACTAGCTACATTCAATTTTTTTTATTATGATTATTCAAATCAAATACCTTGTATAAGTGTATGTTGTAAGGAAAGAAACGTATATCATACCTTGACCAAAGCAATCACTGCCCACATTAACAATTATGCACTGTAAACTTAGTCTTTTGAAACTTGTGTATTTTTATAGCAAGGGCAAGTCGAAGAGGATTATTGTCTTCGTGCATAAGACTTGCTTCAAAACTTCAAAGCGAGTGGTTTCCCTGCCAATTTCAACCTAAAGTTCCAGTCCGTCTAATCTTACATGAATTCTAATTATTTTTCCGTTTGGTAGCAAATTGAAGCTTGTCATTTTTCCTATTGATCCATTTACTGACCCCTTAGCAACAGAAATATTTCTTTGGGGCATTACACGTGAGCCTACTGTAATTAATAAGCTCCTGAAAAGCCCCCACTGTTCTTTTTTGTTGTTGCCAAAGCCTAAAACACTGTTTAATGCTTTCTGTTCGATTCGATTGTCTCTAACAACTGAAGAGAGTCGATCAACTGCAACCAGTTCAACCACACAATCATCATTGGTGGGCATAAGAAAGACAGGTTTGTTTCCCTCTACAGACAATTTTGTGTAAAGATCTGTAATTTCATCATTTGAAGCTTTGGTAGATTTCCCAATTTTTTTTTCTAGTGAATACTATTCAGGTTTTCACCTGTGCAAAACCCCTGTCTAAATTCAGTGAGAGAATGAGCATAACTCTTATCCATCTTCTGTCTCAGATTTATGTTTAATTCCTCGTACTCCAATAAGTGCAAGAGGATGAAAGTACCAACTGATCTGATTCTCTTTTTTACTTCTATCCGTGTCAGAGGTATATACGGAAGATTATCACATACTGGTCTTAATTGAAGAAAATCTCCCAAAAATATGCAGTTAGTATTACCCCTTGGCAAACCAACCGCCATTATTTCAGTTAGTCTTAAGTGAGTATAGATGAAAAGAGGTGTATATTTTGCAATGTTTTCTCGATCAATAGGTAGTCTAAAACAACTTCGTATTGTTAAGCCATTTATGCTATGAGCAGCAATACAACCAAGTGCCATAACTACAACGGGGCAATCTTCTTCCTTGAATTTGTTGCAAAGTAGTCTCCTCACGTCATTGATAACCCTAAATTTTCCTGTGATCCCACGTCTGAATAACATCAATTTTAAGGATCTAGCACCACGGTGCATGGTAACTGAGTCTACATTTTTGTCAGCAACTCTCTTTTGATCAATATTAAGCGGCTCATAGTCATTTTTTAACCTGTCTTCGATCTCACCATTTAAAATCTGTTTGCAAATAATACATATCATCTGCTGCTCTGTCAATGACTCCTCCCTAAATTGCATTTTCTGTTATCGTCATCTTTAATGTTATCATCTATATTTTCTGCCTTCAAAATTTCTTTTGCAAGTTCTCAAAGTCTTTTTTCAAATTCTATATCGATTTGTACCTTAACAACAAATTTCTCGTGGTAAGCTACCATGTTGGGATAGTTTACACTTTGAACACAGTAGGTTTCATAGTTGCTCTCTCCACTGGCTACTAATTCAATTTCATTTTGCCAAGGTTTGAACAGTTCTAAAAGATCTGCATAGTAAGTCTCTTTCTTCTCGTCAGAATCAAATGGGTTTACCTTTCTGTGCTGAATGATATACGGTTTAAACAGTCTTTTTCTGAGGTAAAAAGACCAGTCAATTAACATCATAATATTTTCAGAGCCTTTACGCTCCCCCTCGTGCCAAGAGCGGTACAAACACATTTTTCGTGGAAAGTCTAATGAAAAATGTTTCTTTGAAATAAGACAATTTTGGAGATGAGGTTTAAACCGGTAATACCCCTCCTGATATAGCTATGATGAAAACTGTTTGATTGTTTTAGCTATATTCCCAAAAGCTGTCATCACAATAACTTTAATGAAGGCAGCATTTCATCAATAAATTTCACGCGTGGAGATGTTAAGGGCAACTGTAATACCAGAAAACCTCGCTACAACTCCGCGGATAAATCCCTCCTTCCCACATATTTATTCTCTAGACAATTCAATCCTGGTGAAAATTTACCCTAAACAATCACCCTTAACATCTCCACGCGTAAAATTGTTTCGGCAATAACAGCAATACACAAGAAGAACTTCGTAGAGGAATTCTGGCAAGTTCTTCTAGTTTAAAATTTGTCCTAAAAAATTTACCCCCTGGAAACTACCCTCTCCATGGAAAATTATCCCCGTGGAAAAACCACCAGCTTCAAATCCCCCCCCCCGAAAAATGTAGGCATTCTTCCAAATAAAAAATACCATACTTAACAATGGGCAAAATTTTCTTGCCCATTGTAGGCAGCATTTCGTCAATAAATTTCACGCGTGGAGATGTTAAGGGCAAATATAATACCAGAAAACCTCGCTATAACTCCGCGGATAAATCCCTCCTTCCCACATATTTATTCTCTAGACAATTCAATCCTGGTGAAAATTTACCCTAAACAATCACCCTTAACATCTCCACGTGTAAAATTGTTTCGGCAATAACAGCAATACACAAGAAGAACTTCGTAGAGGAATTCTGGCAAGTTCTTCTAGTTTAAAATTTTTCCTAAAAAATTTACCCCCTGGAAACTACCCTCTCCATGGAAAATTATCCCCGTGGAAAAACCACCAGCTTGAAATCCCCCCCCCCCCGAAAAATTTTGACATACTTCCAAATAAAAAATACCATACTTAAACAATGGGCAAAATTTTCTTGCCCATTGTAGGCAGCATTTCGTCAATAAATTTCACGCGTGGAGATGTTAAGGGCAAATGTAATACCAGAAAACCTCGCTACAACATCGCGGATAAATCCCTCCTTCCCACAGATTTATTCTCTAGACAATTCAATCCTGGTGAAAATTTACCCTGGACAATCACCCTTAACATCTCCACGTGTAAAATTGTTTCGGCAATAACAGCAATACACAAGAAGAACTTCGTAGAGGAATCCTGGCAAGTTCCTCTAGTTTAAAATTTCTTCTAAAAAATTTACCCCCTGGAAACTACCCTCCCCATGGAAAATCATCCCCGTGGAAAATCCACCAGCTTGAAATCCCCCCCCCGAAAAATGTAGGCATACTTCCAAATAAAAAATACTATACTTAAACAATGGGCAAATTTTGCAACTCAACTTGACGACTTCTGAATTTGGGGCATTGAACTCAAGACCGAGCTTCGTATACTCAGATCATAGTGACGCTAAATCAAACAGTTCGTGGTAACGAACTGTAGTAAGGAGCGACCCGGCTCAATAGTAACCGAAACTCTAAAAAATGGAATTTTGACACCAATAGTTACATCAAAAGAATCACATTTTAATGCTGATTTTAAATATACAAGTTTCATCAAGATCAGTTATACCCATCAAAAGTTACGAGCCTGAGAAAATTTGCCTCGTTTTAGAAAATAGGGGGAAACACCCCCTAAAAATCATACAATCTTAACGAAAATCACACCATCAGATTTAGCGTATCAGAGAACCTTATTGTAGAAGTTCCTTATTCAAGCTCCTATCTACAAAAATGTGGAATTTCGCATTTTTTGCCAGAAGACAGATCACGGATGCGTGTTTATTTATTTGTTTGTTTTCCCCAGGGGTGATCGTATCGACCCTCTTGTACTAGAATGTTGCAAGAGGGCTCATTCTAACGGAAATGAAAAGTTCTAGTACCCTTTTTAAGTGACCAAAAAATTGGAGGGCACCTAGGCCCCCTCCCGCGCTAATTATTTTTCCAAAGTCAACGGATAAAAATTCTGAGATAGCCATTTTATTCAGCGTAGTCTAAAAACCTTATAAATATGTCTTTGGGGACGACTCACTCCCCCACAATTACTGTTCATTACTAAAAAATGTTCAATAGGTCTTACGTCCAGCAGCATTCTGTGAATTTAGACGTTCACATAATTTTCTTCTATTTATGTTACTGCAAAAAAAAGAACGACTTTTTTTTGCAATTTATGGTTTTAGATTTTTCTATGTTTCTCAACAAATTCTAATAATATACATTTTCATGTGGACATGTATATTATTACCTACTAAATAAATCATAAAAAAATATTCATTGATCTTTTTGTTTTACATTGATATGGGGTCGCCAGGAAACTAGGAATCATGCTTACAAGCTTTTAGCTTACAAGTTATTGGGTAAATAAATAGATAAATGGGGTCGAATATAAAGAGTTTTAGAACATAAATGTTTATAAATGTTATGTTTAGAACATAAAGAGTCATATTGAAATACCAAGGTATATTAACCCTCTTTGGGTCCTTAAAGGTTTTACTCTTTCAATAATGAGCTTCGGTAACTAAATTATTGCTTACCAAGGATTCTTGGAGGGAACCCTTGCTTAGAGCAAAGCCTTGCTCTAGTCGTTACTTTTGTTACATTTTATTTGCAAAAATATTCGCTAGAGCGGTTTTTCAAGACAGGGGCTCAAAACCTCGTATTTAAGATTTTAGAACATAAAGAGTCATACTGAAATATTGAGGTATATTAACCCTCTTTGGGCCCTTAAAGGTTTTACTATTTCAATAATCAGCTTCGGTAACTCCTCTGATGGAGGGAATCCTTGCTGGATTCTTGGTAAGCAATGGTTCTTGCTTACCAAGGATTCTTGGAGGGAACCCTTGCTTAGAGCAAAGCCTTGCTCTAGTCGTTACTTTTGTTACATTTTATTTGCAAAAATATTCGCTAGAGCGGTTTATATACTGAAATATTGAGGTATATTAACCCTCTTTGGGCAAAAATTGATGTTCTGCGACATAAAATGGCAAAAACGCTGTCGTTTTGGAGGCTCAGAACCTCCTGTTTGTGGTTTTATGCCACAAAAAATCACTTGACCGTCTTAGAAACTCTTTGTACTTTCATTTTTATCCTCTTCAAGCAGAAATTAATGTCCGGTGGCAAAAGATAGCACAAGAAATTTTGTACCATTGTGGCACCATTTGCTGTGGTACTAGGAATACTCCAAGAAATAAAAAATAGGACTAAAAACCTCAAGAACTAAAGAAAAGTCTAAAATGAAGAAAACATAAAATTACGAAGGAGACTATCTTTCATATTCCAAAAGGCAAATTTAACCTGAAACCTAAGGAGGTGGCTCATTGCAGTATACAGAAATAATTTCCTCAAAAATTGGGTAAAGGAAAAGATAATTGACAGGTCATCAAGTGAATAATGATTCTGCTAATCTGTCAATGATCATCCAAAAAACATAGCATAGGGATTGATCCAAGATCACTTGGACGTGGGAACCATTTAGGTCTTTTACAAACACCTGCATCCCCCTCCATCAGAGGAGTTACTGAAGCTAATTTCTGAAAGAGAAAAGCCTTCATCAAAAATACATCCCGACATGAATACCTTGAACATTGAATACCTTGAACATGAATACCTTGAACATTCTGCTAATCTGTCAATAATCATCCACAAGACATAGTATAGGGATTGATCAAAGATCGCTTGGACGTGGCAAACAAGTAGGTCTTTGACAAACACCTGCATCCCCCTCCATCGGAGAAGTTACCAAAGCTGATTACTGAAAGAGTAAAGACTTTAAGGGCAATTCAGCAAAAACACATCCCGACATGAATACCTTGAACATTGAATACCTTGAACATTCTTCTAATCGGTCAATAATCATCCACAAGACATAGCATAGGGATTGATCCAAGATCGCTTGGACGTGGCAACCGAGTAGGTCTTTTACTAACACCTGCATCTCCCTCCATCAGAGGAGTTACCGAAGCTGATTACTGAAAGAGTAAAACCTTTAAGGGTAATTCATCAAAAACACATCCCGACATGAATACTTTGAACATTGAATACCTTGAACATTCTGCTAATTTGCCAATAATCATCTACAAGACATAGTATAGGGATTACTTACTCACAAAAAATGACGTTGTAGTGGTCTAACGCCCTTCTTAGATCGGCTAACGCGTTGTTTGCGAGAGAAACCGCATGCTCAAGACGAGTACTAACGTCACTCCCTTCTTTCCGCGTTGTGTCAATTACGTATTGCATCCTTAAAAAAGACCAAATTTGAAAAAGAAATTTAAAGTTAGCACCACATTAAGGCATTTACTGAAGCTTTAAAAAGCTTTTTATTGGTAAAGCCGGGTGGTATGTTAAGGTGGATTATCAGAAATGGGGGAAGATTGAAAAAGAGAGTATCTAAGCAACGGAAAATCGGAAAACTTACCATAGTTTTTTATATTCCCCGGTCGAAAAACTTAAAGTTATGCGAATCGTATATTAATGAAGATCAAATCAAAACTGACGTAACCGCGAAGGTTTTCGAGTTATTTCATTGGCTATTTTATTACAAATTGTTAATTTATTGTTTTCATAAACTGACGTATTCGGCAATCAAATGATTCAGTTGCAACCATTGTGGCCATGGACAACAACTAATAGTTGGCAGAAAATATTTTCAGAATGCAAAAAAAGTATTTTCAGAAGCACTTGCTCTGAATTGTGATTCTATCTCAATGTGATCCTTGTAACAGTTGTTAAGTCAAAGGCTAATGAAGATTTGCCGAGTACCCTTATGTCTTTTCTGCTGATTAAAGTTTGCATTATTTTATCTTTCACACAGATATCCTAATAGAACCTATTTCTATTCAGTTATATTTTTGGATTGAATGCTAGAGTTCTTGCAAGAAAAATATCGCCTTTTTGAAAAGCTTTACCGAGTTCTTCTCGGCGTTTCATTGATCTATTAGTGAGGAATGATTCTAGATTTATCGATGTATGCTCTTTTAATGCCTTGCTTGCCCCCTCCCCCAAATTTTGAAAATGTCATTGGGTGTTTTCATTGAAAATTGTCTTTTCTGACTAATTTCATTGTAAAAACTGAAAAAAAAACACCGAAAATCCGCTGCATCCCATAACTTTGGAAAACATATCTCCCCCCCCCTAAATTTTTGTGAATTGATCCTATTGTATAAACCATTGTTATTTTAATTTATGTCTTTTGTATATGACGAAAAATTATGCATTGTCTTTTACTAAAACAGGGAGTATGCGACGAAACTTTGGAGGCAGGTCACATGGCATTAACCAAATAAAATTATGAACCAAGTTATCAGGACAATTTCTTCTGGCTTAAAATTCTTCCGTATCTGTGACACACACACACATCTTCCTTGACACTTCATTTGACACACCCATCTGACTGGTTGTGTAATAAATAAGACTTTTTTAAGGTCCCATCCAAGGTAGAAGAACAAGAAAATTATGTGTCGAAAAGAAAAATTTTACTTACAAGTTTTTAATTAAAATTAAAACTTCCGATTCCACAATTTTTAAAGCTTCTTCATGGGTTCATCTTAACAGCATTAAAAACCAGATTGTATATGGCTTCTCCTGGCAATGACCAACCTCATGTTTTTGACCTTTGATCTTTCATAAGTTAGTCTTTTGACTGTCAGACTGTAATAAACTATGTAAATTTTTAATGGACGTCAATTTTTCTGACATGGACCGACGTTGTCGAATCGGCAAGATTGTGAGGTTTTTAGCACAATTGAGGGCTCCTGATGCAATGTGGTATATTTGAAAAATTTATGGGAAAATCTAAAATTTTGGTACATTTTTGGCTGCATTTGCCTGCTTAAGGTTTATTTTTCGCTTTTTCGAAACTCCTCCGGTCACCTCATATGGATTTAAGCAAAAGATTAGGGATTTTCGTCGAATGAAAACGAGAGGACAAAAAAAATGCGCATTTAAAGAATCAGTTTCTTAGTGAGGATGAAGATATGACCGAAATAAAAAGGTTGTTTAATTTTCAGCTTATTTTATTATTTTTGTCTTTGAACACTGACGTAAAATGCATTAATTGTCCCACAAAGAATCTTTTGTGGCACAAGACGCAAAACCGGTGCAAGTTATCCCACAGTGTTGATAAAGTTGAATTAGACCACAAACCATTCAAAAGTTCCACTCAGGACAGCCACCTGCATCCGTTCTTTAATATCTGATAGCTTTGGGGGATTGTTTCTTTTTTTATCCAGCTGCACAACCACTGATAGACATTTGATCAAACATCGAAGTTGGTCAGGACCAGCTAACTCATAATGGATTTTCCTGTGTTTTCTTGTAATCTCGGTACAATATTCCGAAAATTTGTCCATCGCATGCCACAAATACTCTTCCTAGAATAAATTGCACAATTTGAAAAACAGTTATTCTTTGTTAGCTGGGCGGACAACAATTTAGACAAGCGGGCGAACTCAAAAAATAAAAACACTAAAAGCGGACGAATTACAAGGAAATAAGAGACAGTATTGCATAAAATATTCGCTCAACCCCAACGACCTCCTATGTGAATGTAACTGTTAGTGGTAAACGTTTCCTAAAAAATTGTTTTAAATAATAAAATTTTGTGAACTCGAAAGGAGGCTACCTTAAATGAAAAACCAAAATACAAAAGGAGGAAGGTCTCGAAGCTCACTCCCTCAATTCCTAATTGTTTTGAATTTCAGGGAACCTCCTATTTAGTCCTAAAGTGTATAATATAGTTGTTTTTGTTATTGAGCCTTCCCAAAAATAGCTGGCGGAGGTACCTGATCCAGAGGCCAAATCAGTTAGCTCGTCAGAAATTTAAAAATTTTTTAATTTCAGTGCCTTCAAAGTGACTCGTCAAAAGTATTTATTCAAAGAAGAATATTTCTGCTCCTGGTCCAAGATATGGATTGAAAAAATCGGTCCATTCATATTTATACTCAACAAAATTTATACAGGAAGGCACGATTGCGGTTTCACAGTAACGTGAGTAACAAAAGCTACATCGAAAGAAAGAACGAGTTTGATTAGTCCCCTAGAAATAACCGACCTAGCAGAAACAAGGTTACATTCTTATAACCTTACAAAACTAACGTTTTATTAGTTTAATTTTTTTTTTGTTTTAAAAAGTAAAGCTGTGACAAAGAGTCAAACTTTAGCGTAAAGAGGAGGCGTTGAGGAGCGGACGGCCCCTTTCATATACAAAATAATCTTCGTTCGTATTAAGTTTTAATATCCCTTCTTACTTTCAGTTTAAAAAAAAACTTTTTTTTATTTAATTTGCCTTAAAGACCAACTTGACTTTTTCTTCTAGCCTGTTACAAACATTGATTATCACGAATTAAAAATTAAAATAAAAAATTATTAAAAATTATAAAGATATTAAAAAAATAAAAAAATTATTACGAATATTATTTGGTCACGCTGTATTAACTTGTAATAGATGTTGTGGAAGTTTTGTGCTAAATACTGCGTAAATTATGATTAATACTGCAATACGATGGTGACTGTGATTACGATCCATAGTTGGTATTAAGAACGGTGTATAGCCTTAAGTAGGAAGTTCAGAGTTGTACCTGATCTACTGAATATTTTTCCTCCTCGACGGTCCTTTTAATTCGTTCTAAGATGGGTAGAAATTGTAAAGGGTCAAGAGCACGATGCAAATTAATATCAAATAACGACTTCCATCGAACTAGGTCAGATTCGTATGAAGTAAGCCCGTGATGGCATGCATGCTGGACTATGATCTGTCGAGCTTCTGCTGGCAACATTCCAAACCAGTCCTAAAAATGTTAATAGTAAGGAAAGTGACAAATCAGAAATTACAAGAATACAAATTATATCAGCAAATCACCCATTTGCTGCCACCTAATGTATACCTCCTAGGGCCACGCTCAATTCTGCTACACATGATACAGTCCACATTGCTTGGCACACGCCACACGGTTTACGTGATTTCTAAGAACCGGCAACTCCCCGGATAATGTACTCGTTTTAGAACAATAATATAATTTAGACAAAAATATAGATGAGGTATATTACAGGTTTTCCTCTGATAGTGATAATTTTTTAGAACTATATTTCATTGTAATATTATAATTTAACATTATTTATTTTCGTGACCTACTCTTATCAGCAAACGGAGCTACCCTACATCCAGTGTCCCTCAAGCCATGACACCCTAGGCAAACACCTGGTTCACCGATATGGTAAAGTCGGCCCTGCTATTAATGCACTCAGGTACACATGGCGTCTTGGGAGTATAAATTGCTGAGACTTCCAGGAATTAATTACATTGTGTTTTGAACAATCAATCTAGTCTCAACAGTTCAATTTTTATCCACAGTTTCTTTCTTTTGAATATATTCCTTTCGAAAGATAAATTGATGAATTGTTTATTGATCTGTCAATTCGAAACACTTTTCCGGCAAATTACCTTTAAACAGAATGCTTCAAATGCTGAAGGTTGGCTCATGCGTTTTTTAAGCCTCAATTTTTAATGTGTTATGTTTTTATTTTCCCTCACGCCTTAGTTTTTTTTAGAATAAGAAATATGCCGAAAATTCCACAAAAAAAATCAAAACAAGAAACATGTAGGTGTCCAAACATAATTAGAAAGGAGACTGCCTGTAAGTCCCATAGACTGTTTCCTAGAGAGCAAATTATTAATTCTACTAAAATTCTTGAAATCACATATACTAAGTTATACCCCTGGGGGGGGGGGGATAATCATGAAACCCTGAATTATGACCGTGGTGCAAAAATTGCTCGCTTGTATAGGGATCCGAGGCGAAAGAAGAGGTTCTCTTCTTAGAAACAGTTCAAAGGATTATGTGCTGCTTGCCTCTGATGGCTGGCGAGTGATGGGTATCTATTCTCTCTTTTTCATGGGGCGAGTTTTGCCTGCCCAAACTGGTCTGCAGCTGGTGGGTGGGGTTTTTGGTATGGGAGAAAACAATGGTGAACAAACTGACTCTACCAAGGAAGACTCTTCTACAAAGGGAAAAAAAAGATAAGCAAGCCTTCCCTCTAAATACAACATCCAAGACCAGCAGCTATTGCTGCTATATTATTACTATTTTTAAGGAGGGTTTGGAGGCAATGGGCTTTAGTAGCATAAGCCTCGACTCAGTGGTTTTTAGTCCGTCCTATAATATAATATAACTAAAATAATATTCACCTCAAGGGCCATTGCACTTTGATGGAGAAGGCCTTCAGTTACTCATGTTTGAACAATAGCCATCATAGTTTCTAGGTGACAATTAGGACCACAATATTTTATTTTCTCTCGCGCCTTAGTTTTTCTTTTAGAATAAGAAATATGCCAAAAATTCCACAAAAAAGAATCAAAAGCATGAAATATATAAGTGTCCTAACATAATTAGAAAGGAGACCGCCTCTAAGTCCTATAAACTGTTTCCTAGAGAGCAAACTCTACTAAAATTCTAGAAATCACACATACTGATTTTGATTTTCCAAGTACAATTAATGGAATTCCGCTTTTTTATAGCCTATAGCAGCTGCTTTATTTATGGTCTTATGCTTTTAGTTTGTGGACATTAAAAAAGGTGTCCCTTGACTCACTAAGTTAGTATAACCATTTATGATTGTTTTGCTAACATTTAAAAGTACATTTATAAGTTGTTTCAACACCCAATTGAAAAAATCAAATTCCACACATTACCTCATCTTTTCTAATTTCATGGTCATAAATATAACGTAGAAACTGTTCATGTTTGATCATAGCAGGTAGAGTGTATAATCCTTTTGCATTGGAACTTGTCAACGCCAAATGCAGCCTCAATTCGCCTCTATTTTTCTTTGACTTATTAGCATCTGGATTCTTTCCCTCGATTAAATACCATCTTTCGATGCCACTTGCCGGAACACTCTAAAATAAAAATCTAAGTATTCTCTTATGAAACCCTTTATTATTTTAATGAGTCACACAACATTAAAATAATCCACACAAGAAACAGAGCTTATCCTTGGGGTGGAAAATACTTAATTAACAAGACTTTGATAGAAAAAAAAAAAAACAAGAAAAAAAAGAGAGACAGTTCCTTACTGGAATTCAGACACAAAACCTAATTTCAAGTACACCAAAAAGAAAACTGATAAGCCCCCAAGAAACTCGGTTTTTGAACATTACATACGAGGTCTAATCAAAAAGTAGTGAGACTGTTAAAAAACGTACATATTTATTAGATAAAGTTATTTACATTCAATCTCCTTTACGTGTTTCTCCACGTCTATACGTGTTCTACAACGTTCCTGCCATTTTTATACAATTACATGGAGCTCGGTATGGAGCCAATAAAAAACAATTACATGGAGCTAGGTATGGTGAATAGGGGGTTGAGAAACAGCTGGAAATCATGTTTGGCCAAAACTGCTGCACAACATGGGCTGAATGGGCTGGTGAATTATCATGATGCAATTTCCAACTACCAGATTCTTTAAACTCGGGCCTTTTTTTCGTACAGCGTCTCGTAGAAGGCGAAGAACATCAATGCAGTACTCCTTTGTTATGGTCTTTGCTTTAGGAGCACACTCATGAACAACACCTTGGCAGTAAAAAACAAACAAACAAAAAACAGTCAACATAACTTTCATTTGACGCCAAACTTGACCAATTTTTTGGGTCGTGGTGAATCAGGTGTTTTTCACTAAAAAGATTCTACTTTTGTTTCTGAATCGTAACCATACACCCAAATCTCGACATCACTTATAATTGATTTTAAAAAATATAATAAAACATCAGATCCGGAACACTAGCAAATAAGTGTATTTCTGTTTTTGGTTTTCTTTTTGTTCATCTGATTTGCAACTTTGGAATAAACTTGGCTGCAACACTTCAGTCACCAATATATTTTGAACTGAATAAAATGAGATTTGGAACTCATTACTAAGTTCCATGATTGTCTGAATGTCTGAATTGTCCATGAATGCTGGGTTACCTCGTATTGCTGTTCGTATTTTTTGGATCATTTCCTCATTGTGGCTTCACCGCAATGCGGCTACCGCAATTTGTGGCTTCACGTCAGGACGACCTGACGGACGTCCTTCAAGTTCATCACTTTCAACAGTTGTTCTACCCTCTTTAAATTGTTTAAACCATTCAAAAATGCGAGCACAGGACATAGTTTCACCTCCATAAGCCAACAATGGCATTTGGTAGGTTTCCGTAGCTCTTTTACCCTGTTTATGGCAAAATCTAATGCACACATTTTTTTTTCTATATTTCCGCTCATAATCAAATCCGACAGGACGTAAAAACACACTTTACTTGATCCTACCTAGAAGCTGACTGAGACAATTTTAATCTAATCTATGTCTAAAATATTTTCCCAATTTATGCATAAAATTTTTTGTTTCATCATCTAATTTATTACCAGCTTTAACCCTCCTTCTATATAAATAAAAAAAAAATATCTAGGTGTGATGGACCTAAAAGCATTAAGGCCATGCGGTAGCTTGAAGAATCGCGTGCCAAACTATTCAAATTAATTGTGCGGTCTTGTTATAGCTTGTAGAGCTTGGATATGAGATCCGAATAAACGACAGAAAACCAAAAGCCGACATAACTATTTAACCTCCCAAATTTTTGTGCTGGAGATAGAGATATTCAATTTTAATAAAATTTACATCATCAGAGAGTGTGAATTTTGCTTTATTTTTCAATTAAACGGAGCCAAATTTTCTTTTTCAGGAAAGGGTAGTCACTAAATTTTTTTTTAGCATGCCTGCTCGAAACATACTAAAAATCAATTCAAAAGAATTATCATTTTGGTAATTTTGCCCTTTTAAGCCTTTCTTTCAATTTTAAGGTGTAACTTTTGAATTTCTTGCCCAATTTGCATGTTTCTAAATATTGTTAACTACACATTTCTATTAGCTAAGAAATTTGTTTCCTTAACGAACATAAAATTAATAGTGAAAATTAAGATGGCAGAAACAAGCCTTTAGTTAATTTAATTATTCTACTGCTACTACACTGTTTTCCCGTATTCTATTGACTATCGGTGAATATTCTTGGAAATATTAGTGTAACCCTTCTGTTTTCTGAGTAATCTAATGTGTAATGGATGCAACTATGAAAGACAAGGGTGAACAGCCTCCTTCTCTCCTCCTTGAAACTTATTGTTCCCCTATAAAAAGCCTTAAAAGTGAGTGTAAAGTTCTGGCACAAGACGATAAATTTACCCTTTCCACTCCGCCACCTAGGTGGCTTCTTACTCTCTTAGGAACAATCGTCATTTATGCCCACGTTGGCCCAATAATTTTCTATTGTTTATTTCATGCTACCTGTTTGTTATTTTTGTTCTTTTAACCCGGTAATTTTTAATTGTTTATTTCATACTTTTTGTTATTCGAAATATACTATGGTTGAAAATAAATTGGGTTGGTCTTAATTGTATTGTCCATCCCTGACCTTGTGAATTCTGTTTTAACTTGGTTAATGTTCAGATATGAGCAGTGTTTATTGATGATGAAACTCCGTGCTCTGTTTTGGCAACTTTTTTTCAGAGTTTCTGTTTATATTGTCTTAATCAGTTTGAACCTCTTTAATTTATTCCTTTTCTTCCAATAAAGTTTATATACATGCCTTTAGTTCTAGCGTAAATTCATCTACCAGCTAGTACATTTTATTTAATTCATGAAAACTTACATTTAAATTTAAACTGGAATTTAGACAATCCAAATGCAAACCATAATCTAACTGTATTTTAAATAAAAGAACAGAACTAACCTTAAGTGGCACAATAACACTTCCAAGAAACTCGTGGTTTTGATTAGTTCCATTTGAAGAGCTCCGAATACCAGTAACATCTTTGAACAATTTACCAAAACCTCTCATAGATTTGATCTCAGAAATTTGACCCAGTCTTTCAACCACACTCTGTTCCGGATCATAATCGTAGAGTTCAAGATGGAGCATTTCAGCCGCAGGATTTCGAACTTCTCTGAAAATTAATTTCAATTAAAAATCTGAATTTCTACAGACCCCTTACACTTGATGGATGTTATGGACGCAGCTAGGGTAGAAAACGGTGAATAGCCTCCTCCCCCTTGAAAACTTATAGTTCCCCTACAAAAATATTAAAATGGGAGTGTAAAGCAAAATTCTGGAATGAGGTGATCGCTGGAATGAAGTGTCCGTAGCATCTAGCCAATCACGTGAGCTTACAAAGCGAGTAGCTGAAGCTAAAATTCCTCCAGAGTGTGTTTAAAATTAGAATCCCGTTGGTTTTCGATCATTAGATATGAGTGTCTATTCTCTTTTTCCTCATGGCTGGGAGATTGATTTGAAACTTTTAATTGTTCTTCGGCTTGTTATTTGTTGAAAAATAAAACGTTGATTCTGTCGAATATGGCATTGATTCTAAAAACTAATGGGAAAATAAAAATGCCCGAGGTCTTGAAACAATACAGTGGAGGGGAGGGGCTCTTGCACAGCCCAATGTATATTATCAATGTTGTTTTTATGTACATTATATATACACATATATATATATATATATATATATATATATATATATATATATATATATATATATATATATATATATATATATATATATATATACATACAAAAACTTTGAAGTCGCTTAAATGTTATGATACATACATGAGTCTTCGATCCGGCTGAATTTAAGAAATGATCTATTGATTTTTGCGAGCTCCAAGCCCGTCCTTTCCTCGATTTTCTAAATAGATCTAAGATGGACCCAGGGCGCTGATAGTCTTTTTGTTTCGTTGATCATGATACGTTAACGTGAATTGAGGTGTTTGGGCTTTACACTCATGAAAATAATCAGTTGGGTGGCATGATTTTCGGATAGGTCGTGTTTTGCTTCGGCTTGGACTTTCTGGGTAAATTATCCTTTTTTTATTGGACTATATCTGATAGGGGTTTACTGTGTTTAAATATCTTTGCGTCATGGTTATGTGGATATTTTCTATTACACCATGAACATTTTGCTTTATTTCATATTTCTTTTACCTCTTACACCAGATGATATGACAGAATTTCCTTCTCCTCGTCATATTTGATTTTAGGGGTATGGTCAAAGAATTCAGTATGAGTAATTCAAGCTCAATATCAAAATCAATTTTGTTATTTTTTTATAAAAAGTATTTTATTATTTTCCCTCCAACCAAACGAATTACCAAACATTACAAATATTATAGGTAATTTCTACATGCAATTATAGGCAATAACCAAGTACACAACGGACTCCACTTTTAGCCCCTTTTGTGTATCATAAGCATTTTAATCAAACTGTTGGTGGTAACGAACTGTAGTAAGGAGCGACCCAGCTCAATAGTAACCAAACCTCTAAAAAACAGAATTTTGATACTAATAGACAAATCAAAAGAATCGGATTTTTATGCTGATTTTAAATATATAAGTTTCATCAAATTTAGTCTTACCCATTAAAAGTTACAAGCATGAGAAAATTTGCCTTGTTTTGAAAAATAGGGGGAAATACCCCTTAAACGTCATAGTAGCTTTACAAAATCACACCATCACATTCAGCGTATCAGAGAACCGTACTGTACAGGTTTCAAGCACCTATCTATAAAAATGTGGAATTTTGTATTTTCAAACAGTTCGTGGTAACGAACTGTAGAAAGGAGCGACCCGGCTCAATAGTAACCAAAACTCTAAAAAATTGAATTTTGATATCAACAGCTACATCAAAAGAACCGCATTTTAATGCTGATTTTAAATATATAAGTTTTTATCAAGTTTAGTCTTACCCATGAAAAGTTACGAGCCTGAGAAAATTTGCCTTAGTTAAGAAAATAGGGGGAAACACCCCCTAAAAGTCGTAGAATCTTAACGAAAATGACACCATCAGATTCAGCGTATCAGAGAACCCTGCTGTAGAGGTTTCAAGCTCCTATCTACAAAAATGTGGAATTTTGTATTTTTTGCCAGAAGACAAATCACGGGTGCGTGTTTATTTGTTTGTTTTTTTTTGTTTTTTTTTTTCCCAGGGGTCATCGTATCGACCAAGTGGTCCTAGAATGTCGCAAGAGGGCTCATTCTAACGGAAATGAAAAGTTCTAGTGCCCTTTTTAAGTGACCAAAAAAATTGGAGGGCATCTAGGCCCCCTCCCACGCTCATTTTTTCCCCAAAGTCAACGGATCAAAATTTTGAGATAGCCATTTTGTTCAACATAGTCGAAAACCATAATAACTATGTCTTTGGGGATGACTTGCTCCCCCAAAATCCCTGGGGGAGGGGCTGCAAGTTACCAACTTTGACCAGTGTTTACATATAGTAATGGTTATTGGGAAGTGTACAGACGTTTTCAGGGGGATTTTATTTTGTTTGGGGGTGGGGCTGAGGGGAGGGGGCTATATTTGAGGATCTTTCCTTGGAGGTATCTGTCATGGGGGAAGAAAAATTCAATGAAAAGGGCGATGGGTTTTCCAGCATTACTATAAGAAAACAATGAAAAACAAACATGAAAACGTTTTTTCAAATGAAAGGAAGGAGTAGCATTGAAACTTAAAACGAACAGAGGTTATTATGCATATGAGGAGTTCTAGAAATACTTTAGCATAAAGAGCGAGGTATTTAGGAGGAGATAAATAAGTCGCTCTTTATGCTAAAGTATTTTTAGTAATTTCAACTATTTATTCTACGGCCTTTCTGATTCAGGGGTCATTCTTACAGAATTGGGACAAAACTTACGATTTAGTGTAAGGAGCCAGGTATTAACGAGGGTACAAACCCCCTCGTATACATAATAAAAATATAAGATTATGAAAGTTTGCTACGTAAGTTAATTCTTAAGTTACGTTTATTTTTTACTAATAAAAACGTTCGTTAAAAATTAAAAGTTCTAGTTGCCTCTTTCAGTAACCGAAAAATTGGAGGGCAACTAGGCCTCCTTCTCCACCCCTTATTTCTCAAAATCGTCTGATCAAAACTAAGAGAAAGTGATTTAGCCAAAAAAAAAAATTAATATACAAATTTCATTTTAATAATTTATGTGCGGAGAGCCAAAACCAAACATGCTTTAATTCAAAAACGTTCAGAAATTAAATAAAAAAACTAATTTTTTTAGCTGAAAGTAAGGAGCGACATTAAAACTTAAAACAAACAGAACTTACTCCGTATATGAAATGGGTTGTCCCTCCGCAATCCCTCGCTCTTTACGCTAAAGTTTGACTCTTTGCCACAATTCTACTTTTTAAAACAATTAAAAGCTTTAGCGTAAAGAGCGAGGGATTGCGGAGGGGACAACCCATTTCATATACGGAGTAATTTCTGTTTTTTTTTAAGTTTTAATGTCGCTCCTTACTTTCAGCTAAAAAAATTAGTTTTTTGTTTTTATTTAATTTGCCCGAAGACCGATCGAGGGTGCGTGTTTATTTGTTTTTGTTTTTTTCCCAGGGGTGATCGTATCGACCCAGTGGTCCTAGAATGTCGCAAAAGGGATCATTCTAACGGAAATTGAAAGTTCTAGTGCCCTTATTAAGTGAATACAAAATTGGAGGGCAACTAGGCCCCCTCCCACGCTCATTGTTTCCCCACAGTCACTGGATCAAAATTTTGAGATAGCCATTTTGTTCAGCATAGTCGAAAAACTTAATAACTATAACTTTGGCGATGACTTACTCCCCCACAGTACCCGGGTGAGGGGCTGCAAGTCAAAACCTTTGACCATCGTTTACATATGGAAATGGTTATTGGGAAGTGTACAGACATTTTCAGGGGGATTTTTTCTGGTTGGGGAGGGGAGTCAAGGGGAGGGGGTTAAGTGGGATGATTTTTCCATGGAGAATTTAGCATGGGGGAAGAGATATTTCATGAAGGGGGCGCAGAATTTAAAGCATTCTTGAAAAAAAGCAATGAAAAAATAAATATGAAAAAAAATTCAACTGGATGTAAGGAGCAGCATTAAAACTTGAAGCGAACTGAAATTATTACACATTTGAGGAGGTTCATTTCCTCCTAAATACCTTGCTCTTTACGCTAAAGTATTTTTGTGATTTTAATGATTTATTGTACGACCTTTGTTACTCAGGGGATCATTCTTAAAGAATTGGGATAGTATTTAAGCTTTAGTCTAAAGAGCAAGGTATTGATGAGGAGGCGAACCCCCTCATATACGTAATAAAAATATACGAACATAGAAGCTCGTTACGTACGTTAATTCGTAAGTTACGTATAGTTATCTATCTATCTATATATATAAAAATAAGTTGTCTGTCTGTCTGTCTGTGGATCAGGTGACGTCATGTTTCTGTGTCGGCTGACGTCATGTTTTCGACTGACGAAATTACGAAATTACATTGGGACACAAATGACGACCAGGACACCGGCACATAGGGAATATAAATGACGACCGGGACACTCAAAGAGAAAGCGACCGGGACACAAGGAATGTTCAATTAGCAATCACCATCAACAAAACACCGTCAACAAACCATCACAAATGACGACCGGGACACAGGGAGTATAAATGACGACCAGGACATAAGTAAAAAAAAAAACTAAAAAAAAAGGTAAAAACTACAAAAAAACTAAAAAGAAAAAAAAACAAACTAAAAACTAATAAAAAAACTAAAAAAGCTAAAAAACTAAAAAAACTAAAAAATAAAAAAAACTAAAAAAAGGAAACAAAAAGAAAAATAAAGGAGAAAAACAAAACTAAAAAAATAAAAATAAAAAAAAAACTAAAAAGAAAAAAAAACTAAAAAAACTAAAAAAATGTAAAAACCAAAAAAAAACTAAAAAGAAAAAAAGGGGAAAAATACAAAAATTTATTTCATCATTTACCATTTCAAAAACGAATGTATATACAGACTGGGACACCGGAATACAAATGACGACCGGGACACAGGGAATATAAATGACGACCGGGACACAGGGACACAACTACAACGGGGACGCCGGGGGGCACAGGGGGATATATAAATGACGATGGGGACACAGAGAATGTTCGATTAGCAATCACCATCAACAAAGCTCAAGGGCAATCATTAGAATCATGAGGTATAACTAAAAAAAACTAAAAAAAAGGCAGAAAACTAAAACCTAAAAAAAAGACCAATTCAAAAACGAATGTATATACAGACTGGGACACCGGGACACGAATGACGACCGGGACACCGGGACACAAGGAATATCAATGACGCCCGGGACCCTCAAAGAGAATTCACAGACTGGGACACCGGGACATAAATGACGACCGGAACACATGGAATATAAATGACGACCGGGACACCGGGGGGCACACGGGGATATATAAATGACGACGGCGACACAGGGAATCGTCGATTAGCAATCACCATCAACAAAGCTCAAGGGCAATCATTAGAATCATGAGGTATAGATCTGAATACGGATTGTTTTCCCATGGACCATTATATGTTGTATGTTCAAGAGTCGGTAAACCTGACAATCTATTTATATGCACAGACAAAGGGACAGCAAAGAATGTTGTATATTCGCAAGTTTTACGTAGTTAAAAACATATATATATATATATATATATATATATATATATATATATATATATATATATATATCTATCTATATTCACAGGTGGGACATAGGGACACAACTACAATGGCGCGTAACTAATATGGCGCGTAACGACTTACGCGCGCGGGGGGGCTTGGGGGGGCGCGAAGCGCCCCCACCAACTAGGTGTTGGGGTGGCGCGAAGCGCCACCCCAACAGCTAGTTACAAATAAAAACCTTCGTAAAAAAAATCAAAAGTTCTTATTGTCTTTTTAAGCAACCGAAAAATTGGAGGTTAAATAGGCCTCCTACCCCACCCATTTTTCCTCAAAATCGTCCGATTAAAACTATGAAAAAGCCATTTAGCCACAAAAAAATTAATATACAAATTTCGTTTTAAATATTCATGTGCGGAGACCCAAAATCAAAACATGTATTAATTCAAAAACGTTCAGAAATTGAACAAAAAAACAAGTTTCTCAACTGAAAGTAAGGAGCGAGAATAAACTTAAAACGAACAGAAATTACTCCGTATATGAAAGGGACTGTTCCCTCCTAAACGCCCCACTCTTTGCGCTAAAGTTTTTCTATTGATTTAAAAAGTAGAGTTGTGAGAAAGGGTCAAACTTTAGCGTGAAGAGCGGGGCGTTTAAGACGAAAAAGCCCCTTTCATATACGGAGCAATTTCTGTTCGTTTTAGGTTATAATGTCACTCATTACTTTCAGTTGACAAAACTTGTTTTATTATTTAATACACAACCGTTTTAACCAAACGAAGAAACCAAATATTATAGGTAATTTGTACACACAATTATAGGCAATAACCAGGCACATAACGGACTACACTTTTAGCCCCCTTTATGCATTATAAGTATTTTAACACATAACCAAACACAACCGTGTTGACCAAACGAATAACCATATAGGTAATTTCTACAAGCAATTATAGGCAATAGTCAAGCACTTAACGGACTACACTTTTAGATCTTTTTGTGCATTATAAGCATTTAATACACAACCAAACACAACCGTGTTAACCAGACGAATAACCAAATATTATTGGTAATTTCTACAGGCAGTTATAGGCAATAACCAAGCAGTTAACGGACAACAATTTTAGCCCCTTTCGTATATTATAAGCATTTTAGCGACTAAGTTTGCTGTTTTCTGCCATTTTAGGCTGAATATTAAGAATGTGAATGTATTTTAAGTAAAATATACATTTTAGGCTGAACAATAAGCATGATTAATAATGATAACTGAGTTCTGGAACTAGATATTTGTTCACAGTCGTTTTAAACGACTGAACCGTACTTTGGGTACGGTGAACCGACTGAAACGTAGTTCGTACTTTGGATGCAGTTAGGTTGGGCTTGTGTATGGGTATCCTATAGGACAACCCATTCAAATATCTGCCAGAGTCTACAGCCAATAAGCCCTAATTTTTGGTAGAAGAGAGATCGTAGATTCAGAAATCCTGAACGGGAGAAAAAAAAAGGAACAGAATTTAATTTCTTTATCAGTGATAAGGTATTAATTCGGTGGCTGCATTTGAAAACATGTTAAGTTATTTTTAAAATAACTTTAGAGTTTTTTGTTCCTTTCAGTTCAGTTTAGGCAGAAAGTCTAAAAAAGATTAACAAACCCGGAACTTTATAATTAATTTTTGGATTTTTAACGTTCTTGTATACTCGATAATCAGGAAAATAGACATCTTCAGAGTCTTTAAGTCTTTAGAACCTTAATACGAACCTTTTGGATCCTTCGTTCATTGAAATGGATGACATTTTAATAGCAAAACCATTTAAGCACCAAAGACGTGACATAATGAATAATATAAAACTAAATTTTGCAAGAAAAAGCCAAACAAATAAAAACACAATTACCAAACGGTTTGATCATTTACTTATGAATGTTAAGATTAGAAATTTCCAAGCTAGATATGTGGAACCTAAGGATGTTGCACGGTGACACTGAGGTGTCATGAAACTTATCAAAGGAGTCATGAAGATTTTAAAAAACCCTCCCTCCCCTCCGCTAATTAACTAATTTGGTAATAACCTTAATAATCCTAAATAACCCTACTAACAGTAACAGTACTGCAGTAAATAACCTTACTTTACGTTATGTTTACTTACTTTACTTTTTTCTTACTTACTTTATGTTTACTTTACTACATTTTTGCTACATTTATATTTACTACAGTAAATATTCTTACTAATCAGCTTCAGTAACTCTTTGCCCTGTGTCTTCTATTTTGAATTAATTGTTTTTAATCATATTAAATGCTTTCGGTTTCATTATTGTGGATGATTGATAAAACTCTCGAATTTCTTTCGAGGAAAGGGGGCTCTGCCTTCCCCAACCCTCGCTCTTTACTCTAAAGTGTGCCTTTTCGGCCCAATCTTTTAAGAACAACTCCTAAAATGCAAGGGTCACTACTAAAAAACTTTCGCGTAACGAGCGGGGGTTGAGGAAGGGACAGCCCTCCCTCATATATGGAATAATTTCTGTTCATTTTAAGTTTTAATGTTGCTCCCTACTTTGAGGTGATTTTGTTTATTTATTCTTATAATAGAATGCAACAAATAAAACAAAAAGAAGGTCCAATTGGTTGTTGGTTCAAATTCTCTGGTATACTTAATTTTGCAGCCGACGTTGTTACCTTCTTCCAAAAACATCAGCTAAATTGAGAAACTATGGAATAAGCTGCTCAATTTTTATGAACAATTTTTCATTTGAGCGTCTACTGCGAAACTATTTAATAAAAAAACAAAACAAAAAAAAACACTTGTTCAATTATTAAAATTATTAAATACGAGAACCAAAGCTTAGGTCCATCTTTATTTTGCTAACAAATTTCACCAAAAATTGGGCTTAGCATTTGTTTCATACTTCTCCTCAGGAAAGGCTGTACTATACTTCAAAAGAGTCTAGAGGCAATGGAGATAAATAAAAAAGCAGAAGGGCAAGAAGACTACACATTATTTTGAAGGGGAAATTTGTAGCTCAGGTGATGCAAAATGCATATTATTTAACTGAGGTCTTCAGATTACCCCTGTACTAAAGGGTGCCTCATGTTTTCAATAGCATGGTTGGTCAAGCATATGATCAAAGTTCGTGTTTACACCTCTAGGCTTCTGCAACCCCTACGCACCTCTAACTAAGTAAAATTCATTGGGAATAGTTGATAGTTATTTCAATTTCGAAAAACCTTTTTTCTATACATATATATGCTTATTCTACGAATATAAAACTGCAATCTATAAAAGTTAGGAGAGGAAATCTGATACTCAAAAATCTGTGCTCGACAGATTGATATATTTTACGATCAGGGAGTGAGGGAGAGATCCTCCATCATTAAACATTCATCTAAACCTAAAACATTAGGGATAGGTATAGGTTGAAATTCTGCCCTAGACCTAGATACGTGTAATATAGTTTCAGGCAAATTTTTCGAAAGAAAATTAGTCAAGTTAGACAGTATTTGGTAACCTTCACAAATGAGCTCGTCTGATATCAGACAAAATCACTTCAAGTTTTCGGAGCGTCATAGTAGCAAAGAAATGTTTTTTGTACAGCAATTGTAATATTATTGATATATTCGCTTACGAAATACATGATAAGTCGAAGAAAAATTCTTACAAAACGAAGTTTTCCTTCCAAACTGGATTTAAATCTGTCTCTTTGTACGTGGATCTTGACTTGTGGCTTGGATTACTCGATGTCCAGATAATACAATATGGATCACTTGTCCCTCTAACATCTTTTCCTCTCAAATTTCGTGCTTCTATTAATCCAAGCTTCAAAAGCACTTCCGGAGGCTAAAACAAAAAAAAATGTATAAAAATAGAAGTATGCAATAATATGTAAAACGAAAAGCACAGAAAAAGTGAGAAAAAAAGACAGAAGAAGAGAAGAGTGATAACAGGAATATATTACATCACAAGGATCATGCTTGTTAGATGGCTGATATTCTATCAGAGCAAGTCTCCCTGAAAGTTATGCTATTAGCACCACTATGAACATCAAATCAATCGACAAACCAGAGAGGTCAAAATCGTCTGACAACTTAACTGTTTGTTTTGGTTCGTTTCTGATTTTTTGTCCATCGGCTCTGTTTACATTTCCATGCACCTTGGCATTTTCACTACCCTGACAAACCCCCTACGGGGATAGGCTGGGTATCAAAGATTGGAGCTGTTCCGGTGCTGTAAGATGGTTTGGGGTTTCCTCTCCGTCAAAATATCCGTCCTCTGTCCCTATCCCCGAAAGTAATATCCTGTTTGCTTGGCTTCATCGTGGCGTAAGGGCAGACTTTTCACGAGTTGCCTAACCTGAATCATGTTGAAGAAAATATTGCTGCTTGTCAGATAGTTGCTCAAGCATGAATGTTACTGATGTAACAATCAAAACAAAAAATATACAGGGTAAGATCTTAGAGGTAAGCAGGATTTCTATTCCTTTCAGCAAATGATTAGCAAAATATAGCCTCTACTGGTTTCTTAATTAATTTCATTTCCTTTTCTTCAGTAGTGTACTTTTTTCAGCTGCATAATCACTTGCTCATCCAAGCATTGCAATCTGATTTTTCAAACCCACGCAACTGTAATTATTAGACAGTTCTTTTCTTTAGCTTCTTTTGTTTTGCAAATGATTTTCCTGAAGGGTCTTAAGGTGCAACTGATGATACTAGAAGGGCAGACAAAGTAAAATCCTAGGAGTAATTCATTTCGAGAATTACCAATCTCATTCAGTCTTAACCTCAATAATTTGTCATAAACATCATTCAAGTAATGAACTTTAGTTTCGTTTTCGAATGATTATATTTCTGCCAACATTGATTCATATGAACCGCCTCCATAGTAAAAATTATTACTTTACCCACCTATATGTGATAGGTGTTTTCAAGCTCTTATCTCTACTACTAGGCTAAACAATTATCTTTTCTTGAAGGAAGGACACATGGGTGTCAGCAGGAGAATCAGATGGGCAAGATACCCCCTAATAAACAAGAAGACAGTACAATGATGTTTAAAAACAGAAACATATGAAGCATTTCTATTTAAATCTTAAAAACAACTTAAGCTACAGCCGATGATAGTAGACAACCTTAGTCCTTGGAGTAGTTCATTTTGGGAATTTCCAATCTCATTAAATCTTAAACTCAACAAATTCTTACAAAAATCAGTCAAGTAAATAACTTTGGTTTTATTGTTAAGGTCAATCTCCTAGGTTGAAAGCAAATTCTATTTCCAATAACATTGAAATACGTTACGAGATTTCCTCCTTTCTCATTGGCTTAATTGCTCCTTGAGGGTTGTATCAGAATATCTAAAGACTGTTGACTTTCCCTGAACATTAAGACCGGATTTAAAGGGAATTTAGATTTTTCACATGTCTAATTGGTAACAGCTGACCATTTGAATTTGGTTGATTACAAGTCAGATAACAGTTTAGCATTTGAATTTTCACGATGGGCAGAAAAAAAAATACAAAAACAAAAAAGGGACGGGAAAACCTGAGACATTAGTAAGTTCTATCTCAACGTTATAGTAGAATGTATTACTTTTATTCATTTACAAGTTACTATTTCAAACAGTTCGTGGTAACAAACTGTAGTAAGAAGCGACTAGGCTCAATAGTGACCAAAACTCTAAAAAACAAAGTTTTGATACAAATAGTTACATCAAAAGAATTGCATTTTAATGCTAATTTTAAATATATAAGTTTCATCAAGTGTAGTCTTACCGGTCAAAAGTTACGAGCCTGAGAAAATGTGCCTTATTTTAGAAAATAGGCGGAAATACCCTCTAAAAGTCACAAAATCTTAAAAAAATCACACCATCAGAGTCAGCATATCCGAGAAACCTACTGTAGAAGTTTCAAGCCCCTATCATAAAAATGGTGGAATTTTGTATTTTTGATAACGGGTGCGTATTTTTTTGTTTTTTTTTTTTGTTTTTTTCCTCAGGGGTGATCGTATCGACCTAGTTGTCCTAGAATGTCGCAAGATGGTTCATTCTAACGTAAATTAAAAGTTATAGTGTCCTTTTTAAGTGACCAAAAAATCGGAGGGCACCGAGACCCCCTCCAACACACATTTTTCTCCAAGGTCACCGGATCAAAATTTTGAGATAGCCATTGTGTTTAACTTAGTCAAAAACCTAATAACTATGTCTTTAGGGATGACTAAATCCACCACAGTTCCCGGGGGAGGGGCGGCAACTTATAAACTTTGACCATTGTTAACACATAATAGTTGTTAATTATGAAGTGTACAGACGTTTCGGGGGGACTTTTTTTGTGTTGGGTTTAGGGTGGGTTGGGGGGGCAAGTTGAGTGGGAGGATCTTTCCATGCCGGAATTTTTCATGAGGGAAGAGAATTTCCATGAAGGGGTCGTAGGATTTTCTAGCATCATTTACAAAAAGACAATGAGAAAATTATTTTTTTTTCAACTGGAAGTAATGATCAACATTAAAACTTAAAACGAACATAAAATATTACTTATATAAGGGGGTTCATCTCTTCCACAATACCTTGCTCTTTACGCTAAAGTATTTTATATAACTCTAACTAGTTATTCTACGGCCTTTGTTATTCAAGGGTCATTCTGAAAGATTTGGGACAAAATTCAAGCTTTATTGTAAAGAACGAGGTATTGACGAGGGGGCAAACGCCCTCACAATAAAAATATACAATTATATAAGTTCGTTGCATAAGCTAATTCGTAAGGTACGAATGTATATTACTAACAAAAACGTTTGTAAAAAAATAAAACAAATCTAGTTGTATTTTTAAGTAACCAAAAATTGGGAGGTAACTAGGCCTCCTCTCCCATCCTCTTTTTTTTAGCGAAATCGTCCGATCAAAACTATGAGAAAACCATTTAGCTTGTAATTAACATAAAAATTGCTTCTCCAGACTAAACATCCGTATGATATATGGGTAGATTATTGCAAAATATATCGTGCGAAGAGTATGTTCCGGCACAATATGCTTCAATCTTTTGAGGATGCCAACTCCAAGTGCAACTTTGGTGGAGATAATGTCGCTATGATGCTTCTACGATAGATTAGAATCAATATGGAAGCCGAGGTACCGCAGTGATATAGCTTGTAAAATAGGTTTTTCACCAAATAGAACTTTACTGAATACATCAACAGAATCACCCACTCCACAGAATGTCAGTAAAATTTTTTCTTTACTTTCACACACAGCAAACTTAAACTTGTAAACATCTCTAATCTTTTGAGAGTAATATGAGCTTTAGCTATTAAATTATCTGCAGATTTTGCAAATTTTGTTAGAAATAATGTTAGTAATATTTGTATCCTTTAGATAAACGTGCATCATGTTCACGTAAACTAAATAAAGTAAAGGGCCCAGCACAGACATTTTGCTATTTATAACATTAGATATCGTCGTATGAGTTTCTACACCAGGTAACTACTTTAACCCATGAAATACAAGGCTAACAAGCATGGACTCTTGATCATAATTATCAAGCTTTTTTTCTATTCGACCAATTCTCTCCTACAAATTTTCAGTTTGAAATCTCAGACTACCTAGTAGAGCCTGCTCAATTTTTGCAAACTATGGATTAAACTCGAGCGTGGTTGAATCATAAACCTGGCTGATTATCAGTTTAGTACCTTCTTTTTTCAGTGAATTTGGATCATTGAACTTTTCAGTAACTGAAAGTAAATGAAAGTAAGGAGCAACATTAAAACTTAAAACGAACAGAAATTACTCCGTATATGATAGAGGCTTTTCCTCCTAACGCCCCGCTCTTTACGCTAAAGTTTGACTCTTTCTATTAACTTTATTTTTAAAACAGTAAGAAACTTTAGCGTAAAGAGTGGGGCGTTGAGGAGGGAAAGCCCCTTTCATATGCGGAGTAATTTCTGTTCGTTTTAAGCTTTAATGTTGCTCCTTACTTTCATTTAAAAAAGCTTGTTTTTTTTATTTAATTTCTGGACGTTTTTGAATTAATGCATGTTTTGATCTTGGCTCTCCGCACATAATAATTAAAGCGAAATTTGCATATGAATTAATTGCAATTAATCGGAATATTTTGAGAAAAAGGAGCGAGGGAGGAGGCCTAGTTGCACTCCAAGTTTTTGATCACTTAAAAAAGCTTTTAATTTTTTACAAACGTTTTCATTGGCAAAAAACATACGTACTTACGAATGAACTTACGTAACGAACTTCTATATCCGTATGTTTTTATTGCGTATATGAGGGGGTTCAACCCTGGTCGATACCTCGCTCTTTACATTAAAGCTCAGATTTTGTCCCAATTCCTTAAGAATGACCTCTGAATCACAAAGACCGTAGAATAAATAGTTGAAATTACTAAAAATACTTTAGCGTAAAGAGTGAGGTATAACGAGAAGGTAAACCCCTGATATGCATAATAATTTTTGTTCGTTTTAAGTTTTAATGTTGCTCCTTACTTTGAGTAGAAACAAACTTTTCATATTTATTTTTTCATTGTTTTTTCAAATAATGCTCGAAAATCCTGCGCCACCTTAATTGAAATTCACTTCCCCCATGAGAGGTTTCTCCATGGAAATATCCTCCCATGTAACCCTCCCCCCTCAAATCCCCCCTAAACCAAAAAAAATCCCCCTGAAAATATCTGTACACTTCCCAGTAACCATTGCTATATGTAAACACAGGTCAAAGTTTGTGACTTGCAGCCCCTCCCACGGGGACTGCGGGGGAGTGAGACGTCCCTAAATACATAGTTATTAGGTTTTTCGACGATGGTGAATAGAATGGCTATCGCAGAATTTTGATCCGGTGACTTTTGGGAAAAAATGAGTGTGGGAGGGGGAGTAGGTGCCCTCCAATTTTTTTGGTCACTTAAAAAGGGCACTAGAACTTTTAATTTCCATAAGAATTAGCCTTCTTGCGACATTCTAGGACCACTCAGTCGATAAGATCACCCTTGGAAAAAAAAAAGGAAAAACAAACAAAAAAAAACAAAACAAATAAACACGCATCCGTGATCTGTCTTCTGGCAAAAAAATGCGAAATTTCACATTTTTGTAGATAGGAGCTTGAAACTTCTACTCTATGGTTCTTTGATACGCTGAATCTGATGGTGTTAAGATTGTATGACTTTTAGGGGGTGTTTCCCCCTATTTTCTAAAATGAGGCAAATTTTCTCAGGCTCGTAACTTTCGATGGGTATAACTGGTCTTGATGAAACTTATATATTTAAAATCAGCATTAAAATGCGATTCTTTCGATGTAACTATTGGTATCAAAATTCCATTTTTTAGAGTTTCGGTTACTATTGAGCCGGGTCGCTCCTTACTACAGTTCGTTACCACGCAACTGTTTGATTGGTTATATTTTCCAGCAGATGACTTCTTATTTTCTCCAGCTGGGCTTCAGTTGTAGCTAATTGTTCGTAAATCAGGGCGATACTTGAAGACACCGAGTTAGACCCTAATTTATCTCTTGCTTCCAGGGCTTAAAAGGTCTTAGAAAAAGTTTCGTAAATTTCTGTGGTATTAGTAAGTTTTTGTGGCACTTTGTATTTACAAAGTGACATATAGTGATCGTAAATTCTGTCAGTCTGTCTGTCTGTCTTTCCCTGTTTTGCTAGTTTAGTCACTTCCAGATAAGCTAGGACGATGAAATTTGGCAGGCGTATCAGGAACCTGACTAGATTAAATTAGAAATAGTCATTTTCCCAATTCGATCATCTGTGGGGAGTGGGGAGACGGTTAATTCAGAAAAAAAGACCGGTTTGAAACTTGGTGGAAAAAATGAGAACAAATCCTAGATACGTGATTGACATATTCGGAATGGGTCCGCTCTCTTTGGAGAAGTAGGGAGGGGGGTTAATTGTGAAAAATGAGAAAAATCTGTACCTGACAAGATTAAATTAGAAATAATCATTTATCCGACTCGACCGTCTGTAGGGGGGAGTGGAGGGACGGTTAATTCGAAAAAATGAGGTATTTTTAAGTTACGAAGGAGTGATCGAATCTTAATGAAATCTCATATTTAGAAGGATCTTGCAACTCAGATCTTTTATTTTAGATCTGACTGAATCCAGTTTCATTGGGGGGAGTTGTGGGGGCGGGACCAGAAATCTTGAAAAACGCTCAGAGTGAAGAGGTCAGGATGAAATTTGGTGGGAAGAATAAGCACACATCCAAGATACGTAACCGCCGTAACTGGACCAGATCCGCACTCTTTGGGAGAGTTGGGGGGAGGGTAACTTGGAAAAATTAGAAAAATGAGGTATTTGTAATTTATGGACGGGTGATAAGATCTTAATGAAACTTTATATTTAGAAGGATCTTGTGCTTCAGCACTCTTGTTACAAACCCTGACAAGATCTGGTGACAGTGGCCAGAGGCGGAGGGGGAAACCAAAAATCTTGGAAAATGATTAGAGTGAAGATATCGGGATAAAACTTGGTGGGTAGAATAAGCAAATATCGTAGATACGTGATTGACGTAACTGGACGGATCCACTCTCTTTGAGGGAGTTGGGGGGGAAGGGTTAATTCCGACAAATTAGAAAAAATGAGGTATTTTTAACTTAGGAAAGGGTCATCAGATATCAATGAAATTTGATGTTTGGAAGGATATCGTGTCTCATAGCTCTTATTTTAAATTCCGAACGGATCCGGTGATATTGGGGGGAAACTGGAAGGGGGAACCAAAAATTATGGGAAACGCATAGAGTGGGGGGATCGGAATGAAACTTGGTGGTAAAAACCATCGTAAGTCCTAGATATGAGATTGACGCAACTGGAACGGATCTGCTCTCTTCGGGAGAGTTGGGAGGAGGAGGGTTAATTCTGAAAAATAAAAAAAATAAGGTATTTTCAACTTACGAAGGAGAGATTGGACCTTATTGAAATTTGATATTTCCAAGGATAGCATGTCTCAGAAAACGCTTAGAGTATAGGGGTCGTGATGAAACTTGATGGTAAAAATAAGCACAAGTCCTAGAAACGGGATTGACATAGCCGGAACGGATCTGCTCTCTTTAGGGGAGTTGGGGAGAGGGGGAGGGTTAATTCTAAAAAAAATACACAAAATTAGGTGTTTTAACTTATGAAAGAGCGATCGTACCTTAATGAAATTTCATATTTAGAAGGACCTTGAAACCCAGATCTCCCATTTTAAATCCCTACCAGATCCAGTGTCATTAGGGGGGGGGGCAAATATTGGAAAACGCTTAAAGTGGAGAGATCAGGATGAAACTTGGTGGAACGAATAAGCACACGTCCAAGATAGGTGACTGACATAACCGGCTCGGATCTGCTCTCTTTGGTGGAGTGGGGGGGGGGGAGTAATTCGGTAAAATTATAAAAAATGAGGTATTTGTAACTTCCGAACGGGTGTTCAGATCTTAATGAAATTTTATATCTAGAAGGATCTTGTGCTTTAAAACTCTCATTTAAAATCCCGACCAGATCCGATGACATTGAAGGGAGCTGGAGGGGGAAACCGGAATTCTTGGAAAACGTGAAAATCGAGGTATCTTACAAATGGGTGATAGGATCTTAATGAAACTTAATATATAGAAGAATCTTATGTCTCAGATAATCCATTTTCAATTCGAATTGGATCCAAGGATATAGAGGGTTGGAGGGAAAAACAGAAACCTTGGAAACCGGAAATCTTGGAAAACGCTTAGAGTGGAGAGATCGGAATGAAACTTGATGGGAAGAATAAGCACAAGCTTTAGATACGAGATTGACATTATTGGTATGGATCCGTTCTCTTTGGGGGAGCTAGAAGTTGTTAATTTGGAAAAATTAGAAAAATTGAAGTGTTTTTAACTTAAGAATGGGTGACCGGATCTTAATAAAATCTGATAATTAAGAAAAACTCATGTCTCAAAGCTCTTCTTTTAAATACCGACCAGATCTATTGACATTGGGGGGGGGGGGAGTTGGAGGGGGAAACCAGAAAACTTGGAAAACGCTTATAAACGCCGTAGATACGTAATTGACGTAACCGGACTGGATCCGCTTTCCTTGGGGGACTTAGGTGGTGTGGTTCAGTGCTTTGGTGATTTTGGCGCTTCCGGACGTGCTAGGACGATGAAAATTGGTAGGCATGTCAGGGAGCTGCACTAATTGACTCTTTACAGTTGTTTTCCCCGATTTGACCATCTTGGGGGCTGAAGGGAGAGGAAAAATTAGAAAAATTGAGGTATTTTTAACTTACAAATGGGCGATCGGATCTTAATGAATTTTGATATTTAGAAGGAACTCGTGTCTCAGAGCTCTTGTTTTAAATCCCGACCGGCATTAAGCCTTTGATTTTTCTCTTAAAGCAAGCTATTGATTCTTAGAATTTTACTAGAGCTCATATCACATGAGCTCTTGGCTCTTGGCTCCTCTTGAGCTCGTCACAAGTGCCATATGAGCTCTTAGGTCTTGTTTTTGACGAATAGTATATAAATATAAGTAGATCCAAAAATTTATTAAATACCCCTAAGAGGTTTCCTTCCTTCCTTACCTGTATTTATGACCCCAGGGCAAGATTGCCCAATGTTTATTATGTACCTTCAGGAACATATGACTTTAACTCCGTAAAGCAAAGTATATGATTACCGCGGTTCCAAACCGGGGTAATCAGTCATTTATGAACGAGCCTATAAATCGTCAACTATATGAGATGTTGGGGAAAAACCAAAATATTCTAAGATACGGCACTATTGGGAATAAAATGAGATCCCGTGGAACTAAAATGGACGAATATCCTACAACTTTAGATAAAAAAAAATAATGTTCGTATATTTTATAGGCGTTTCTTTACTTTTAAGAGCCAATAATGTTTAAAATAATGTGTTTTAAAGAATAACGTTCTTTTTTTTAAATAATATTCATACATTTTATAGGCCTAAAATCGCTATTTCTTTACCTTTAAAGGCCGATAATGTTTAAAATAATGTGTTTTTAAGAATAATGTTCTTTTTAAGAATAACTTTCTTTTTAAAAATAATGTTCATACATTTTAAAGGCCTACAATCAGTGTTTCTTTACTTTTAAAGGCCAATAATGTTTAAAATAATGTGTCTTTAAGAATATTGTTCTTTTTAAAAATAAAGTACATACACTTTATAGGCGTACAATCGGTGTTTCTTTACTTTTCAAGGCCAATAATGTTTAAAATGATGTGTTTTTAAGAATAATGTTCTTTTTAAGAATAAAGTTCTTTTTAAAAATAACGTTCATACATTTTATAGGTCTACAATCGGTGTTTCTTTACTTTTAAAGGCCAATAATGTTTAAAATGATTTGTTTTTAAGAATAATGTTCTTTTTAAAAATAATGTTCATACATTTTATAGGTCTACAATCGGTGTTTCTTTACTTTTAAAGGCCAATAATGTTTAAAATGATATGTTTTTAAGAATAATGTTCTTTTTAAAAATAATGTTCATACATTTTATAGGTCTACAATCGGTGTTTCTTTACTTTTAAAGGCCAATAATGTTTAAAATGATATGTTTTTAAGAATGATGTTCTTTTTAAAAATAATGTTCATACATTTTATAGGCCTACAATCGGTGTTTCTTTACTTTTAAAGGCCAATAATTTTATCTGCTTTGTAACAGCTGTGTAACCTAACAAATTCCCATTCGTATGAGGTGTTAAAAATGATATTGCCTCAAGGTGTTGTTGCCAATTTTACATGTTTTCAACTTCCTTTTAAATCTGGTCGTAATAATAAGGAGATGTCAACATTCTTAATGATATTCTGGCAAACCCCTTAAGGAGTGCTTAAGCCAATGAGAAAGGAGAAAATCTTGAATACTAAGAATTATTGCTAAAAATCATCTCTTATAACTACAAACTTAAGAATCTTTGGGATTATTAATCAGTATAAGATCTACAAAATGACACAAAAATCAAGGCTGTATAATTAGTACAACTCTTTTAAATAGTAAAGGAAGGATATCTTAAATAGCAAATTTTAAAGGAAACTGATGATAATAAAAAAAAAAATTCCCGGCCAAAAATTTTGAAATCTTGTGGCAAATCGAGAGGCTACTTTACAATTCTCTACATCTTCTAAAAGTAATTTTATTACTACTTTTAAAAATTAGAGGTGTCCCCACTAATTAATTTTTTATGAAGCTCTAAAGAATAAAAATGCGAATTTGTTCGGCCTATTCATGTTAAAGCTTTCAATGAAGCCACAATAATTTTTTCATCAAAGAATCTGCTCGTGTCTGCTGTTAATACGCATTTCACCGCTATAGGAAAATAGCATTGGCTTCAAACCTCGGAGATCCACCTTAAATTACTATATTTCTGTCATTACTGATTGAAAGCACGACCTAACAAAAAAATGAAATTTAAATAGATGGCATGACGGTACCTTTTTGAGCAAAGTCAGTAAGAAATAGTGAAGGAACAGGTTCTCGGCGGTTGAAACAATTGAAGCAAAAATGAATTAAAACGGGTGATTTTTTTTTTAATGTAGAAAAAAAAATTCAGTACAAAAATAATAATAAAAATTCGAATATTTCTCCTTCTAATCTGAAAGATTCTGAATGAATAGATAACGGCTTCGAAAGTGAAGCCGATATTCGGACTTTTATTATTATTTTTTTATTAAATTTGTTTTTTGTTCTATTTTTATTTTTTATTTTCTTAGTCTTTACTGGCTTATTCAAAAACATGACCCATTTTTAATATTTGTTTGTTTAATAACTCCCCGAGAACCAAAAATTGAAAGCAAAAAGAATTAGAAAGTGTTTTGAAAAACAAAGTATTCAGAGCCCTAACCTACAGGATAAACACAGACAAAACTACACACAGCCCCTCCTCAAACAACAGCATTTCAACTCACCGCACCTAAGGAATCATCTTCGTACCTTATAGCATTTACAAATCAATCCTTCGCAGTTTCGGGTGTAGATCTAGTTTTCGTTTCTGCCCAAACTAGTTATGAGAAATATTTTATTGAGTACTAAAATATCAGTTTTCATTATTCATAAGTACAATATTATTTGAAGCATTCACAGTAATCTGCATTTTTTTTTTTTTTTTTTTTTTTAAAGAAAAAGTAGAAAGACTCATTCGAATTGTAATATTAACTCGCCATCTATATAAATTTTTTCATTTACCTAGGGTATTTAAATTAGCGAGCTGTAATACCGATCTTAGCTTCCTCTGTGTTTCTTGGGTACCCAGACTAAAAGGCTGCTTTTCCAATTTTAGTTCCCAGAGGGCATAAGTCTGGTCAAAAGGACCGATGTTCATTAGAAGGAAGAATAATGGCGCAATAATGCAATTATATAGTTGGTAATTGTTTCCCAGGGGTGAAAAGGATGAAATTAGGTGATACAGGAAGACATTTACTCTGGCAGGAATGATGAGTTGCATAGGCAGGGAGTAGGGCTTATGATGAATAAAGAAGCTGCTATGTCTTGTTTAGGCTGGCAAGGTATTAATAATAGAATTCTAGTCGCTCATTTTATGACTAAAAAGTGAAGGATCACAGTCATAGTAGTATATTCCCCTCTAGAACCGACTGATGAGATAATAGTGACTCAGACGAATATTACTTAGAGCTACAGGAAAAATAGACAGGCTCCCAGGTAGGAATATGCTATTTTTACTAGGGGATTTTAATGACCAAGTAGGTAGAAATAGGGATAACTATTATCCTAGCCTTAGTAAATTTGGTGTAGTAAAAGAAAACAGTAATGGTTACAGACTGCTCAATTTTGTAGTCATAATAATAGAATTATAACCAATATAGTATTTGGTCATAAAAGGGCACATATGTTAACATGGTATTCACATGATGGTAAGAAAGCTAACCTTATTATGTTGTTGTAAACTGAAGACTGGCAGGATCAATACAAGTAACAAGAGTTTATAGGAGTGGTGTTTAAAGTAAAGATCACCATCTAGTAGTATATAGGGTTACTTTAAAGCTGAAGTTTAAGAAGGCTAACTACCTTCCGGGAAGCCATGAAGTTGGTAGCCTCCAGGACAAGAATTTGAGAGAAACTTTCCAGTAACAGCTGAATACTCAACTGGAGAGTTCAAATTTGACAATGTAGAAGATGGATAGAATAATTGTAGAAAAATAGTTTGCGATGTCCCTGATGGTGTCTTAGGGAAGAAAGTTAGAAACGCAGCTAGTAATATTAGTGAAAGTGCTTTATGTTTAATAGAGAGAAGGAGGGACTCCTGCAAAAATTATTTGAGTGATAGATCATATCATCATACAAAAATAAGAGGAATGTAAAGAAAGCGGAGAAGAAAATATGAATTAAGGAGGTGTAAAGTGGAGACAATGGGTACGATTGTGGAAGATCTTGAAGCTGCATCGAGTAAAACATTATACTTCCATGTTAATAAACTGAGAGGGAGCAGTCAATCTGGACTTGTCCCAGTTAACGATAAGAACGGGGCCACAATCAGTGATAAAAAGAGTTAAAGAGAAATGGGAATAGCATTTTGAGAACGTGCTAAACCGAGATAGAGTTACGGGAAAAGATATAGAAAAGAGTGAAAATGTTTGTGGTACTTCGGACGTGAAGGAAGATTTGTTCTGTGAAGAAGAATTAGTGACCGTACTAAAATGATTAAAAAATTATAAGGCCTCAGGTGCTGGTAGTGTGGTAAATGAGCATTTTAAATATGGCGATTGTGAAGTTAGAGATAAGTTGCTGGAGATTATGAATGTCATTTTTGAAAAGGAGGAAGTACCTAGCGATTTTAGGAAAACTCCAATCAAGCCCTTTCATAAGAAAGGTGAGAAGGTTGAGTGTGGTAATTATAAAGGCATTAGCTTGGTTTCTTTAGGAACCGAGTAAGATTGTATGATGGTACTTTTTAGACTTAGAAATGATATATATATATATATATATATATATATATATATATATATATATATATATATATATATATATATATATATATATATATATATATATATAAGGCTTTAAGAGAAGAACAGCGTGGTCTTAAGAAGGGTAGAAGAGTAGAGAATGTGTCGGCCAAATTTTCCCTCTTAGATTATAATTGAGAAGTGCCTGAGTCGTCAGACTCCGTTACTCCTCAGTTTTATAGATTAAGAGCAAGTGTTTAGTTTAGCTGAGAGAAGAGCTTTTGCAAAGTTCCTATCCATGTATAGTATACCAGATAAATATATTAAGTAATTATTGCTATGTATGAGAATAACTCCACTCCGGTTAAGGTAGAAAATGAAGTTAGTAGCTGGTTTTGTATTAAATCAGGAGTTAATCATACGTTCTATGTCGATTTGCATGGACCATTGTGACAGACTTTTTCCTAAGGAGCACCACGTAGGCAAAGGGAGAACAAAGAATCAAATACGGAAGTAAAACTCGCCTCGACTTGCACCATGGTGATAATTTTAGCCTCCAAGATGAAAATACTAGCAAACTGAATAAATTATTGGAAGTTTTACTAGTTCAGGGTGCAAGAATAGGTTTAAAAATTAATGTTAAGAAGACTAATTCGTTAAGACTAGGAATAGGTGAAGATGAAGAGGTTATGTCGGGTAATGAGAAGATCGATCAAGTGGACAGCTTCACTTAGCCTAGGTAGTGTTATTAATAAAGATGGTGGGAGCAGTGAAGATGTCAAAAGTAGAACAGCCGAAGCCCAGGGTGCTTTTCACATTAAAAAAAAAAATTTGGAAGAATAGGTCAAGATAAGTCCGTGAACCAGGATTAGAATATCGGAAGCTACAGAGATGAGTGGTCAAGTATAGGTTTGAAGCGTGGGCGCTCCGAAAAACGAAGGAGGTTTTGCTAGATGTTTTTCAAAGAAATTGCCTTTGGATAGTTTTGGGTACCCGACTGACTGACCGCATCTCAGACAGTAGGCTTTACGAAAAATATGGATCACTCCCACTTTCTAAAGATATAAAAAGAGAAAGGATGAGATGGCTGGGACATGTTCTGCAGATGAAGGATGACAGATTGCCAAAGATTGTCCTTGTCGGCCAACCGTCTAGGGCCAAACAAAAAGCAGGTCTTCCCCGAATGGGGTAGGAAGATGTCGTAAGGAAATATTTGAGGGAAATAGTAACTTCTTGGGAGGGTGAAAAAAGAGAGGCTTTGAATAGATTGGATTGGAAGAGGAGTGTGCGTATCTTTTTGGCATCGGGTGGCTTGGTGCTACAGTGAGTTATTAGTAATAGTAGAGGTAGTAACAATTGTTTCGCAAATTGAACATTTCTTATTTCCATTATCAGATTTAGCGTTGAAATTTGAGCTAATTTGTATTTAGTTTATTGGGTATATTGGGAAAAAACCGCAGTGTTGGGCTGAAGGGCGGCTCCAAGATAGCCAGAAAAGTTAACTACCTAAAATTCTTCGCTTGTTCAGACACAAAACAACCATTTGTCGCCATGGTTTTTCCCATTTTACACGACTCTTTTCTCTGTTCAACTTTCTTTGGCTCATTATAGGATCGTGAAAACCAGTTTATTCTAAAATTGTCGATCTCTAAGTCGAACATCAACAGTTTGTCTGGGAAAAGAATCAAGCCCTATTCCCACTTGGCACTTTACTGAAAAAATAAATTAGGCGATGAACCATCCGTTTTTCATTTTTTTGGGGAAAAATCTTTTTACTTCTTTATTTGTTCGTCGTTTTGTTTGTAAAATGCTAAATAAAAATAAGGTATTATTTGCTTTTTTAGCTTCCGAAAAAAATTATGAAATTTGAAAGTAATTAATTTGCTTAATGAAGATGTTTTGCTTACTAGACTCAAAATTACATAACTATGCGTCTGTAATAGCAACAAAATATATACCAAATATAAATAATCATAGCATTAAATTTAGGTTGAATATACACTAAATATATATGCTGGATGTGTTATAAAAGTATATTTAAAAGATTCCTGTAAATTTGAACAGTATTTAATTTTCAAATATTGTTATTGAAAATCTATTAAAACTACATTTTGTGCTCATTAAAGAACAAATGAAACTGGTCGTTATTGACTCAACTTTCTACGATCATTCAATTATTTTTGGTTCTGGATTTTGTAACCTTCTCTAAAAAATAATTGATTAGAATATGGATTAATAATTAAAATTTTTTTAATTTTTGATGCAGCTATTATATGTCCTTACTTAAGTGGAAATGTCTGATGTTAGGGACAAAACTGTAAATAAACTGAATCTTATTGAAAGTTGCATATACCTTGGCTACTTTCAAAAATTTAATATGCCCAAAGAGATATACATACTTCTTCAATATAAGCAGCAGGAAAAATTTCCGATGCAGTAACAGGTACATAACAAATTAAGTACTCAGTAAACAGAAATTAATACAGTATTTTTAAATGAAAAGCGCACAGCTTGTCGTCGTGGCTACTTTTTGTTTTAACAAGGGCTACCGTTCAGCAGGCTACTTTAGTAGTAACACATAAAATATATTGCTAAGATAAGCTATTAGGGCTGTCGATAGCCTATGGAATATCTATTAATAGAAAATTACGTTTAATTACTAGTCATCTAAAATGTTTAAAATGAATTTCCTTGATTTACTAGATACTCCACGCTATTTAGCTACTTTTTTGTCTGTAAATTTTTGATGTAGTGGAAATGTCTGATGTTAGGGGCAAAACTATAAATAAACTGGCTCCTTTTGGAAGTCCCGCTATTGAAAGTTAGAGATTTCCCTTTTGTCTTGCTGGTTATCAAGCTGTTTCTTTTCGTAAACGTTTCATAAATCGCCAAATAAAAAAGAGCCTACTTTGCCGGCTGTCCAAAAATTCACAACATTTTCTTTTTCCTTCTAATAGACGATACGAAGAGGCAGAATAAAACATGGTCCTTCAGAATGATGTAACACCTCTTAGGACATATTTTAAGGATACTTAGTCATAAGCACTTGAGAGGTCATCAAGAAGTACCGTTGTCAATTGATATACCAGCCAGCGTGGGCTTTCTTTAAATGACTAGGCAAATTTATAGTTTTTATAGTAAGCAAGTATGTTATAATATAATTTTTTGAGTACCCTCCTTCTTCTTCTTGTTGGATTACAATAGAGGCGCTTTCACATCCTTATCACTGAATTTTGAGCCCTACAATGTGTGGCTCAATTCAAACTCTGGATCCCGTGTTACCAAACTGAGATCAATCCCCCTGTGCCAGTATAGGACTTCTAAATAACTATCAAGTGAATCGCTTATTTTTATTACGTTAGATAGGACTGTACTGGCACATTTCAGCACACAAGCGAAGAGAGGAGGTAACGCCGCAAATGTCCAAGACTATGCTGGGTATTGGAATATTCAGACAAATTACAAATGAAAATTGCATAGCAATCTCCCTTATTTGTATTTAGATATTCTTAACATTCTCTTCTGAATCAGTAAAAATGTTTCTACTTCTGAATAACCAAACAGTTCGTGGTAACGAACTTTAAGCAAAGAGTGACTTGGCCCAATAGTAACCGAAATTATAAAAAAAAAGAATTTTGATAACAATTAATGCATCAACCAAGTCCAATAACTATGCCTCTGGCGATGACGTGACCCCCTACAGCCATTGCGAAAGGGATGTAAGCATTGCAATTTGCTAATTGTTTAAATGTAGTATTTCTTATTGAGAAATATACTGGATTTTTTTTGGGGGGGGGGTGTATTTACTGGTTGGGGAGGAATTTATCTCGGGAAGAATTTTCTGTGGGGATGAAAGTTTCTAGGTACAATTTTCCATGGGGAATTCTAAATGGGGTGGGAGGGAAGGGGATAAGCGCTGTAAGTTATGCAATTTGAAATTGTTTAAATATAGTATTTGTGATTGGGAAACATATAGACATTTTTTCGAAAGAAAAATTTTTACGAGGGGATTTTCAAGGGAAAATCCTCTAAGGAGGAGAGGGAAAATTCCCAGCATGATTTGAAATACAAACAGAAATTAAACTAAGAAAATCATTTGAACGTAAGGAGAATTTTCAGGGGGAATTGTCCGAGGGGAGTTTTCAGTGAGAAGGGAATGGCCCGGGGAGAATTTCCAAGAAAGAGGAATTTGAGCGGAGATGAATTTTCATGGGGGAATGTTCCTCGGGAGGAATTCTTCGTGAAGAACGGATTTTCCGGGATAAAAATACAAAATTAGTTTTTTTTTAAATGAAAGTAAGGGGCAGTATTAAAATTAGAAACGGAACAGAAATTACTCCGTATATGAGGGTGGCTACCCCTTCCTCAGCCCTTCCTCTTTACGCTGAAGTTTGAACTTTTGGCCAAATTCTCTATGAATGGCTCCTGAAACGTAAGAGCTGTTTATTTAGAATAATACTTTTTTTTTAGCACTAAAAACATTGAGTGCAAGGATCAAGGGTGGAGGAAGGTGCAGCCTCCTTCATATACGGGAAAATTTCTATTCGTTTTAATGCAGTCCCTTACTTTCAGTTGAAGAAAACTTGTTTCTTGTTTTATTTGATTATCAGAAGGATCACTTTTGCTATTAACAAAATAGCTGTACAAAGTTTGCAAAACTTTCTTATACCCAGGGAAAGTGAAAATGATAAATATATGCCAAAATTCAAAGGATGTTTCTAGATTTTCTTGATATTCTATTCTGAATAATTCATTTATCCGAATATTCCTGAATGATGTGTTGCAGCTCAACCCCGTTTGACTCAACCCGTTTAATTAAACTTTGGTTTTACTAAACCCCAGTCAAACTCAATCCCATTTAACTCAATTCCCATATAACTCAACTCTAGAATAACTCAACCCGCATGTAAGTCAAATATGTATTTTCTAGTTATATTGTTGATTTAACGAGGGTTGATTTGAAGAGGGGTTGATTGTATGATGCTTGAGTTCCATGGAGGTTAAGTTACATGGGTTGGGTTAAAGGAGTTGAGCTAAATGAGGGTTAAATTGCACGGAGATTGAGTCGAATTAGGGTGGAGTTTCAAGGAGGTTCAGTAGAATAGGGTAAATTGAATCGAAGATGAGTTAAACAGGGTTAAGTTAAACGACAGTTGAATTAAACGGTTGAGTTAAACGGGCTTTCAGTTGCAAGGGAGTCAATCTGAATATTTATCCTCCTGAATAATTATGAACGGATATATTCAAATTTTATCTATTCCTTTAGACGTGATTGTGCTGGCTCATACCAGCACAAATGGGGGAGGGGATTTGAAGTCCCAACCTCATTCTCAAATTTCTTTTCAAGCTTCAAGAATGAGATCAGTTATAAAAAAAAAAACACCTGCACATAGTTTGCAAAATTTTGATCTATTGAGGTAAAGTGTAAATGGTACATATATGGCAAACTTCCAAGTATGTTTTCAGATCCTCTTAATAGTCTATTCTAAATAATTTATTCTTCTAAAAAACTGTAAGTATTTATTCTTCTGAATAATTGTCAGACGAATAACTTTAAATTTCATCCATTTAGTTAATTAGGATTGGATGATAAATAAGCTACTTTACAAAATCTTGGTATGTCCTGGTAAAGTGTAAATGATTAATATGTGGCAAACTTCCAAGTATGTTTTCAGATCTTATCCGGAATAATTACCAAGTGAATAGATTTAAATTTCATCCATTTCGTTAGATGAGATTGTATTGGCTCCTATCAAACAGTTCGTGGTAACGAACTGTAGTAAGGAGCGACCCGGCTCAATAGTAAACGAAACTCTAAAAAACGGAATTTTGATGCTCGAATTTTCATGCTGATTTTAAATATATAAGTTTCATCAAATTTAGTCTTTAACATCAAAAGTTACGAGCCTGAGAAAATTTGCCGCATTTTGGAAAATAGGGGGAAATACCCTCTAAAAGTCATAGAATCTTAACGGAAATCACACCATCGCATTCAGCGTATCAGAGAACCCTATAGCAAAAATTTCAAGCTCCTATCTACAAAAATGTGGAATTTCGTATTTTTTGCCAGAAAACAGATCACGGGTGCGTGTTTATTGTTTTTTTTTTTTTTTTTTTTTCAGGGGTCATCGTATCGACCAAGTGGTCCTAGAATGTCGCAAGAGTGCTCATTCTAACGGAAATGAAAAGTTTTAGTGCCCTTTTTAAGTGACAAAAAAATTGGAGGGCACCTAGGCCCCCTCCCACGCTCATTTTTCCCCAAAGTCAACGGATCAAAATTTTGAGATAGCCATTTTGTTCCGCATAGTCGAAAACCATAATAACTATATCTTTGGGGATGACTTACTCCCCCACAGTCCCTGGGGGAGGGGCAAGTTACAAACTTTGACCAGTGTTTACATACAGTAATGGTTATTGGGAACCGTACAGACGTTTTCAGTGGGATTTTTTTTGCTTTGGGGGTGGTGTTGAGGGGAGGGGGCTATGTGGGAGGATCTTTCCTTGGAGGAATATGTCATGGGGGAAGAGAAATTCAATGAAAAGGGCGCGGGATTTTCTAGCATTACTATAAAAAAAAACAATGAAAAAATAAACATGAAAGAGTATTTCAATTGAAAGTAAGGAGTAGCATTAAAACTTAAAACGAACAGAGATTATTACGCATATGAGGGATTCTAAAAATACTTTAGCGTAAAGAGCGAGGTATTTAGGAGAAGATAAATACCTCGCTCTTTATGCTAAAGTATTTTTAGTAAATTAAACTATTAATTCTACGGCCTTTCTGATTCAGGGGTTATTCTTAAACAATTGGGACAAAACTTACGATTTAGTGTAAAGAACGAGGTATTAACGAGGGGACAAACCCCCTCATATAAATAATAATAAAGTAAGAATATAAAAGTTTGTTACGTAAGTTAATTCTTAAGTTACGTACATTTTTTACTAATAAAAACGTTCGTTAGAAATTAAAAGTTCGAGTTGCCTTTTTAAGTAACCGAAAAATTGGATGGCAACAGGGCTCCTTCCCCACCCCTTATTTCTCAAAATCGTCTAAGAGAAAACTAAAATCAAAACTAAGAGAAAGCCATTTAGCCAAAAAAAAGAAATAATATGCAAATTTCATTTTAATAATTTATGTGCGGAGAGCCAAAATCAAACATGCATTAATTCAAAAACGTTCAGAAATTAAAAAAAAAACTAGTTTTTTTAACTGAAAGTAAGGAGCGATATTAAAACTTATAACGAACAGAAATTACCCCGTATATGAAATGGGCTGCCCCTCCGCAATCCCTCGCTCTTTACGCTAAAGTTTTTAATTGTTTTAAAAATTAGAATTGTGGCAAAGAGTCAAACTTTAGCGTAAAGAGCGAGGGATTGCGGAGGGGCAATCCATTTCATATACGGGGTAATTTCTGTTCGTTTTAAGTTTTAATGTCGCTCCTTACTTTCAGTTAAAAAAAACTAGTTTTTTTTATTTAATCAACGCATAAGAGAGATGATGAGAGATGTAGTCACCAGCTATTAACTTACTTTCATCACTTATTGTCAAGCACAGCTTAGATACCAATACAGTTATGAAAACTCGATTTATTTTTGGGATTAAGTATAAAAAAAAAGTTTTTCAACTGAAAGTAAGGAGCGACATTAAAACTTAAAACGAATAGAAATTAGTCCGTATATGAAAGGGGCTTTTCCTCTTCTACGCCCCGCTCTTTACGCTAAAGTTTGACTATTTTCCTTAATTCTACTTTTTAAAACAGTAAAAAACTTTAGCGTAAAGAGCGGGGCGTAGAGGAGGAAAAGCCCCTTTCCTGTACGGAATAATTTCTGTTCGTTTTAAGTTTTAATGAACGTTTTTGAATTAATGCATGTTTTGATTTTTACTCTCCGCACATAAATAATTAAAACAAAATTTGCATATTAATTGTTTTTGGCTACATGACTTTCTCATAGTTTTAATCGGAAGATTTTGAGAGAAAAAAGGAGCGAGGGAGGAGGCCTAGTTGCCCTCCAATTTTCTGATTACTTAAAAAGGCAACTAGAGCTTTTAATTTTTTACTAACGCTATCGTTAGTTAAAAATATACGTAACTTACGTAACAAACTTCTATATTCGTATGTTTTTATTACGTATATGAGGGGGTTCACCCCCTCGTGAATACCTGGCTCTTTACACTAAAACTTGAATTTTGTCCCAATTCCTTAAGAATGACCCCTGAATCACAAAGGCCGTAGAATAAATAGTTGAAATTACTAAAAAATACTTTAGCGTGAAGAGCGAGGTATTACAAGCAGGTGAACCCCTCATATGCGTAATAATCTATGTTCGTTTTAAGTTTTAATGCTGCTCCTTACTTTCAGTTGAAATAACTTTTCATATTTATTTTTTCATTGTTTTTGTTAAATAATACCAGAAAGTTCTGCGCCCCCTTCATTGAAATTCTCTTCGCCCATGACAAAATCCTCCCAAGTAACCCCCCCCCCCCACCCAACCAAAAAAATTCCCCCTGAAAACTTCTGTACACTTCCCAATATCCATTAGTATATGTAAACAACGGTTAAAGTTTGTAACTTGCAGCCCCTTCCACGGGGACTGTGGGGGAGTAAGTCGTCTCCAAAGACATAGTTATTAGGTTTTTCGACTATGGTGAATAAAATGGCTCTCTCAGAATTTTGTCCCGGTGACTTTGGGGAAAATATGAGCGTGGGAGGGGGCCTAGGTGCCCTGCAAATTTTTTGGTCACTTAAAAAGGGCACTATAGCTTTTAATTTTCGTTAAAATGAGCCCTTACACGACATTCTAGGACCACTGTGTCGATACAATCACCCCTGGAAAAAAAATAAAATAAAAATACACGCATCCGTGATCTTTCTTATGGCAAAAAATGCGAAATTCCACATTTTTATAGATAGGAGCTTGAAACTTCTACAATAGGGTTCTCTGATACGCTGAATCTGATGGTGTGATTTTCGTTAAGATTATATGACTTTCAGGGGGTGTTTCCCCCTATTTTCTGAAATGAGGTAAATTTTCTCAGGCTCGTAACTTTTGATGGGTATAACTGATCTTGATCAAACTTATATATTTAAAATCAGCATTAAAATGCCATTCTTTTGATGTAACTATTGGTATCAAAATTCTATGTTTTATAGTTTCAGTTACTATTGAACCGGGTCGCTCCTTACTACAGTTCGTTACTACGAACTGTTTGATACTACCAAGGTAAGTGAAGTATAGGTAAGATTTTATCAACAATAAAATGCAATTATTTTGATGTAAGTATTGGTATCAAAATTCCGTTTTTTAGAGTTTCGGTTACTATTGAGCTAGGTCGCTCCTTACTACAGTTCGTTACCACGAACTGTTTGACACAGTGTGCGGTAGCGATGCTAGCGCGGTATATTGGTATCTAAGCTGTGTCGTCAAGCGTCAAATATGGCATCAGCTATTAATAAAATACCTGTACAAACTTGCAAAAATTTTATACACTCAGGGAGAGTACATACAATAAATATATGGCAAAGTTCCACGTGTGTTCTCAGACCTTCTTAATATTCCATTCTTGTCGACGAATTTTGAGTACTTAGTCAAAAGACCAGAGCCGGATTTCGTAAGTCTCTTTAAGAAAATATTATTTTACGATTTCAATTTTAGGTCAGATTATTTTATGTTTTCAGTTGTTATTTTATGTTGCTCCTTACTTTCAGTAGAAAAACTTATTTTTTTATTTAATTTCTGATCGTTTTTTAAATAGTGCTGGGAATTCCGGCACCCCCCTTCATGATTCCCTTCCCCCATGAAAAATTCCTCCATGGAAAGATTCTCCAACAAAACTCCCTCCCCCAGCCCCTAACCAGAAAAAATCCCCCGTGAAAACGTCTGTATACTTCATATGTAATACTATATGTAAACAATGGGCAAAGCTCACAACTTGCAGCCCTTCCCCGGGTACTATGAGGGATTAAGTCACCCACAAAGACATAGTTATTATATTTTGTGACTATCCTGAAGAACACGGCTATCTCAAAATTCTTATCGAGTGACTTTGGGAAAAAATGAGCACGGGAGGGGGCCTATTTGTCCTCAAATTTTTTTCTCACTTAAAAACGGCACTAGAACTTTTAATTCCCGTTCGAATGAGTCCTACCGTGACATTCTAAGACCACTGAGTCGTTAAGATCACCCATGGAAAAAAACAACAACTAATAAACACGCATCCGTGATCTTTCTTCTGGCAAAAAATAGAAATTCCACATTTTTGCAGAAAGGAGCTTGAAATATCTACCACAGGGTTCTCTGACATGCTGAATTTTATGGTGTGATTTTCATTAAGATTCTATGACTTTTAGGGGTGTGTCCCTCTTTTTTCAAAAATAATGCAAATTTTCTCAAGCTTTTAATTTTGGATAGGTAGACTAAACTTAAGTGAAACTTATCTATTTGAAATCAGCATAAAAATCCAATTCTTTTGATTTATCTATTGGTATCAAAATGCCATTTCTTAGAGTTTTGGTTACTTTTGAGCCGGGTAGCTCCTTACTTAGAGTTCGTTACCACGAACTGTTTGACATGCTATTGAGTTTACATTATTAAAATTACCCTGTAAAAAATGTCAAAAAAGTCGTGTTGTTTATTTGCTCCAACGTCAAAATAGAATCTTACCGTTTTTTCTTTGACAGCTTCAAGATAGGCCTCATGTTTACCTTCACTGACTGAAAAAACGGATCTTAGATATTTATAGAGCTCTTCTTTATCCGACGATATGTCCGTCGCATCAGGTCCAATCGGGAAATATGCGTAATATAAAGCTTCTTCATAGAGTGATTCGGCCTAAAACACAATAATTTTAATAAGAAGATACTGATTAATTGATACAGGGATATTATGTTCGACGGGAGGGGGATGGTAAATTGGCATTACTGGGAACATACTGACGGGGATATTCCTGGGAGTAGCCAAGAAAAACTTAGAAAATTATGTTTTTTTGAGCAAAACTAGAATAGCTTCTGGTGAAAATTCAAGTCCAAGAAAACAAACCTTCCAATATTAGAAAAGCATGAAAATCTTTCAGCCTATTCATTATGTGTTTATTGATTTATCTTCTTACTATACTCCCGCCAATTCCCTGACGAGTATAGACAAGCATAAAAGACTGGAGCTGAAAAAGCTGAGCTGAAGCTGGAGCTGAAGGCTGGAGCTGAAAAAGGCTAAAAAAGCTGGAGCTAGTCTTATAGCACCAGTGCTATAAGATGGTTTGGGGACTCAACTCTGTCTTAAGCATCTTCCACCGTCTATACAACAAAATGGAGAAATTTTTGTTTTTTCATAAACCGTATATAGCCAGTGGGGTTCCAGAACGCACTTCCTCCCTCCCTACCACCAGAAGAAAAAAAAATCCTACTTGTATGCTTCATAGTGGTATCGGAGTGGATCTTTCACGAGTTTGCCAAACCAGAACTGTGACTACAAACACCACTGCTGGATAACCCGGAGGAGTGGTGGCCCTCAATGAAATTATTGTGAAAGACAACACTGTACTGAATCCTGGTTGATAGATAATTCTTCTGGGTGTCACTTTGTTTTGGAGTTGTCCAGGAATTAGTGCTCAATTTGCATATCCAGACGCTAACATTATGTCATTGTTTTTGTAGTTAATGAACCAGAACGTGGGCGTCGCCATACCACACCTTCAAAGATTTTCTTTCTCTGTACGGTCAACAATAAAACTGATGCAATAATTTTAAGAATTACTGATCTGGCGTGCGCCCACAATTTTCCTTCGGGGGAGACAATAAAAAAAGAAAGTGTGAAGGGATACAATAACAAAAACATTTCATGGGGAGGGAGCAAAACGATGATTTGACAATTTGACGAAGAATTGCCAAGAAAATAAAAATAGAATTTTGGGGAGATCCGGGTCCTCCAACCAACCCCTGCGTACGTCCTTGGTACCAAGTATTAGTTCCTAATATTTTAAATGTTGAAGTGGCCAAGTGACATATCATGCTGAATTGCTGATATACTAAATTTTTCGGTACTAACGAATTATCATGACCGCACTCAAGAAGCTTGATCTGTCTAAAACCGGTTTCTCTGTCTGCATTCGGAGATAATTAGCTTAGCCTAAGTGAAATAAACTACCATGTGTTTATATTTTAATATAATATATAATAAATAGAACTGGTTAGGTACGATAATTAATGTAATGCGTTCTGGGCGGCCTGCTTTCCATAATTTTCTGTTGTAGATTCCATAATTTTGCTACTAAAGTACTATATTTTCATCATATTTATGTATATTTCTTTGGGGTTAACCTAATTTCACTTCTTGAGTGTGGTCGGGATAACACGCAAGTACCAATTTTTCTGTTACCTATATGTCAACAGATTGAGGCAGGTAGAATATATCTCAATAAGAGGTCAAAAGGAGCAACATAAAAAAAGGAAAATCTATGCCTAAAGCACACACTTTCATTTCAGACACTCGGCCCAACAAAAAAAAAAACTTTTAAATGTGTCCGCTCGTGCCAAGGGTTTTTCTTGTGATTAAATAAAAAACAAGTTTTTTTAACTGAAGGTAAGGAGCGACATTAAAAGTTAAAACGAACAGAAATTACTCCGTTTATGAAAGGGGCTGTTCCCTCCTCAACCCCCCGCTCTTTACGCTAAAGTTCGACTCTTTCTCCCAATTCTACTTTATAAAACAGTAAATAACTTTAGCTTAAAGAGCGGGGGGTTGAGGAGGGAACAGCCCTTTTCATAAACGGAGTAATTTCTGTTCGTTTTAACTTTTAATGTCGCTCCTTACCTTCAATTAAAAAAACTTGTTTTTTTATTTAATTTCTGAACGTTTTTTAAATTAATGCATGTTTGATTCTGGCTCTCCGCAAATAAATAATTAAAACGAAATTTGCACATTAATTTTTTTTTTGCTAACTGGCGTTCTCTTAGTTTTGATCAGACGATTTTGAGAAAAAAGATGGGGGAGGAGGCCTAGTTGCCCTCCAATTTGTTGGTTACTTGAAAATGCAACTAGAATTTTTAATTTTTAACGAAAGTTTTTATTAGTAAGAAATATACGTAACTTACAAATCAACTTACGTAACGACTTCTATATTCGTATATTTTTTATTATGTATATGAGGGGGTTTGCCCCCTCGTTAATACCTCGCTCTTTACTCTAAAGCTTAAATTTTGTCCCAATTTTTCAAGAATGACCCCTGAATCAAAAAGACTGTAGAATAAATACTTGAAATTACTAAAAATACTTTATCATAAAAAGCGAGGTATTTAGGAGGAGATGAACCCCCCATATGCGTAATAGCCTCTGTTCGTTTAAGTTTTAATGCTGGTCCTTACTTTCAGTTAAAAAAAACTTTTGCTTTGTTTTTTTTTAAACAATGCTAGAAAATCCTGCCCCCCCTTCATGGAATTTCTCTTCCCCCATGAAAAATTCCTCCACGGGAACAACCTCCTACGTAGCCCCTATCCCTCAACCCCTTCCCCTAAAAAACTCTTCCCCTCTTCCTCCAGGGAATGTAGGGGATATGTCAGCCCCAAAGACATAGTTATTATGTTTTTCGACTCTGCTGAACAAAATGGCTATTTCAAAATTTTGATCCGTTGACTTTGGGAAAAAAGAGCGTGGGTGGGGGCCTAGTTGCCCTCCAATTTTTCTGGTCACTTAAAAGGGCCACTAGAACTTTTAATTTCCGTTATAATGAGCCCTTTCGCGAAATTCTAGGACCACTTGGTCGATACGAACACCCCTGGGAAAACAAAAACAAAAAACAAACAAACACGCACCCGTGATCGGTCTTATGGCAAAAAAAGTTCCACATTTCTGTAGATAGGAGCTTGAAACTTCTACAATAAGGTTTTCTGATACGCTGAATGCGGTAGTGTGACTTTCGTTAAGATCATACGACTTTTAGGGGGCGTTTCCCTCTATTTTCCAAAACAAGGCAAATTTTATGATGAAATTTTTCAAGGCAAACTTTTGATGAGGAAGACTAAATTTGATGAAACTTATATATTTAAAATCAGCATAACAATCCAATTCTTTTGATGTATCTGTTAGTATCAAAATTCTGTTTTTTAGAGTTTTGTTTACTATTGAGTCTGGTCGCTCCTTACTACAGTTCGTTACCACGAAACGTTTAAAAGGGTTGCCAACTGCCGACGTCTAAAAAGAGTGCAAATCCAGGCCAAAACAGAGGAATTTTTGCTAAAAGAAAGAGTGCAATGTAAAAAGTTTGCCCAGCCCCTCTTACTGTTCTGACCAATCATACGCAATTTACGAATGATTATATTTTATTCTGGGATCATTAAATTTATTACCTTTAAATTTTTCAAATGTATTTAAAATAAAGTCAGGAGGGCTCCCTACTTAAATGAACCTCTAAACAGTGAGCTAAATGACAATTCTCAGTCTTTTTATAACTTAAATAAAAAAAAACTAATTTTTTTAGCTGAAAGTAAGGAGCGACATTAAAACTTAAAACGAACAGAAATTACTCCGTATATGAAATGGGTTGTCCCCTCCGCAATCCCTCGCTCTTTACGCTAAAGTTTGACTCTTTGCCACAGTTCTACTTTTTAAAACAATTAAAAGCTTTAGCGTAAAGAGCGAGGGATTGCGGAGGGGACAACCCATTTCATATACGGAGTAATTTCTGTTCGTTTTAAGTTTTAATGTCGCTCCTTACTTTCAGCTAAAAAAATTAGTTTTTTTTCATTTAATTTCTGAACGTTTTTGAATTAATGCATGTTTGGTTTTGGCTCTCCGCACATAAAATATTAAAATGAAATTTGTATATTAATTCTTTTTTGGCTAAATGGCTTTCTCTTAGTTTTGATCAGACGATTTTGAGAAATAAGGGGTGGAGAAGGAGGCCTAGTTGCCCTCCAATTTTTCGGTTACTTAAAAAGGCAACTAGAACTTTTAATTTTTAACGAACGTTTTTATTAGTAAAAATATACGTAACTTAAGAATTAACTTACGTAACAAACTTTCATAACCTTATATTTTTATTATGTATACGAGGGGGTTTGTATCCTCGTTAATACCTCGCTCTTTACACTAAATCGTAAGTTTTGTCCCAATTCTTTAAGAATGACCCCTGAATCAGAAAGGCCGTAGAATAAATAGTTGAAACTACTAAAAATACTTTAGCATAAAGAGCGAGGTATTTATCTCCTCCTAAATACCTCGCTCTTTATGCTAAAGTATTATTAGAACCCCCTCATATTCGTAATAATATCTGTTCGTTTTAAGTTTCAATACTACTCCTTCCTTTCATTTGAAAAAAGTATTCATGTTTATTTTTCATTGTTTTCTTATAGTAATGCTAAAAAATCCTACGCCCTTTTCATTGAATTTTTCTTCCCCCATGACAGATTCCTCCAAGGAAAGATCCTCCAACATAGCCCCCTCTCCTCAGCCCCACCCCCAAACAAAATAAAATCCTCCTGAAAACGTCTGTACACTTCCCAATAACCATTACTATATGTAAACACTGGTCAAAGTTTGTAACTTGCAGCCCCTCCCCCAGGGATTGTGGGGGAGTAAGTCATCCCCAAAGACATAGTTATTATGGTTTTCGACTATGATGAACAAAATGGCTATCTCAAAATTTTGATCCGTTGATTTTGGGAAATAAATGAGCGTGGGAGGGGGCCTAGATGCCCTCCAATTTTTTTGGTCACTTAAAAAGGGCACTAGAACTTTTCATTTCCGTTAGAATGAGCCCTCTTGCGACATTCTAGGACAACTTGGTCGGTGATTTGTCTTCTGGCAAAAAATACAAAATTCCACATTTTTGTAGATAAGAGCTTGAAACTTCTACAGAAGGGTTCTCTGATACGCTGAATCTGATGGTGTCACTTTCGTTAAGATCCTACGATTTTTAGGGGGTGTTTTCCCCTATTTTCTTAATTAAGGCAAATTTTCTCAGGCTTGTGACTTTTGATGGGTAAGACTAAACTTGATGAAACTTATATATTTCAAATCAGCATTAAAATGCAATTCTTTTGATGTAGCTATTGATATCAAAATTCAATTTTTTAGAGTTTTGGTTACTATTGAGCCGGGTCGCTCCTTACTACAGATCGTTACCACGAACTGTTTGATAAAAGATATAGCAGAGCAAATGCTCTGCTATATTTACATGTGTTAATTTCGATCGCTTGGACCTTTAGCTAAACAATAGTTGAATAAAACTTCTACAGTAGGGTTCTCTGATTCGCTGAATCCGATGGTGAGATTTTCGTTAGGATTCTTGGTATCAAAATTCCCTTTTTTAGATTTTTGGTTGCTATTGAGCCGGGTCGCTCCTTACTACAGTGCATTACCAAGAACTGTTAGACTATAGTTAATTTCATCAAATATTTAGATAAAGTTATGTCTCCTATTTGTATAAATGTTTTTAAATGAATATTATGGGTCCAAGTAGCTAGTCATGAACTATAGTTGACTTCACTGTAGTCAAGTCAAGTACCGTATCATAGCAGTAAAAAGAAAATGCTAACACATTCTTAGTCACACAAAATTATTCTTCTTCTTCCTCTACTCGATTTTCTCCTTCTTTCCTTTTCCTTTTAATTTTATTTCCAATTATTATATGAAATAAGTAGTTTTCTGGGTACATTCCCAGCTGTAGCTGCTTTTTCGACGAATGTACTGCTTTACTTTGAGTACATTAACTTTGAGTCAAAGCCCTCCAATTTTTCGGTTACTTAAAAAGGCTACTAGAACTTTTAATTTTTAACGAACGTTTTTATTAGTAAAAAATATGCGTAACTTAAGAATTAACTTACGTAACAAACTTTTATAATCTTATATTTTTATTTTCTGTACGAGGGGGTTTGTACCCTCGTTAATACCTCGATCTTTACACTAAATCGTAAGTTTTGTCCCAATTCTTTAAGAATGACCCCTGAATCAAAAAGGCCGAAGAGTAAATAGTTGAAATTACTAAAAATACTTTAGCATAAAGAGCGAGGTATTTATCTCCTCCTAAATACCTCGCTCTTTATGCTAGAGTATTTTTAGAACCCCTCATATGCGTAATAATCTCTGTTCGTTTTAAATTTCAATGCTATTCCTTACTTTCAATTGAAAAAAACGTTTTCATGTTTATTTTTTCATTGTTTTTTTATAGTAATGCTAGAAAATCCTGCGCCCTTTTCATTGAATTTTTCTTCCCCCATGACATATTCCTCCAAGGAAAGATCCTCCCACATAGCCCCCTCCCATCAACCCCACCCCCCAAACCAAGAAAAAATCCCCCTGAAAACGTCTGTACACTTCCCAATAACCATTACTATATGTAAACACTGGTCAAAGTTTGTAACTTGCAGCCCCTCCCCCAGGGATTGTGGGGGAGTAAGTCATTCCCAAAGACATAGTTATTATGGTTTTCGACTATGCGGAACAAAATGGCTATCTCAAAATTTTAATCCGTTGACTTTTGGAAAAAAATGAGCGTGGGAGGGGGCCTAGATGCCCTCCAATTTTTTTTGATCACCTAAAAAGGGCACTAGAACTTTTCATTTCCGTAAGAATGAGCCCTCTTGCGACACTCTAGGACCACTTGGTCGATACGATGACTCCTGGGGGGGAAAAAACAAAAAAAAACAAACAAATAAACACGCACCCGTGATTTGTCTTCTGGCAAAAAATACAAAATTCCACTTTTTTTAGATAGGAGCTTGAAATTTTTGCTATAGGGTTCTCTGATACGCCGAATGTGATGGTGTGATTTTCGCTAAGATTCTATGACTTCTAGGGGATGTTTCCCCCTATTTTCCAAAATAAGGCAAATTTTCTCAGGCTCGTAACTTTTGATGAAAACGGCTAAATTAAATGAAACTTATATATTTAGAATCAGCGTGAAAATTCGATTCTTTTGATGTATCTTTTAGCATCATAATTCCGTTTTTTAGAGTTTCGTTTACTATTGAGCCGGGTCGCTCCTTACTACAGTTTGTTACCACGAACGGTTAGAAAAAATACTCTTTTTTTAACTAAAAAAAAAACTTTTTTTGAGTTTTTTTTTCTGCATCAATACAGTTTGGTTCAGAAAGGAAGTTTAAACCTTCTCTGGAAAACTATGGTACGAAAGAATTATATTGGAAATCCATGGTCTATCCACTGATTTTTTCTTAACAGATTGGGCAACCCTACTTCTCAGTTCTATTTGTCATCTCCAATAATGATTCGTAGGTATTTTATCAGGACTGTCTCTATACTCTTATGTTTAGAGAGTGTTTGTGCTAGCTGTTTTTGTTTGACTATCCTTAGACTTTAGCTGGGCTTTATCCCGTCCGATTCAACTAAATGTTGATTGTCTATGTCTATTGAGATTCAGACTAATACCCGATGGCCCTGTTTGTGTTTTATTTGTGAATGGTCAAGCCCTTACTAGATTAACCTCGTGAATCAAATAATTCGTGGTAACAAACTGTAAGTAAAGAGTGACTCGTCCCAACATTGAGAAAAACTCTGAAAAAAAGAACTTTAATGACAATTAATACATCAAAAGAATGGGATTTTTATGCTGATTACGATTATATAAAAATCATTACGTTTAATGTTACCCATAAAAAGCTACAAGCCTGACTAATTTGCTTAATATCCAATGAAAGAGGTGAATATCCCCAAAAAGTCAAGTGATATTAATTAAAATGACAACATTAAGATGTTTCAGGTTACTATCTACAAAAAAGCGAAATTTGTAAATTTTTTGGGCCAGAAGAAAGATCACGGAGACCAGTTTATTTGTTTCTTTTTCTGTTCTCCCCAGGAATTATCGCATTGAATCTCAAACAGCATTTAAGAAAAGGCTATAGGCTCAGTCCCTCTCCTAAAGTTGGCGACGGGGAAACTTTGAAGCGTGAAGTAACCCAGATCTGCACTAATTAAAGAATACAAGAAAAAATGAGAGAAAAGTTAAAAAAAAAAAACATTTCAATTATAGGCTGGAAAAAAAGAAGAGGGAATAACACAAGTTTTTATTTACAACTTATCATACTTTCATGCTGCCTATACCCCCCTTGGACCCCCTGGTGGGATCTTAAGAAACTCAGACAATGAAAGAAGACATACAAAGTTTGCGAACAGCTGAGGAAAAATATTGTCGCCACATTGCAACTTTCTACTTTCAAAACTGATATACGGCACGAGAAAGCAAGATAAAATCTCAATTTTTGTTTACTGACAAACATAAGAAAAACGACAACTCCTTAAGACAGATCCTAGAAGTTGAAGTAAAAAGAGAAAAAGTAGACCATTTACGTCATGGCGAAAAAAACGGGAATGATATGCATCGGTAGCCATGGACAAAAACATTATTGTATTTAATATGAGTTAATGACAGAAAATAACATATTTCTACTAATGCCCATTACTATGGTAAAGAATTATTGTATTTGTCATATTTACACTATGCTTTTGTTTTGGTGTGGTTGAAAAGCCAAAATAAATCACGAGAACTAGCAATTAACAAAACCCAGAGCAAGGAATAAAAACCTTCATGCTAAACGAAGCGTGATAAAACACTCTTAGTTTTACTGCAACAAATACTGCAATTATTCGGATGTGGAACATTTTCATATAAGCAAAAATCATCAGATTTGTATCTACTTCATCTACTTTGCAGACTGTTTTTCTGTTCTACCTTCTTTCAGTTTCGGTTACTATTGAGTCACGACGCTCCTTACTTACAGTTCGCTACCATGAAAAAAGCAAAAAAACAAAACAAATCTGGCTAATGCTGGAACGTTTGATTCTATCAAGCATAAATATCAGCACAGATATAGACCAAAAATTAGGAGAGGGTGAGAGGTGTTTTCCAGGGGTAAGGGGCCAAAACTCAAGAAAATAACATTTAAGGTTAATACTTAGGCTATGTAGTATCACATCTGAGGATTTGGGGAAAATCTGGATTGATCCTTTTTTGGAGGAAGAGGACCTTAATCATAGAATATCTTTTAAATTATACCGTATTTGTGAAAGATTTGTAAAATTACTAATTACTTACATACCTTTTTAGCTGCTTCTCCTGTCAGTATAGCAACAACACGAGCAGCTTTGGCAAACTTTTTTAGCTGTGCGGTCTGTCTTAGCCGTGGTCTTGGGCGTGGAACCGTTCCATAACGGCCTTCTGCATCTAATTCAGCTACAAGAATAAATTGAAAATAAATAAAAGATTATAGTCAGAATAAATACTTTGAATATTCAAAATTAACTTAATTTGATAATTTATTATGTCAAGAAGACACGCCATCTCTGCTGTATAGTTTGAAACAAGTAAAAATAAGCGAAAAGCCTGAATTTGAGTTTTAAGTTACGAATTAAGTTATAACACTAAATTATAAAACTGGCTTAGTTAAGTTATAAAACTAGCTTAGTGAAGTAAGTTGTGAGTAAGTTTGTGAGTAAGTTACTTTTCGTTGCCTTATTTATGTATAAGCCCCTTAAAGTGTAAAGAAATTAAAATTAACGAAGTTATTGAAAGTTAGGGAGGAAGGGAAATTCTCTCCATTGCCTATATTATTTTAAAATGACTAACCAAAATTAAACCAAAATAACAAAATTAACCATCAATCTAAGCTATTAATCTGCTTTGCCAATGCAATAATTTCAGTGCGTGCAAATACACACATATAGGATACAGCACACGATACAATAGTGCACGTTAATGAGGCACTAGTGATCCCAAGGAAAATGTTCAATTAGAAAACCCACTGGTTACTGGGGGTTAGTGGGTTCAAACCCACTAGCCCCCCTGTTTACGGCCTTGTGTGCAGGCTACTTCAACACTAAGTGGTACTTCAGAACTTAAATTACAAATGAATTGTAGTCAATTTCCGAAAATAATTTTGCTGCATCCATAAGACAGGGTATTTGGTAAAATACACTACTTAGGCTGGACGGACTGGATGCAGTAATGCCTTGCAAAACCGTACCAGGGGAAATAATCCCTGGATATATGGAACATAGGTCATGGTACAAGAAAAGATCAATTGAGGTAGGCGCAAGAACATTTTTCAGGAAGGGGACAATGATTGCAAAAAAAATCGAGAATTTGAAATTTGTAATGATATAATTTTTTTCAGTAATTTGAACTAATGTCCAGAAATTCAGAAAGATAGGATTTTTTGGGAGGATCCCAAAAAATCTTAGGTATTTCTCTGAATTGAGGAGCCGATCGAGGTGGAAGCAGTTCTCTTGCTTATACCAGTTCTAAGAATCAGGTGCAATCAGTGGAGACATCAAAATAAAGCGCAGTTTTTTTTTGTAATGACTCAACAATGCAAAAAAAAAACTGATCAAACGCACATGTCTTAGCCAACTATACTCCGTTATAGCTCCTTACACTGTAAAATAAAATACTAGTAATTTCAGTTACCATCCAGCCAATAGGTAATCTTGCCACGGGTCCGAACACGGAGCAGGGCTTTTCCTGAAATGCACCACCAAAATTGGATGGATTGAAACCAGTAAAGCGTGCCAAAATCATGAAGGCAAGCAGGGGATTTAATCTCCGTGGAAACATTAAGTGCTAATCTTGGCGCAGGAAAAGATCCCTAGGAGCAATCCAAATTAAGACAAAGTAGTTCTTTTGCTAGTACCAATAGTGCCGCTTGCCGTCGACAGTTCGTAAGAAAAGTGGCCTTTCCTTTTGAAGGCCGATTGTTGCCTTACCAAGCAGCACTGAAGCAGGCGGGTTTGGTTCAGGGCATAGGAGAAAAACAATAGTGGACTTATTGACACTTCCAAAGAAGGCTTGTCTATAAAAAGAAAAGAAAAAGGAGACAGAGAAGCTCTATACGAAAGTACCGTATCTGAGGTTGCACCAATCTGCAGCCCGTTGACTGTTGTGCTATATTGACTTATTTTTCTTTCCTTTTTTCTAATAGCTGCAAAGGCAATGGGCCTTTTCAGCCTAAGCATTGCCTCTGAATGCAGTCCACTATAAGAATAATACATAACCATACATAAATCAAGAATTAGTAAAAATTGGATTTCAATGTTAACAAAGAAGATATCCATTTCCAGACACGCAGTTTTTGGTTGCAACATCCGCGAAGTTAAAAAAAAGGGTCAAAGTAAAAAGGGTTAAAAACAAGGCGCCAGGGAATAAAAAAGTTCAAGAAGGCTTTTCTTTACGGATGTTTTTGTCTTTAATAATCAACATATTGTTCATCTATGAGTTATCATGGACAAAACCGCAACCGAATTTAATTAGGCTTGCTTATTTGTTTTCACAGTTTAACATGGTAAGAGTGACGAAAATGTGATACGGCTCTATATAGTTTATAAGTTAGAAACAATAAAGAATATTTCAAAAACTATCGGCAGAAAAAGAGAAAACATATTTCGTTTCTTTTTGGTTTTACTATTGCTCCATATTAATCACATAAATTCAACGTCACATTAATATTAACAAAAATTAAATTAATAATATTAATATTATTATATAGATATTATATAAATATTATATAAATATTATATATAATATAATATAAATATTATATAATATATAATAATATATAATATAATATAAATATTATGTAAATATAATATAAATATTATATAATATTATATAAATATTATATGAATATTATATAAATTAATAATACTAAAATTAAATATTAACAGCTACCGCAGCATTGTGACTTTGATGCTCTCTTTTGAATTCGAAAGATGCGAGTTCAAGACACTCTGGGGTCTTCCTATCATTCAATTGAGTTCAACATATTAAGTACTGTTAAACAATTTCATCTACAAGACGAAATCGTTGCTTCTGTAGTCTGTGTTCTAGTTTATCCTCTTTCGATGTTTCCATTTTTCTGAAATTTAATTCTTCGTTGGGTTTTCACTGAAGTTAGAAATAACAAGAAAAAAAATCCTCAGTAAATCGCAGTTTTTTTGTATGAATAGACCTAACTTTGGTTCAGGGGACAGCAATGATTTTTATTTTGTTTTATTTTTGTTTATTTTTAATGTTTTTTTTTTCATTTTTAAAGTTTTATTCTTGTCTTTGGCACTTTAAAGCTTGGATGATCAATTTTCATAGTGAATATTTTTTTGGGGAGGGGGTGTGGGTTGGCCTCGGCAAAAATTGAAGCAAAAGTTGGAATGTCTACACCCAACTGCTGTTGAGCACATTTTTTTGTTGGATGTACGTGACATACCTTCATTTCCAGCTATTGAAGATGGACGTCTCCTTTCATTTTCATTTTTTTCATCCAATCTGTCTTTTATACGAGAAAATTCATCAAAAAATTCTGCATTTTCATCACGGATTCTTGTATTTTCTTCTGTGCTGAAAAGAGAAAAATAAATATTAGACAAATGTTGTTGGATTATATACATATAGGTTACAATACATTAACGTTGGTGGGTTACAAACCGAACGACACTATGCTAAAAAAAAGAGAGAATATTCAAGGAGTTGAAGAGCTTTCGACTTTTTAAGGCTCTCGTGCATTTACACTATTTTGGCATTTCGTTGTGTTTCGTTTTCTCTGCGTAATTTTGGGTAACAGTCTGACGCATGGCTTGTTCTAAACTAAACAAAATACAATTATACCTAAATTTCTGCTGTATTAGATTCAGAAAAATTGTGTTAATATGATTTTCAAAGTGGCTTTCAGTTTAGCTGCGCCAGTCCCTTCCCCCTAATACCTCGAAATACGCCTAGACCATATGAAAAATGCACAAATTGTATTATTGTCTTTTAGAAATTAGCATTATTTGGTATTATGAACCAGCCACTGATGAAAAATGAGTGCAACAAAGTACACAATCAAAATCAGCAATTTTCGTATATAGCCCACGGCAGTATCTAGGCATTAGTGGGGAAGATTCGAATTCAGCCAAACTAGAACCTACTCTGAAAGTAAGATTTCTCAATTTGTTTTATTCTATTGAAATAAAACCTTTGTTATTACAGCGTTTAGCTTGGGAGAGCCCATTTCAAACAGTTCGTGGTAACAAACTGTAGTAAGGAGCGACCCGGCTCAATAGTAACCAAAACTCTAAAAAATTGAATTTTGATATCAATAGCTACATCAAAAGAATCGCATTTTAATGCTGATTTTAAATATATAAGTTTCATCAAGTTTAGTCTTACCCATCGAAAGTTACGAGCCTGAGAAAACTTGCCTTATTTAAGAAAATAGGGGGAAACAACCCCTAAAAATCATAGAATCTTAACGAAAATCACACCATCAGATTCAGCGTATCAGAGAACTCTACTGTAGAAGTTTCAAGCTCCTATCTACAAAAATGTGGAATTTTGTATTTTTTGCCAGAAGACAAATCACGGGTGCGTGTTTATTTGTTTGTTTTTTTGTTTGTTTTTTTTCTTTTCCCCAGGGGTCATCGTATCGACCAATTGGTCCTAGAATGTCGCAAGAGGGCTCATTCTAACGGAAATGAAAAGTTCTAGTGCCCTTTTTAATTGACCAAAAAAATTGGAGGGCATCTAGGCCCCCTCCCACGCTCATTTTTTCCCAAAGTCAACGGATCAAAATTTTGAGATAGCCATTTTGTTCAGCATAGTCGAAAACCATAATAACTATGTATTTGGGGATGATTTACTCCCCCACAATCCCTGGGGGAGGGGCTGCAAGCTACAAACTTTGACCAGTGATTACATATAGTAATGGTTATTGGGAAGTGTACAGACGTTTTCAGGGGGATTTTATTTTGTTTGGGGGGGGTTGAGGGGAGGGGGCTATGTTGGAGGATCTTTCCTTGGAGGAATCTGTCATGGGGGAAGAAAAATTCAAGGAAAAGGGCGCATGATTTTCTAGCATTACTATAAGAAAACAATGAAAAATAAACATGAACATGTTTTTTCAAATGAAAGGAAGGAGTAGCATTGAAACTTAAAAAGAACAGAGATTATTACGCATATGAGGGGTTCTAAAAATACTTTAGCATAAAGAGCGAGGTATTTAGGAGGAGATAAATACCTCGCTCTTTATGCTAAAGTAAGTTTAGTAATTTCAACTATTTATTCTACGGCCTTTCTGATTCAGGGGTCATTCTTAGAGAATTGGGACAAAACTTAAGATTTAGTGTAAAGAACGAGGTATTAACGAGGATACAAACCCCCTTGTATACATAATAAAAATATAAGATTATGAAAGTTTGTTACTTAAGTTGCTAATTTATAAGTTACGTATATTTTTTACTAATAAAAAAGTTCGTTAAAAATTAAAAGTTCTAGTTGCCTTTTTAACCAACCGAAAAATTGGAGGGCAAATAGGCCTCCTTCTCCACCCCTTATTTCTCAAAATCGTCTGATCAAAACTAAGAGAAAGCCATTTAGCCAAAAAAGAATTAATATACAAATTTCATTTTAATAATTTATGTGCGGAGAGCCAAAACCAAACATGCATTAATTCAAAAACGTTCAGAAATTAAATAAAAAAAAACTAATTTTTTTACCTGAAAGTAAGGAGCGACATTAAAACTTAAAACGAACAGAAATTACTCCGTATATAAAATGGGTTGTCCCCTCCGCAATCCCTCGCTCTTTACTTTAAAGTTTGACTCTTTGCCACAATTCTACTTTTTAAAACAATTAAAAGCTTTAGCGTAAAGAGCGAGGGATTGCGGAGGGGACAACCCATTTTATATACGGAGTAATTTCTGTTCGTTTTAAGTTTTAATGTCGCTCCTTACTTTCAGCTAAAAAAATTAGTTTTTTTTTATTTAATATAAGGATAACATGGAATGCAGTTGCAAAACCTGATTAGTACCTGCGATTTCATTGAGCTTCACAAAAATGTTCAAACTGAGGTAAAAAAAAAACGAGTACAAGGTCACACTGAGGTCATAAGAATCATAGCGACGTCACACTAGGTGATTCAAACTAAGGTCGCAAAATACAAACCCTATTTGCTCCTGTGTAATAATAATCAAGTTAAGTGAAAAAAAGAAAACAAAAATAGAGGAAGAAACTCAAAATTTGAAACCAGAGCGTATGTGCTCAAGATTAATCAGGCCCGTGACAATATTCGAACTGAGTACATAAAAAGCAAGAAAACATAGAAAAACAAACTGCAAATACGGAAACCTGATCAGGTATTCCATAATTTAATACTTCGTCAAGTGCACGAAACGAGGGAAAACACAGGAAAAAAAATTGTAGATGTACAGACTATGATTCAGCTACAAGATCAGACACATCCCTGACTTGATCCGCCTCCGTAGCGTTCAAGTTGAGTTTATGAAAAGCAACAAAACGTGGAAAAGACAGTTGCAAATGTACATGAAGCCTTCAAGTGGGGAATGATGGGCAGTTAGTTCAGAGTGACCCTCGTTTGCAGTAAGCAAATAACTAAAATAAAGTCGTATGAAAACGGGGGATGAGCGTCCCGGTGGCTAGATTCATTTTTCTTCAAAATTCCCTTAGGTTGGAAATCTCGATCCGGTTGGATTCTCCCATGTGAGAAAGCAATTATACTCTAGGAACTGATTACCATCCAGTTCAAGTATCCTTCTCCTCAAGTCATGTTAGGCTTATTGACGAATTTATATATCCATTTTTTATAAAGCTTCAAAACATTACTGGATCCACTCCCCTGAATCAGAAATAGTTCCTCAAAGGGCAGTTTTAGCACCAATCAGATTTTTTCTACTAGTACACCCACCACCCACCCTCCTACAAGCTGTCTGTAGTTTTACCGCTATTTCTCAATTCAACGCGGCAAATACAAAGAAACACGTAGCACTCAGATTAGCTATAATAGGAGAAACCCCGCACTGACTGCTAAAAGAACAGCTTCAAAGACCCTTTCAAAGACCCGAATTTCTATTCGGATTAGTTACCCAAGGGAAGTTATAAGAGAAATGTCATATATTGCTTGTATTACAAGAGGTTCAACAGACACAACTGCAGGGAGGATAAATGTCGACTAAAACTACGTCTGGCGCTAAGTTTTTAGCGGACTCTCCCCATGAAATTTGTTACAAAAGGTCAACATTTGGAAAATGAGACACTACATCTGGAATTTGTGAAATAGAGAATCTTTACCCCTTCTATGTCCTATCAAATTCAGCGCAATAGCGCTGCCTAATTAATGAGCAAAGTGGCACTAAAATACACAAAAATGGCACTTTTTGCGATTTCTCAGGGGCGGGGCTAGCAGGCTACCAGAATATCTTAGATAGATTTTTACGAGCTCATATAAAAGATGTTGCTCATATCTACGTCCTTCATACAAATTTCACCATCAGCAAATTCCAAATGGCACCAAAAACATCACTTTTGGTGCCATGTCTCAGGTGGAAAATCTGGGGCTAGTGGGCTATCAGAAATCTTTAGACTGATGTTTACTGGCTCATTTGAAAGCTATTCCTCATATCTACGTGATCTTTATTAGTTCTACCATCCGTAAGTGTGATGTAGCGCTAAAAAAAAACCTTTTGGTGTTTTAAGCTTAAGTAGAAAATCTTTGAAGTATAAAACGACATAGTTGTAATAATTATGGTCCAAAATCTTTAGCTGGATGTTTGCAAGAATACCTCCCATGTGTTACTCTTCTAAGCCCCCTTTATAGACTGCACAATCAAGGTAAAAACACCAATATATCAAATTACAATATCAGAGGCGTGGTTCTCTTAGTAGAGTGATGGATGTTTTTTTAACCATGGTTTTGTCCCTAATATGATTGTTTTTGAGAGAATTTGACTATTTTTATAATTGTAATGCACTCATTTTTAAAGCATGTCCCTGCTTTTTGATTCAAAAGGGAGGAGTTCATGGCTTACAACGACATTCTTAGAAGATAACTAAATTTATACCCAAACAAATGGCGTCATTTTGTAAAAACTCTGTGTGTCGGGGGGGGGGGGGGTCAAAGTTGGAGTCTTTTTTCCAAATATAGTAAAAATGACAGAAAAAACTGAAAAACAAGCCATATAGTAATAAGAAAAGGTAAAGATGTACAAAAGAAAACTGAACTGTTTCAGTGGATGCTTGAATTATGCAGGCTTATCTTAATATTGACAACATTTTTGGAGAAACTAAATATCAGGTGGGGGAGGTGCAAACTGGGATCTGGGGGAAAACTTGTGTCTGGGAGGGGCAGTTGCCCTTTCTTCCCCACAGAAATGTACACCCCTAACCTCAACCCCTTGCCTCTTAGGAGTTGGAGAGGTATAGGCATGTGGTTCTGGGATCACTCAAACTTGTATATTAAAAGAAGGATTACTATGCTTATTATTTCTTATTTTCACTATGTAATTGACAGGATAAAATCATTTGTAACTTATAGCCTATAGAGAGATCATAGTACTAAAGACCTACTTGCATTTTTTTTTTCTGTGACATTTGTTTTTAGTGGTCAGGTTACTCTCCTTAATTATGGACCACTTCGTTACGAAGCAAATTCCTATAATTAAATAAGACATTAAAATAAACGCCAAAAACATTTTTGTGCAATAAGAAGGGATTCGTTACCTTGCATTACCCTTATGGACATTACCCATACTTTTCGGAATAATTTATAACTTCAGAATATACGGAATAATTTCTGCTCGTTTAAGTTTTAATGTTGCTCCTTAGTTTCAGTTCAAAAACTTACGTTTTATATAATTTCTAATCTCGTCCAGTCTATAGGAGAAATTAAATAAAAAAAAAACAAGTTTTTTTAACTGAAAGTAAGGAGCAAAATTAAAACTTAAAACGAACAGAAATTACTTCGTATATGAAAGGGGCTGCTTCCTCACCAACGCCCCGCTCTTTACGCTAAAGTTTGACTCTTTCTCTCAACTCTTCTTTTTAAAACAGTAAAAAACTTTAGCGTAAAGAGCGGGGCGTTGGTGAGGAAATTTTCTTCCACCATGACAAATTCCTCGATGGAAAGTTCCTCCAGCCTATCCCCCTATTCTCAACCCCTCCCCACAACCAAAAAATCCTACTGAAAACGCCTGCACACTTCCCAATAACCATTACTATATGTAAGCACTGGTCAAAGTTTGTAACTTGTAGCCCCTCCCACGGGGACTGTGGGGGAGTGAGTCGTCCCCAAAGACATAGTTATAAGGTTTTTCGACTACGCTGAATAAAATGGCTATCTCAGAATTTTGATCTGTTGACTTTGGGAAAATAATTAGCGTGGGAGGGGGCCTAGGTGCCCTCCAATTTTTTTGGTCACTTAAAAAGGGCACTAGAACTTTTCATTTCCGTTAGAATGAGCCCTCTCGCAACATTCTAGGTCCATATTTTTGTAGATAGGAGCTTGAAACTTCTACAGTAGCGTTCTCTGATACGCTGAATCTGATGGTGTGATTTTCGTTAAGATTCTATGACTTTTAGGGGGTGTTTTCCCCTATTTTCTAAAATAACGCAAATTTTCTCAGGCTCGTAACTTTTGATGGGTAAGACTAAACTTGATGAAACTTATATATTTAAAATCAGCATTAAAATGCAATTCTTTTGATGTAGCTATTGGTATCAAAATTCCATTTTTTAGAGTTTTGATTACTATTGAGCCGGGTCGCTCCTTACTACAGTTCGTTACCACGAACTGTTTGATAAGACACCTCAACCCTTATTAAGGAGCTGAATGAGGAAGCCATACAAGAATTGAAGGAAAAAATCAAAACACAGCGTCCTTTCCTTTTGTAAAAAAATAAAATAGATCTTTAATTTTTTGTCTAACAAAATTAAATTTAGTAGCAATTAAGAAAGTAGTACCAGGCCAGTAGCTCCGACACAAAAGGTTAACTAAGCGGACAGGTTTGCACATCGATATGCCTGAGGAAATTTTCACTAGCTCGACATAAATGCGCCTTTAGGCCTAAGGAGTTATTTGACCTATCCTAAATAGAAAAGCCACTCATTATTTAGAATCGAAATTTCAGGAAAAATATCTCTCGTGTTTTTACGATAAATGGTATTATAAACTCCTTTATTTTTCATTTCCAAAATGTTATTAAGAATTACCTGAATTCTCCAACGGAACTGTTCTCCTTTGTCTTTTTTCCTCTTTGGATGCATAATCTTACGTATGGAGTGAATATTACGATGGAATTCCCAAAGGGCAATTTTCAGCGGGAATCAAATTGTCTGGCAAGATTTTTCAGGGAAAAATATGGGTAATGTCCACCAGGGTAGGCTACTGCAAAGTGGCACTTCCCTTCTTATTGCACAAAACAGTTTCTGATGTTTATTTTAATCCTTTATTTAACTGAAGTGATTTGATTCATAATTCAGTGGTCTATTATTAAGGAGGGATGTTAGATATTTGTGTAAGGAGGAGGAGGATAAGATCCAGCACAAAAACTGTCAATCTAGTTTATTGCGCTATCGAATACATAGCACCACCATAAAGGGGCACATGACACCAAAAACTACACTTTGGGTGCCATTTCTGGACTAAAAAGGTTGGGAATAATGAAATGAATGTTATTATAATCTGAATGGTTCAAAATCCTAGGGCTCACAAGTTCTCTCTATTTCATATTCCCCTCCCAGCCTTCTTAATATTAGTTAGACAAATGAAGATCATTTTGTCGACAAGTTCGAAGTGAAGGGATTTTATTAGTATTAAGACTATAGACTCGCTTTAGAATTTGCATTACAACATGAAATTCTCCATCTTTCAGAGAGAAACAACCAGATTTCCAGAGTTCATGTTACGGTTGATATGTTCTCCATTTCGAGTAATACTAGGTGAGACCAAGATGTTACCTGATAAATCAATCCATTATTTTGTATGCTGTTTATAACTTATCATTTTTATGAGAAAGTTTTAAAGATAATTTTAGTTGTATATTGAAAACATCTGTGAGACTATAAAAAGCGTTATAGGTTGCTTTGTTCTTGTGAGACTACGTACATACTTTTGGCACCTAAATCAATATTCTTGTTTCCGAAGCTTGGCTTTTGTGTTTTCAGTAAAGCTCTTGTTTTTCCGTAATCTTACAAACATAGGGAAATTTCACCAGTTGATTCATTTGCACTAAATGTATTGGTATATGTTAGATAGGCTATAAAGTAATAATTTTTGTTCGGTTTGAGTTTCAACTTCATTCTTTACTTCCCTCGGAAAAACTTTTTTTAAATTAACTACTTAAACACAAAAGCGCTGAGTAAATCCAATAGAAAAAGCTGCACAATTACACAGGCCTCCTGAAATCTTTGTTTAAACTTTGGCTGGACACATTTTCTACCCCCCTGAGCAGTATGTATAATTCGACGAAGCCACGGCCATTTCTTATGATAAAGAGTTTCCGTCACTCAGTGAGTGACGGAGGCTATTGAAATATAAAAAAAAAACAAGCTTGCTAATATGTCAATAAATAGAGATGCAGGAAATTTGAATGTTGACCCAATTTTTAAAATTCCTTTGAAAAGTGAACCAGTTGTTAATGGGGACATTAAGGTCTTACAAAATCACCAGGCGACGAAATTAAATACAAGACCTAGGAGAGTTGCAGCAATAGTAACAAACAATAATATTATTTCGCAACAGAATAATCAACTTCATTTCCATTTTATATTATTTTATCCAGTTGCTTTGGTTTCTCATCAAAGTATTATTTTATCCAGTTTCTGGATTATTTTATCCAGTTTCTGCGACCTATGTGGATTAATTGCGACAATTGTAGATATTAACATTGTTTGTTTTTATTCCTTGATTTTGATGTGTATTTGTTTTTAGTTTATCTTAGTTTTTATCTTTGTTTCATCAGCGTTGAAGACGCCTCGTTTTCATACAGGCGAAATATCCGCGTTCTTTTTTTATCTTTTCTTTCTACTAGCCGTAGTCCCGTTTGTTTGCTTATTCATTGAGATTTCTCTCTTTGTTTGTTATTTATTAAATGGTGCATGGTGCATTTTGAATTCTCTTTATGAATTCCTTTTCAATAACAAAAAAATCATTACAAAGAAATGAAAATGTAAGCAAATCAAAGGATAACATAAAAGCAAACGACACTGTCAAAGCAATTATTTATTAACACATCCTTGAATCATCGTTTTTTTCAGCTGAAAATATCACCCTTTCAACTGAATATTAAAATTAAAACAAACATGCTTTCTAGTTACCGTTTGATACCATTCATTGGCCTATTCTTCCGATTGTTAGCTACAACCCTTCTTCGCCAGCTACCCTTCTCATTCTCTGATGTAACTCCACATTCTTTTTTAATCGAAATCACAGTTGAGCCGTTTTTTCCAGAAGAAATAGTTGTTTGCATATTTTCTGCCGGCATAGTTAACACAGTTCGTCCGTTATCGTCAGGGGTTGTCACAACTGTCCTTTGATCATTTTCCGGAAAAACTGGTGACCGATTCATTCTCAGCAGTGTCCGTGCGGAATGGGATATACTAAGAATGGACCCTGTAAATGTCTTTCTCATTGTCCTTAACGAAGGGACATCCTTTATAGTCAGGGTACTTAAGCTTTTCATTTTAAGACCCATATCTGAAAGGGTCTTTAGACCTTTAAACAGTTTAAAGATCTATTTTAAAATATATTAATCTGGAGTATTATCGTGAGACCAATTATTAGTTTTCTAACACAACGTATACATTATAATAGCACCTCACATATCTGGATGAAGTTATCTAGACCATTATTCACATTCATCATAATAGAACCAGCGTAATCGTTTGATATATAGATATGAAATTTAATTGAAAACTAGATCAAGTCCAAAAGACAGCAAGTGCTGCAGAATCATTGAACTCTTTCAATAATAATCCTCAATGTGATATATCCAAAAATAAAACACATAGAAGCCCCACGTTTTTCAACACACTTAATCCTAGATCTTCAAACGTATAAAATTGAAGCGTTTCGGTCAAAGCCTTTGAAATCACTACTGTAATAATATTCCTGTCATAGTTTGTTGTGCCGTATCAGCCAGGAAGTAAGGGATTCTATCCGCACGCCATAATTGACTTCACTATGAAATTCAAATTTCCGGCAGATCCCTCGTGTATCTGTTTTTGGAGTGACACTACAATCTCAGTCAACCGTAACAGCTCAAGGAGCTGAATTTGTTTTATTATTGCAAATGTTTTTGTTTACTTTTGTGTGAAAAAAATTGGAAATATTGATTTGAAGAATATTATTTTTCCATGGGAAAATATAGAAATAAAGGAATATTTATTGTTGTATAAAAAAAGAATAAAGAAAATATGGAAAAGTATGCTACCATAAAAGTTCAATTATTATTCGTCAGGTGTTTATTCTTGAAAAATTTTGTCTGTTCCAAAAAGTAGGGTTCAGTTGAATGGATTTGATTTGAATGGGGGTTGAGTCGAATAGGGTTGATTTAAACGGGGATTGAGCTGCATGAGGTTTGAGCTAAATGAGGGTTGAATTGCGTTGAATCAGGTTAAGTTAAACAGGAGTAAGCTGGATGGATTTGAGTTCCATCAGGGTTGAGTTACATGGGGATTTACTTGAAATGGGGGCCGTTAGGGGCAAACCAGATATTAGGTAGTCGCCAAATAGGATAAGAAAAGGTCACAAGAAGGCATTTAAAGGAAACTGAAACTACATAGGAGGGGCTAAAAGTGAAACTTTGAACAGATTGACGCGGGGAAGGGGCCCGTGCAGATGTATTAGCCTTAGGCTGGATGGCTGCTGCAGTGAGTTGTTTCAGTGGCAGTAGTGGTTATATTTTAATTTCCGACGAAAGAAATGGCTATAATTGCAAATTTACTAATAATTTAATATGTGTCTATGAGCCGCTACTGTAACATTTAAAGTTTTTTTTTTTAAGCAGCCTCTTAAAAATATAAGCGGAGAGCCAGATCTAGGAGGGGTAAGAAGGAACAAGCACCCCGGGTGGCACACCCGAGGCGAGGCAAACCAAGCACGAATTTTAATATTTTTGGGCAAAAATTATGATATTTACAGTGTTTGGTGTAGCAGGGGGCGGCGAAGTCTAAATTCACCCCACCCCCCTGCCTGAGAAAAAACTATCTCCGGCTCCGTGTAAGCAGAATGTACACAAAAATATGCAAAAACTCCTCCTTACTGAAATGAATTTAGGCGCTAAATGCAAAACTTTAGTAATGTAGGTAGGAATTTATTTCGAAGACAAAGTAGAGAATGAATTCAAGAAACTTGAAAACACATTAATATTACAATATCCCCCCTAATATATTAATAAATTGATTAATATATTAGTTTTCATTAAAATTTAATATATTTGTTTTCAATATTCCCCCCCCCCCTGCGTACCTGATGCCTGCGTACAGGTCTGAAGTTGGGCAGCCTAAATATTGGGAAAACATGACATTTAGTCAAAGTCACTTCCTAGTCAGTTCCTGGAACAATTGATTTATTTAGCTAGCCATCAAACAATTCATGGAAACGAACTGTAAGAAAGAAATTTCTTTCTAAAGAAAGAAATTTTTATAACAATTAATATATCAAAAGAATTTTCTTTTATGCCGATTCCAATTCATTAAACTAGTTAGGTTTAGAGTTACCCATCAAAACCTACGAACCTGAGAATATTTTTCTGATTTTTGTAAAAGGGGGGGGGGGCACCCTCCAAAATTGAAGCAATCTTATTGAAAATCACACCCTTTTATTCACCACATCAGAGAGCTCTACTTTGAAGCTTCTATTTAAAAAAAAAATGGAGAATACTGCATTTTTTTTTTCCCTGAAGAAAGACCACGCAAGCGTACGTATTTCAATCTTTTTCTTTTCCAGGAGTGATCACATCAAACCAGTGGTCCTTGGAGATCAGGATTTGGCTGATTCGAACGGAAATTAAAAGCTTTTGGGTGACTTATTAGAAAGTTACATTGATTTTTTAAGTGGCCAAAAATACTGTACCATGGAAAATTAGTATTCTTTGCCATTTGTATTAGCGCCAAATTATGAATTTACCCCAAAAAGGACCGAGTAGCTATCGATTGAAAATTACGACATAGCTAATCGGTTTAAGCATAAAAAAACAACAGACCAAATTTCTAGTTGCATAGGAAGTGATGCCGCATGGTGGCGCATTCGTCCCTGAAAAAGTCACGCAGTCTATAACAAGATAAATGGTTAACATGGACATTTATCTTAATGCTTGACTTAACTAACTTGATTCACTGGATTTTTCAGGAAATTATGTTTAGTTATATGTCGCCTATAATTGCTCATCAGGTATTATGAAGAAAGGGATTTGGGTCATTGTACTGGGGAGGTGGGGAGGGGGGAGAAGCCTAAAGGAGCCCAATTCAATGCCTAAGTTGTCAAACTTTCCAGGATTCTTCAAATGAATATAGAAAAAATCATGGGCGAAGGGAGCTAACCTCTCATCTTTTTTTTTTTGGGGGGGGGGGCTCGAAAGCCAAATATTCAGATTTTTATTATTCGAAAGTTTGCTTTTCACCCTTTTATTGAGAAAATTTGCTTTTTCTCTTCATTTAGAATAAGCCTGATTGAGGGTACTACGGGGTGATACCTCTCGTATTGCTGAAATGGCTTTGAAATTTATTTTAGAGCTTCATTTAACCAAAAATATTTGATTCAAATTTCATAAAATATACACAGTGATGTGCAAGACTGCATCAACTATCATGAAAGATGAGTTGTGGGCAGTTCTTTAGTAATGGGGAGGGTGGGGAGAAGATGCATCGAAGCATTTAAATATCTTAAACGTCTTAGCTCTCACTGAACCTTCAGATAAATATAGAATGGAATTTGGGGAAGGAGATGTAATAGAAGTTGATATCTAATCCCTCTTGATACACAGAAATAATTGTGGTCTAACCCTTTATTATTGGTGCTAGAAAGAGGGATAATAGTGTTCCTTCCATTGCGACACTCTTTACTGACGTAGCACAAAATATTACATAGATAAATCCTTAGGAAGAAGAAAAAATTTTACGATTAATTTCTTGTGTCGTTAGATTAGGTATTTTCGCGTGTATTCTGTTTCTGTGCGTGTTTGTAATGTGTACTGTTGTTTACTACTGTACTGTACTGTTGTGTACTCTTGTTTGTTATTTATTACCGGAGCGAGGTGGAAAAGACGATTTAGGGCTTCATGACCCACGCCAGAAAATTTCTTCCAGGCAAGGCTAATGGGGGGAGGGGTTAACGGCACTGGTTATAGAAAAAATCTTGGGTGGGAGGGTTGGAATGTGGTTGGCTATCTACAAAAATGTATAATTTTATATTTTTGGCAGAAGAAAGATCTATGATGCATGTTTATTTGTTTTCTTGTCTTTTTTTTCAGGGGCGATCGTATCGATCCAGCGATCCTAGAATATTGGAAGAGGGCTAAAACAAACAGAAATGAAAAGTTCTAGAGCCCTTTTTAAGTGACCAAAAAGATTGGAGGGCAACCGGGTCCCGACGCCTATTTTTCCCCAAAATTATCTGATCAAAATTTTGAGATAGCCGTTTTGTTTATTATAGTTCAAAGATCAAATAATGATGTCTGTAGCTGTAAAAGAATCCCCCACAGCCTATGGGGAGAGGCTTTTATGTTATGAAATTCACCCATTATTTACATATAGTATTTGTTATTGAGAAGTATAAAGGTTTTTTGAGGGGGGGGGGGGGCTTGGGATGGTTTTGACAGAATTTGTTACACTGGGGGGGGGGTTGAGAGAAATACTATAGGAAATTATTTTTAATTATCTTACATTCTCTTTGCCAAATTTTTTATGTGGAGACGTTCCGGGGAATTATCCAGGGGCTTTTTACCGCGTGTTTTGTTTTCAGGGAAATAGTTTCCACAGAAGGGCATTTCTTGAGTGATCGAGAAACCGTTAGAGATTAAATTCTTATTCAAATGCGAGAATCCTAAGAAGAATGTTTCAGGCTGAATCATCCGCAAGCAATTTTACAGGGAGGGGGATTCTCAGCATGGATGGAACTGTCTGGAGCGAATTTGACGAGGGGAGGGAGTGCACTTTACGTTGGATGGAATTTACAAGGATGAGTTTTCATTGAAGGAGAGGGATATGTTTCATACAGGTTGAGCCAGATTTACCGGCATTATTTGAAAAACGAACAGAAATGATTCCATATATGGAGGGTTGCCCCCTCCTCAATACCTTACTCTCTACTCTAAAGTTTGACTGTTTAATAAAACTGAAACACAGGGACCATTTGATTAGAATTGTAAGCGTTTTTAAAAGTGCTAACGGCTTTAGCGTAATGAGCAATGTATTGAGGAGTGGGCAACCCTTCATATACGGAATAAATCTGCCAAAATTAATATGCAAATGTTATTCTAATTTTTCATTTACGGTGAGCCAAATTCGAACCTACATTAGTTAAATAACGTTAAAAAAATTAGATACAAAAAATAAGCTTGGAAAGGGCTGTCCCCTCCTCAACGCCTCGCTTTTTACACTAAAATTTTTATTGTTTTAAAAAGTAGAGTTGTGATAAAGAGTCAAACTTTAGCGTAAAGAGCGAGGCGTTGAGAAGGGATCAGCCTCTTTCATATAAGGAATAACCTCTGTTCGTTTTAAGTTTTAGTCTCGCTCTTTACTATCAGTTAAAAAAACTTATTTTTTCGTGCAATTTGGATAAGGACCAAGCCACCCTCATCCCAAAGTTCCGTGGAGATCTGAAGTCTACGAGAGGCATTAAAGATATGTGTTTTTTCAATATTTTTGAGAAAACAATGGATTTGAACCGTTATTAATCCTGGGTGAAACTTCGTAAATCTATTTTTCTTACACAAAACTTAGGGGTCTGGACCTACCGAAGCCTGTTGGTACATATTCTTCTTAAGAAGTACTTGTGTTTACATTGCAGACGAGCAATGTAATTTTAAAATATAAGAAGAAAAAAATATTGTTGTCGTTCAGTTTTTTTATTTATTAAATGAAAATATAAAAACATGTATTTTCAACGAAAGTATCAAAGAAATATTTTTCAAGATCCAGGGCTTGGGAAGTGGGCAAAAATCTATGGCAAATCCTGGGACTAAACCTAGAGCAATAAATTTACAAATGCTAAGAAAATTTGGATATTTTGGATTCATATCCATAAGCCTTTATCAATGGACAAAATATATTTTTCTCTTCTTACATAAAAATCCTTTCTGAGATATTTGGACTTTTATACCGAAGCACAATCTCCATACTCGAAAAAAACTGGAAAAAATAAAAAATCTGGGATTGTTTTGTATCATATGATTGATGTCTTTAAATTGAAAACAAATATATATATATATATATATATATATATATATATATATATATATATATATATATATATATATATATATATATATATATATATATATATATATATATATATATATATATATATATTCTTTCGGAATGTTTTCGGTTGTTTGACATATGTACTCAATCAATACGGCATCTGCACGGTAATTCAAAATCTATATAGTTTATCAATCACCACTAGGCCCTAACTGAGTGCACCAAAAGTTAATGTTCAGCTGCTTTTGAATTTAAATTGCAAAGCAAGTTTAAAATCTAGATTGTATATTATCATTACAGCATCATCCACCCCCTCAAAATATCTTTACATACAACATGGTACTCCGATAAAACAAGACAGATATGAATTTATAATTTTGTCTTATTTTTTTAATATTTTACTCTTTAAAACTGTTCTTGACGGTATTGGCCGATGTATCTCAATTTTATTGTCGGCAATATAAGAAATAAGTGCTAAAATATTGGTGTGAATATATATTTATGAAAGCCTGTGAGCCGAGTTGTACCTTAAATACCAAACACCTTGGCAGTTATTCTTGCTGAAACAGATCTTCTATGCTATTATTAATTACCCACAAAAAGGGAAAGTTTAAGCCACCCCCCTCCCAAAAAATAACAAATGAAGACTAAAATACTCTTACCCACAATTTTTTTTACATTTTAAGCTGTGACTGAATAAAGAAAATAGGATACTTGTGTCTTATAGCCACCACACTCAAGTTCTGTCGAGATGTTAAGTTCGGTTAATGCTAGTGAAATAAAACAAAATATGATGAATTATAATGCTTTATCAAAAAAATTGTGAAAACTACAACTTAGAAATGAGTTGAAATAAGCGCTGCCTTCTGCCATTACTACCACTCACCATCCACGCAAACCACATAATACTAGAGTTGACGGCTTATTGGTGCCTTTTCTACTGATTTATTAAATCAAAAGCACTATGCCTGATGTGACTCGTCCCTAAGTCTCATTTTTCTTCACAGGGGGGAGGTTGCTGAAAGTGGCCATAAGGTGAATATTTGTGATGTGCTATGTAGCAGACAAGCCATGTGAAATAAGTATTATAGACTCAGGTGCGTATACAACATTTTCTAGAAGGGGCAACATTTCAAGTGGGGGCTCAGGCCCGATGCCCGTATTTGAGAAGGTCAAACTTAGCTTTTTATGTCCTTCCAAAAACTTAAATGTCAAGGAGTCAACCAACCCTGAACCTGGATTGAAATGTTATACCTTAATTAACGCGGGTACGCACGACGGTGACAATTGGCCCTTGCGGCCCCCAAAGAACATCCTTTTCTAATGTTACCTATATTTTTTTTTATTTCCCACATAATCCCTTCAGTTTTTCGTCTTTCAAATCGACACCCCCCCCCCTATACCTAAAAAGACAAACTTTTCCTTTTTGGATGTTAGCGGTAGAACGCTTCAATTCAAAAGTCACTATTGAAAGCTACCGTTTGTTTAAATATACCATTCTAGCTTAGGACGTACCTGAGGAGTGTGTCGACTACATTACCTAAGAAATAACATCTATACCCCAACTTAAGAAGGCTGGAAGTTGCAAAAAAATCGTGTCTCAATTAGAAACGTGGAAGATTTCATCAAAATGATGATTATTCTCAAACAATTAGAAAATTTGCCATCCACAGTAGTAACGTAACAAAGGAGGAAAAGGGGCCTATCGTGGCCCGGGTATCACCTGCAGAGGAGCACAAAATGATCCCCAAAAGAAATAAGATTTATTACAATAACATTTATCGTTATTATTACCACCAAATATATATATATATATATATATATATATATATATATATATATATATATATATATATATATATATTTTAAAAACTATATATTATATATATATTATAACAATCGAGAGGTGAAGTTTGGTTAATCCTAATGAAATATACAAAAATATGATGAAAATACAATACTTTAGTAACAAAATTATGGAAACTATTACAAAGAATTATGGTAGGGAGGGGGGCCGCACAGAAAGCATTAGATTAAATACTTAACTTAACTCGACCAAAATACTATCTCTACATATTACATACTTAATAAAATATACCTACAACGTAGATTTCAAATTAGCCTAAGCTAATCTTCAAATTCTGACAGGTATAAACCGGTTATTATCTGATATGTAGATTCAAATTCTCGACTGTATACCATATTATATACAAGTACCAAACAGTATATTTTAAAAAAATGCATCAGCATGTAAATTAAATAGAGTATCATCTTCTTTACTATTTCCATAGGTTATTAGCCTATGTTAAATTCTGAAATACTAGAAGAATGCCTGACAAAAATAAATTGCTAGGACGATCAAGTGTGCGCATGGAATCTTCTTCATAAAATTCACCTGCCCTGTGCTGATTTAACTTGCCCCCTCCTCCACTTACCTCCATCAAAACAGATCACTGCGTGCACGCCCGAAGGAGTTAATAAAGCATAAAAATTGTGTCTACGTTATATATTCCTCTTTTACATCAAAACAGGTTTTACAGTAAAAGTCAGAGCCTAAAACAGCTCCTTCATTTATGTAACAAATTCACGTTTTACATCAAAATCACTGACGAGAAGATAAGCCATGACAAAAATCATCATACTGAGAGATAGGTTATTTTTGTCATTAAATGTAAAAAGAAATAATGTCACTCCTCTAATATTATACAGTCGTTTTTTACTTGGAAAATGAAAATTTCTGGTAATAGGGTAGAATCCGAGAACATTAACTGTTGATTTTTCACTTTTAAAATATATATGAGTTTTATTCATCCATGTTTTGCTCTAAAATCACTGGCAAGAAGGTAAACTATGACAGGAATCGAAGCACTGCTAGGTCATTCCAGTTTTTCAAATGCCAAGGAAACAAGAGCCAAACAAAGTGCAGAAGTCACCAGCATCACTCGGAAACGAAATTGGAACTGTTCCTGGGCTGGAACTCAATTGAAGATCCTAATGGAAACTGAGGACAGTTTAGTTTCTACACGTGAATCTGATTTCCGGCTGGAAAAGTGCCTAAATTAGGGACGTTGTTTTGCTTATGCCAAAACGGGGGGGGGATTTTCGGTAGGGTACCCCTTCGACTTGGTTTTTAGCTGCTGTAAAATTGTTTAGCCGCCAAACCCCTACTAAATATTCTCCCAACTAACGGAATATAACGATAATGTAAATTCAACATAGTGTAGTTAACGAATCATACACTAGGTAGGCTATTAATCCTCTGCTGGAACTAACCAAAATATTCACGGAATCGATCGACAGTTCTATTTCTGCACGCAAATTTGATTTCCAGCTGGAAAAGTATCAAGGTCAGGGAGATACAGGGGTGTCGTTTCTTTCTTTGGGGGGGGGGAGTGGGTAGTTGCCCCCACTAATTCGGAGAAAAACTATAAAATTATTACATAGTTCATGCCCCCTGACTATCCGGATATGGATCCCCCTTGGCCCCCCATAAAATTGATTGAGCTATGCCCTTGGAGAGAACCTTCCGCAAAATCCTGAGGGGGAGGCTATCTGTGGACAGGGCAGCTTTTTCCACGGTTTCAACTTGTTTGCAGATTCAAAAGCCAAGATCTATTGTAACTATTGAATTTTGAGTATGTTAGTACTTTTTTGGCTACGTTTGAACCTAAAATCTTAATTTTTTATTCGATTCATGTTTTGTGGTAAAAAAATTCATTCTTCTGAAACTTTGGTGTTTTGGATACTAAAAGACTCTTAGAAACAACTCTTGTGTCATTTTGCATTGCTGAATTCAAAAAGTAGCCATTTTTGTACGCAATGTTTATTCGTTCGTGATGTTTAAATTCTTATTTTGTCAAAGGTTAAAAATTTAACAAACTAGCTTTAAAAAATCGTTGTCTAAAAGCTAAGCGTACTCGAGAAAACCCGATTACCTTTTTTTCCATGCTAAATTACAATAGAAATATTTTCTAAATAATCCAGTTTAATTTTTCGACTTCTCCCAAGCGCCAAAATTTCACTTTTTTTATCTTTACTTTTTATACTTCTTCTAAGCGCCAAAATGTCAGTTTTTTTTTATATCTTTAATAGAAAGAAAGAAAAAACAGCTAGAAAGAAAACATTCTACAATAATTTTTTTCACGAGAGAAAAAGCCCTTAATATTTTCTTTGTTTGTTTGTATGTGTTAGTTTTGTTTAGTACATGACAAAGCAATCGCGTTTTCGAAATATGCATTTGTTTATATGTTTTGAACGGGGGTCAAATCCAACGTAAAGACATAAAAACCGAGATAGCGAACAATTATAAAAAGAATCTCCAGTTACATCTGTATACCTGTGCAAGATATTTTTCTGTTGAAAGATCCCATATCTCGGGGGAGGGAGCGATTTTTGACTCACAATTGATTTGTAGGATAATGCTAAAATAATAATAGACATTGATAACACAGATCTTTCTCATATATCCTATGTATATGGGCGATTTTAACCATCCTTAAAATTAATTCCTCACTCTGTAAGTTAAATATTGACTGTTTTGCCCAAAGCTTCAAGATAAAATGCTCTGACACGAGTAATAGGAAAAAAAGTCTAACTTTTTCACCACTATCCTGTTCCAAATTGAAAATCTAGTAATACACTGTGGCCATTTGTAAACCAATTGCAGTTATTTAAATTTAATTCCCTCTTTATAAAAAAAAAGAAGGTAAAAATTCAAAAGGATTGTGGGGATTGAACGTACCTAGATATGCTAGATTCTTCGTATTCACATTCCTTGGCATCCAATAGCTGCGGCCTTCTTCTTATTCCAATTTTTTCGACTCTCTGAGCAAACTTAGAAAACAACAAAGAAACTGTTGGCTGTTTTTTAAATATGTATCCATAAAATTGTGCCTCCACATTATGCAATTGTTCTGCTAAAAACCAATCTCTTTTATGTCTAATAGTTTCAGCTTTCCAGAAAAATCTTTTTGAAATGACCTGTCCTACCTCTTTTTCATCTTTTTCAAAACTCAATACAAGACTTTCAGTTCTAAATGCTCTTGGATTGGCCATAATTTTCACAAAATGTTGAACAACATAATAAAACTATAGAACTGCCAACAGAAGACAGTAATTTTAGTCACCCTGGACTCGTTCAGCTCATTTAATTTCAGAAAGCGAACTCAAGTTGTGTCACATTTGGGATAGCCTACACTTTGATCAGAATAATTGGCGTACAATCTGAATCGGGTTGTCTAAGAAGGCAATAATTGACGAAATTATTCGATGACGAACATGTGGAAAAGTTTTCAGCTTTGGCCAAGTGGAATTTGAGAAGTTGATTATTTTGCAGTGGTGTAAGCAGATTTATATATAAAGCTGAATATGTTTATACGTATATTTATGTTCGATGCATTCCTAAAATAACAAATCAAACATTATAAAAATTTGGGGCATATTTTACGGTTAAAACCAGAAGAGGCATGAGTTGTTCAGGTTTGTTTGTAGATGAAGGAGAAAAGAAAGTTGGTGAAACTCCCGTTAAAATGGCGTAATCCATTTTTGATATATGGCTTGACTCATTCACGAGTGCCGAAGGATCAAATTTTGAAGGGCCAAGTTTCCTCCACAATGAAGGGAGAGCCGGTTGCGGAGGCTGAAGACCCAAGCTGTCACTTGGGCAAAGCAAGGGCTATTCAAGAGGGCTGAAGGCTTGGGCTACCGCCCAGGCAAGGAGAGGGCCACCTAGTGTTCATACTAGTGTTCTCATCTATATTGAGAAGGTATAAGGTCTACAAGAATATTTGCAATACAAACAATTTACAAGTACTCTGCGCTTAGCAAGCCACTAAGCGACCAATAGCAGGAGAGTTTGTAAGTTAGACTTTGAAGCAGGATAAGAGAATAATCAAACAGTTCGTGGTAACGTGCTGTAGAGAGGAGAGACCCGGCTCAACAGTAATTGAAACTCTAAAAAATGGAATTTTGATACCAATATCTACATCAAAAGAATCAAATTTTAATGTTGATTTTAAATATATAAGTTTCATCAAGATCAGTTATATCCACCAAAAGTTACGAGCCTGAGAAAATTTGCCTCATTTTAGAAAATAGGGAGAAACACCCCTTAAAAGTCATACAATCTTAACGAAAATAACACCATCAGATTCAACGGATCAGAGAACGTTATTGCAGAAGTTTCAAGCTCATATCTACAAAAATGTGGAATTTTGCACTTTTTGCCAGAAGACAGGTCACGGATACGTGTTTATTTGTTTTTGTTTGTTTTTTTTTGTTGTTTTTTTCCCAAGGGGTGATCTTATCAACTCAGTGGTCCTAGAATGTCACGAGAAGGCTCATTCTAACAAAATTAAAAGTTCGAGTGTCCTTTTTAAGTATGGTCCTAGAATGTCGCGAGAAGGCTCATTCTAACAAAAATTAAAAGTTCGAGTGCCCTTTTTAAGTGACCAAAAAGCTTAAGAGCCCCTAGGCCCCCTCCCACGCTCATTTTTCCCCAAAGTCATCGGATAAAAATTCTGAGATAGCCATTTTATTCACCCTAGTCGAAAAATCTGATGACTATGTCTTTGGGGACGACTTACTCCCCCGCAGTACCTGTGGGAGGGGCTGCAAGTCACAAACTTTGACCTGTGTTTACATATAGTAATGGTTACTGGGAAGCGTAGAGACATTTTCAAGGGGATTTTTTGGTTTGGGGAGGGGGAGATTTGAGGGAGGGGGTTATGCGGGAGGATATTTCCATGGAGAAACTTATCATGGGAGTAAGAGAATTTCAATGAAGGTGGCGCAGGATTTTCTAGCATGATTTGAAAAACAATGAAAAAATAAATATGAAAAGTTTTTTTCTACTGAAAGTAAGGAGCAGCATTAAAACTTAAAACGAACAAAAATTATGACGCACATGAGGGGTTTACCTCTTCGTTATACCTCACTCTTTACGCTAAAGTATTTTTAGTAATTTCAACTATTTATTCTACGGCCTTTGTGATTCAGAGGTCATTCTTAAGGAATTGGGAGAAAATTTAAGCTTTAATGTAAAGAGTGAGGTATCGACGAGGGTTGAACCCCCTCATATACCCAATAAAAACATACAAATATAGAAGTTCGTTACGTAAGTTAATTCGTAAGTTACGTATATTTTTTACCAATGAAAACGTTTGTAAAAAATTGAAAGTTCTAGTTGCTTTCTTAAGTAATCAAAAACTGGAGGGCAACTAGGCCTCCTCCCTCGCTCATTTTTTCTCAAAATCTTCTGATTAATTGCAATTAATTAATATGCAAATTTCGTTTTAATTATTCAAGTGCAGAGAGCCAAGATCAAAACATGCATTAATTCAAAAACGTCCAGAAATTAAATAAAGAAACGGGTTTTTTTTAAAGAAAGCAAGGAGCAACATTAAAACTTAAAACGAACAGAAATTACTCCGTATATGAAAGGGGCTTTTCCTCCTCAATGTCCCACTCTTTGCGCTAAAGTTTCTTGTCGTTTTAAAAATAGAGTTAAGAGAAAGAGTCAAACTTTAGCGTAAAGAACGGGCCGTTGAGGAGGAAAAGCCCCTTTCATATGCGGAGTAATTTCTGTTCGTTTTAATGTTGCTCCTTATTTTCATTTTAAAAAACTTGTTTTTTTTTCATTTATAATTGTTATCGGTCACAATGTGCGCTTTGAGACACAAATCCAATAACTCTTAATTCCTTTTTGAACACCAAATATAATAAAAGTGAATTACAATAAGCAATACTTAACGTAAGAATGATCTTTGTCAACATGTGTCCCTCTATAAGTGAAGGATATAAGGCACTGAATAGGAAACGCCCCCAGACACGTCCCCTAGTCCGTCATCAATCAAAACACCCAAAATATCAACATTTATGACACATTGCGTAGACCCGTAGCGATAAAATTCCCCAAATTCCCACGATAGACACACGACAGGAAGAAGCAAGCCCATTAAAGGTTTTTAACAGCAAGAGGTATCTAGAAAATAAAACGAAATGATTTAATAGCTTTTTGATGATTCTCTGCTTTACTGCATTTCTTGAATAAGTGTTTGAGGATTTCAGCATCTTTCTAGCAAACGCTTTCTAGTGTTTACAGTAAAAGCATAAACTATACTGAGCTTTTTCAATTCTTTCTTCATTTCATTTCAATTCTTGATTTGGCTGTCCATATAAATGGACAGCATTTTCCAAATATGGTGCTCGATTCGTCGTTTCTATCGACAGCCTGCATTTGTTGTATGTCGTCAAAAGATGACATTAATGTCAACAAAGAAGGAATCGAACACTCTGTTGACATATTCTATGAAACGGATGAGGCAGGCTATTTCTACCTTGTATCTCAGAAGAGAATAAAAAAAAAAAATTAAAAACTGTAAGTAAACAGCCACATTAAAAATTAAAACAAACGGAAGCTATTACGTATATGAAGGGGTTGCCCCCTCCTAAATACCTCGCTCTTTATGATAAAAATTGACCTTCTGTTCCAATTATTCTGAAACACAAGAGCCGTTCAATTAGAATAATAAGCTTTATCAAAAGTTCTAAGAACTTTAGCGTAATGAGCGGGGCATTGAGGAGGGAAGCCCCCACATATACGTAATGATTTCTGTTCCTTTAAGACTTAATGTCACTCCTTACCAGGGGCGAATCTCCAGCATTTTAACTGGGGGAGGAGAAAGGGGTCCACATCCGGATAGTCAAGGGGCAAGGGTATATATAATAATTTTTCCCATATTATTGGGGGTCAACCACTCCTTGCCCACCCACCCCCCCAGCCCCTACGACACCTCAGCTCCTTACTATCAAGTAAAAAACTTGTTTTTGTTTAATTTCTGATCGTTTTTGAAAAATTTCAGGAATCTAGGTCCACCTCAGTGGAAAATTTCCTTATTCACTAAAAATTCATCCATTGAAACATCCTCCAGCGTACCCCCTCCCTCCCCCAAAATTAATATGTGTAAGCCCCCCAATAGTCAATACTGTATGTAAGCAATGCGCAAAGATCATAGCTTGCAGCCATTCCCTAAGGGGCTCTGGGAGGTAAGGCATCCTCAAAGACATAGATCTTTTGACTATGCTAAACAAAATGGACATCTCAATTTTTGTTTAGGACGACTTGAGGAAAATAGGGGCGAGGGAGGAGCTTATAGGCCTTCCAATATTTTTGGTCCTCATATAGGGCACTAAAACTTTTTTTGATAAAATAACCCCCCTCCTGATCTTTTAGGAACACTGGTTCGATGCGATCACCCCTGGGAAAAACAAACAAAAAAACAAACAAAGACGGATCCTCGATTATTCTTCAGGCAAAATAATGCAAAATTTTACATTTTTGTATTTAGGAGCTCGAAACCTCTACAGTTGGGCTTTCTGATATGCTAAATCTAATGGCATGATTTTCATTACGATCACTTGGTGTTTTGGTGGGACTTTCCTCTTTTCTAACAATTGGATAAATTTTCCCATGCTTGTTACTTTTGATTAATTTCTTTTGATTAATGTTCTTTTGATAAAGAACATTAAGCTTGTTAAATTTTACATACTTTGAAATAATCAAATCAGATTCTTTTGATGTATCCACTTTTATCAAGACTCTATTTCTTAGAGTGTCGGTTAGCCTACTATTGAGCCGCATCACTCCTTATTTATAGTTCGTTCCCACGAACTGTTTGATTAGCCAAAGCAACATGTAAGCTCTAAAAGCTTAAAGTTCAGATATATGTTTGGAAAGTAAAGAGAGACTAGGCTTTACCAGACAAAGCAACTGTCATTTCTGAGGGCCGAAGCTAAAGCGCCAAGGGGATAGGGCAACGAATATTCAAAAATTGGGCTTTCTACTAGCTCCAGTAAGTTCCATATATTTTCCATAGAATTAACATGTTATTTAATCTTGTTTGATTTGAGTCCCTCTCCAAATATTTTTCCTACCCCCTTTGGAAAAGAGACTTCTGAATTCCTTGCTGGGCATGTCCATATTTACAATTAACCCATTGGAAAACAAAGATACGCAAAATAGTAAACACGCATCTTTTACTAGCCATCTCAATGGAAATACAGTAACTATGATTATTAATGAGACACTCAAACTTCAGTTATTAATTGGCAGATGGCTGTCCCATGAAAACTTCTGATTGGTTCAAATTAGCGCTAGCTAAATTTCGATATTGGTAAAATCTCAATGTAAAAGGGCCCTAACTTGTTAGTTTTGCTGAACTTAATAATATGATTTTCATCAAGAGTATTACTCTGTTAAGAGGCCTGAGCCACCTCTTCCGTTTTTTCTAACTTTTTTTTGGGAGAGGGATTTCTGAAGGACCTAGAAGAAAGGATTTCCCCCGTATTGCACGCCCCTCGTGTATGTACATGTATGCGCATAAATTTCACCTTCTAATCTAGCTTTCAACCCCAAAAACAGTTGCTAGCCTTCCTCAACATTTCTAAGCACTCAATTTAACTATATCCCTGCAAATTAAGGAAGCTACGCTGTATCCCCCCAAGTTTGCTTTAAAGGACTATTCTCAGAAAAAAAAAAAACACTAGAGAGTTCCTCCCGATAACATAAACGTACAATTACTAAAAGCTTTGCCGATGGGTCACCTGCTTTCTAGCATTGCCTACACAATGTAGCACATGTCACGCGTGCAACCCATAGTTATTTACATGGAACATACTGATTCCAATTTTTACGGAGAATGGGTATGCTTCATTTGAATCTTAAAAATATCACATCGTAAAAAAAAAAATTAAACTCTGACACCTAAAGTCTGCTAATTAAAACAAAACAAAAATAACAAAGATCTTCGTAACATCTTTAAAAAGAAGATTTACAAACTTATATTTAAAAACTCATTTTCAGAAGCACAATGCCTTTTCTTATAAAACAACAATAAAAAAAAAAAAAAGACAGCGAATTGTGACGAGGTCTGTCACCGTGGCTGGACTATAATAGATAAAACTTTCTTAGTCCAAAAGGCTAATTTTACCCATAATTGAACAGAACATAATGTCACAAAACATGGAAGGAACAAGACTTGTGTTATAGCTTAAAGCATTCCATTTCCTTATTTAGCTCCTTCCTAAGACTTTCGTGCCTTCTATTGAAAAACAAGGAAGATCAATTTGACTGTGGCGCCATCCCAAAATGACATCTCAATGCTTACGCTTTTGCTAATTTTATTATTGTTTTTATTTTATTTTAGTGCGTTCGTATATTAACTATCATTTTAAAAGAACGACATCCCTAATCTTCTATGTATTAGTTGGGTCAATAAAAGTCAGGATAGTTTAGCTTACCCATCAAAGGTTTCATCATCATAAACTTCGCCCTCTTCATCAAACACTTCTTCTTGTTCATCATTGTTTCCCCGAAGTTTTTCTTTTTTATCAGATATTAATAGACTTTTTACGCCTTCATCAAGATCGAACTGTGTTTTTAAGTCATTAAGCTTGAGTACATCGTCAGAAACAACAGAATCCACTTCAATAGGCCTATACTTGACACTAGCTGAACCAATTTCATCATAATCATCATCTGAATTCTCCAGTATGTCGCTGATGTTCTCATTGGCTCCCGTTTTAGATGCTTCAGCACTCATTTCTTGAAACTAGATTAAGTAAATAAATTAAACACATTATTTGACTATTGAATTAAAACAATATTTAGTTTGTACTGAGTCAAGGAAACGAGTTTGCAGGGACGCGAAATACTGAGACTGCGTTGTGAAAAGCATTTTTTTTTTTGTATTCCTTGAAGCTTAGCTCTTATTCAATGCTATAACTGATTTATTTGCCAGTGGATCATTGCAGTTCATACCGTATTACCTTTGCTTCTGAGTCTTTCTTTTCTTTTGTTTTTGCATAGGGTTTACGCTTTATTTTTCCATTTTCTTTGTATATTTTGCTCAGTTTAAGTTAATCTTTTTTTCTTTATGTCCTGTTGATAAAGGCTTTTGGACAAGAAGCCAAAATATTCGGACCTTTACCTTTACCTTTAAAAAAGTTTGTCTTTATAATTCCTCCACTGTCTTTTTAAAAATAAAATAAGTCGACGTCTTAATTGCGAATCCACGTGCTAGGTTAAGGAAACCGGCTCCATGTTTTTCCACATGCTATAATTCATAGTGAAAAATTGACTACTTTTCTTGAACTTTTTTCCTTATCAATATCAAAAATTCGCTATGGCAACAAGTTTAACATGGAAGGCCCTTAAATAGAAGGGGTGGCCCAATTTACAAAACTTTGTGCATATCCTCGGCCGCCACTTACTACAACAAGCAAGATCCATCTCAGTCCAGTCACATCCCTTTTCGCCACATATGGCGTGCGCCACCTGATACACGTAATTTTTTTTAAGCGGACAACTTCTCACTTAAGCATTCGCGGAAAAATATAGAGGAATAAGGAAAATAACTCCCCACTGAGTTTTTGGGTGAGAATCTTGCAAGAAGTTGAAAATTTGATAATTTGGCACATAATTTTGTTCTCATATATTTTTTTTTTTTTTTGTAATATAAGAGCTAGGTAAAGCCCATGTTTACAGTAAGGCCCGAGACACACTCGGCGTTACCAAGCGTTTTTTTTGTGTTTATATTTTTATTTTACGAGCGTTTCTTAGAGGTGTACAGGATAGTATTTCAACGGAAACATTCGGTGGTGAAAAACGCTCCGTAAAACAAACGTTCAATAAACCCTCTATTTTATTTCAACTAATGCATGAAAACGTACCTTTATTTGGTAACATATGGAATAATACGTGGAACAAGCCACTTACATCCAGTTCGTAGTAAGGCACTGTAAAGAATCAGCTTATTATGCTTTTGGGATATGTAATATTCGTGAATTCGCATCAACGAGCAGCTTTTGGCAACTTCATGTCTACATAAGATTGTCTCTTCTAAGATTATTGTTTAGCAAAAATCTAGCCATTAATTTACGTGGCTCATAATGTTATGTGAAAAAAATTTCAAAATACACGACAAAAGTTGAATTTTTCAAGTCCATTTCAAATACTTGGGGCATAACAAAAGTTATCCACTCTGTAACAGTAACACAGTAAGTGGCTAGTCTTCCCACTTGAAGAGGCTTTGATATTTCTTTAAGTCCAATTGACCGACTGGTACAAGTATATCAAAGTCCCTTTCACAGGTCTGGGGATCCGGTGTTGCGTATTCCAAGCTCAAACAGAGATGCTGATGCAACATAACGTGATGGGACCTTAAGTTCATAAAAAACAATATATCATCGCAATGTTGCGATTTCTGTGAGCCAAAGTACAGGTGTGTCAATTGGGAAGGGGGGAGTGGGGCTATTTTCCTCATAGTATCTTTTGCCCCCTAGATTAAAAAAAACAACTTATTTTTGGTATGAAAAAGCCAACCCTCCCTCCCCCCTGGAATTTGGAAAAACGCATTCCTTTTCTATGTGATCATTGGTCGAGGTCCCTCCATAAGAACTGGTAATGAAAGTCCTCTGATTGGCTGATCTCGCAAGACATTAAGCAGGATAAACCCACCAGAAAAACTGAAATTTTTATGGGTCAGACACGGAAGCATTTACTGCGCTTTTATATCGGGAGAAACTCTCTAAAAGCAAAATTTTCGACATCGAATACAATTTGGCCCCATTCATAGTCACCACCACATGGGAGGGGACGCGACCGTCCAAATGATGCACTAGAAATGTACAGATGTGTCTAGTTCACACAGATTCAAGAAAATTCGGAAATTCTCCTGGGACTCGTGGTTCATTAGGATTTAATTTACGAGAGTAAATGAAATCCTGGCGAAATCCCAGTGGGTTCAAATAAGGTTTTGTACACAAGAAGTCTTTCGGCCGAGGACACTAGAAACAAATTTCTAAATAGGGGTAACGTCGAGGGGGGGGGCTTGAAAATTTATATGTAGGAGTTAACAAGCCAAATTGTAGTTCAAACCCCCTTCCCCTACTGTTACTCGAAAGCCCTGCTTTATAGTAAATAGTTTTAGCTTTAAAAATTCAAAGATTAGCGGCCACTCAAAAAAGTAACTTAGTTCTCGGGCAAAACACAAGAAACACAGTTTTACGAAAAGTGGAGAGTTTTGATAGGTAAACGTATCACAGTTCATATTACTGACTAACCAATAAAGTGAACATAACACCCAATGCCTTGTTTGTGCTCTTTACGAATATAATAATCGCTTCTATTGCAAACTTAAATTGAAGCACTTTTTGAGCTCTTAAAAATGAAGAATTTTCAGTTCCAGTATGAGTTGTTGGTCATTTTCGAGAAAATAAGACTAGGTGTTCTCAGTGCCGTTTTATCGATCGTTTTTGACAAAGTAATACTACATTTTCTCAGTGCCAAAATTATTTATATTTAGATTAGGTCAAAATGTGCTTAAATTTGAATTTGCAATAGAAACGATTATTATATTCGTAAAGAGCATAAAAAAAAGCATCGAGTGGTATGTTCACTTTAGTGGTAAGTCATTAATATGAACTGTAATACGTTTATGATAAACATTAATCTTTTTAATAGCATGGTAGGATCTTTTGGTATGGGTCTAAATTAGGGGCTATTGAGAAGGAAACATGTTAAGAAAACTATTCTTACTTCATAATATGCAGAGAAATGTGGGTAACATATTTTGGATGCACTGCTGCTGCTCTTCCCCCCCCCCATAATGTACAAATATGTAGCCCAAATTATTCCGCCACCCGTCACTCTCGTTTTCCGGTTCTTGTTTCGTCACAATTCATTCAACTTACCGGTACACGGGTTAAAACAAGAGAAATATTGGGAGAATAAATGGAATTATCTAATTTCGGCTATTAATTTGTACATTAGGGGGATTGGGGGTAAAGTGTTGCAAAGCTGCGTGCAAAATGTGTTAGTTATAATTATTCTTCATGTTTCGAATTTAGAATTATCTTCTTAACTGGTTTCCTTCTCAATAGCCCCTAATCTAAACCTACACCGGCTATTTTCTAAATCTCCCTTTAGTTTACAAAATTTTCGTTTCAGAATATTTGCCATTAAAATTCTACTGAGGCATTTCTGAATGAATTTTTTACGAAAAGCGAAGATAATTACCAAATAAATATAAATTTAATCCGAAGCGCTTAAAATAAAAAACTAGCAGGGTATAAAAGAGACACAATCTACTGAGCTGTACTTTTAGTGTGAATAGCTTGTTTCAGGTATTTGCATTCATTCTTGGCACAAAATCTACCGGCTTGTGGTGACGTAATCTCAAGTTCATTTTGGAGCGTCTCGCAAAATAGTTGGAAACTACGATAAGAATTATAGCGCTTTCACCTTCATTTTGCCGTTCCATAACAGAATCTATTAAGCATAAGGATCAGGGTTGCCGCCTCAGTCAGTTCCTACAGTGCTAAAATTGCCCAAATTTCCATGCTACACAACAATTTTCGGTGCTATAATAAAAAAAAAAGATCCGTTTAATTGTGATTGGATTAGTTTTAGGCCAAACTTTTTGTCTGGTTATTTCAAACTTAGCGCCAATCTTTCGAAACAAACACATCAAAAAGGCGATCAAGGTTATATCAACTCAGCGCCATCTTTCAAAAAGAAACACGGGGAAAAGGCACTCGGTACTTTTTATTAATTCCTCTGCGTTTTTTCTGATTATTCTTTATTTCGTCCAAAACATGAAGAAAAATTGTAGCACTGCAAAAAATCGATGGTACTTGTATATTATAACAAACACACTCGTGAAGTGAAGTCAGGTTAATCATAATGAAATATACCGAAATATGATGAAAATGTATAGCTTTAAAAACAAAATTATTGAAACAACGACAAAGAATTATGAAAAGCAACCAACCCAGAACGCATTATGTTAAATGCTAAACATAACCTAACCAAAATACAAACTCTATGTATTAAATATTTAATTAAGATATACCTACGTCGAATTTTTCCACTGAGCCTAAGCTAATTGTCTCTGAATACAAACAGATAAAACAGGTTTTTCTCACATCTAAGAGAGCAAACTTCTTGAGTGTGCTTGGCATAATAAGTAACCATCAAATTGGCAATCATGTACCAGGATTATTCCTGTGAATGTCGTGTTTTTATAATAAAAGAGTAGGATCCTTCAATTCCCCCAAAACAGTCTTTCTAAATCTTACTACCACTATCCTGAAAATTATGCCCTCCTTTCTAAATAGGGCTAAATATACACCTAGAACTAATAACTTAGCGGTGGACACCCTCATGGTTTGTTATTATGCAAATATAATGTAGATGTTACGTAGATATAACAATATATAGATTATTCGAAATCACGAATGATTTCTAATTAGTGAAGGTCAAAAGTGACACGAAATATGGACGTACATAAGCTTCCAGCGGTCACAGAGGCTCAATCGATAGTAAATGTAAAAAAGGCTGTCACAATACCTTAGGTTATCTAACCAGACTAAAACATATTTTCATCATCTATAGAACCTTCTATCATTTTCCCAGTAAGTTTTCACACTTTGGTCTCAAAACAACTTTATATCACTTATTAGGTCCCATTTTTTAAAAGGGGAAAGGGGCTGAGTAATTCTTTGTGTTTCTGGAGTATGTTTGCCTGAAGATCCCCTGATACTTACTTAATGATTTCTAACGAGTTCAAAGTGTCCCAAGGACTCGATAAGGGCCTATTTATTTATCCCTTCAGCTGTTTAGTAAAAAATGACTATCTTGAAAGATGATCAAATGTATTGAGGGGGGGGGGGGCACAGAAGGAGAAAGGTAGCTAAACAGTTCCTGAGACGGGGCCGGTTGCCTTCCAATCACTTTCAATTCACAAAAAGAAACTAGAGTTTTCAGTTAATAATCGAATTAGCCATCCTCATAGTTTCTACAAGTAGTGTTGCTCTACTGCGCAATTAGTGCATTACCTTTTCTCTTCATCTCCAAATAATTATAATTCCTAATCGTAAGACAGTCTTTAGAATCATCTTTCAATTTCAAATCCCACCGGGAACCGAAAAATATTTCTTGTTCCAATTAGTTATAACACCTTAGTGTTAGTTTGACTCTTCAAACAAGAATGGATTTCACTGGTTGCATCGTCAGTGTATATTTTTATCAAACAGTTCGTGGTAATGAACCGTCAGTAAGGAGTAACCCGGCTCAATAGTAACCGAAACTCGGTTATTTTGATACCAATAGATACATTAAAGGGATAGGATTTTTATGCTGATTTCAAAAATATAAGTTTTAATAAGTTTAGTCTTACCCATCAAAAGTTATGAGCCTGAGAAAACTTGCCTTATTTTCAAATAAGGAGGGAAACTCCCCTTAAAAGTTATAGATTATTATTGAAAACCACAAAGTCAGACTCGGCGTATCAGAGAACCCTACTAAAGAAGTTTCAAGCTCCTATCTGATAGAATGTGGAGTTTTGTATTTTTCGCCAGAAGAAAGATCCTGGATGCGTGTTTTTTGTTTTTTTTTCCAGGGATGATCGTATCGATCCAGTGGTCCTAGAACATCGCGAGAGGGCTCATTAAAACAGAAATTAAAATTTCTAGTGCCCGTTTTAAGTGACCCGAAAATTGGAGGGACGCTAGGGCCCCTCCCACGCTCACTTTTTCCCAATGTTACTCGATCAAAGTTTTGAGATAGCCATTTTTTTCAGCAGAGTCGAAAAATCGAACAAGTACGTCTTTGAGGATGACTTAATCCCTCACAGTCCCCAAAGGAAGGGCTGCAAGTTATGAACTTGGCCCATTGTTTACATATAGCCTTGGTTATTGGGAAGTATACAGACGTAATCAGGGGTGATTTTTTCTCGTGGGGGGGAGAGGGGTTACGGGGGAATCTTCATGAAAAATGTTCATGGGGAAGTGAGTTTCCCATGAAGGTTGCGCCGGATTTCCCAGCATTATTTAAAAAAGATCAGAAATTTTAAAAAAAACAGGTTTTTTCAACTGAAAGTAAAAAGTAGCATTAAAACTTAAAACGGAAAAAATTATTACGTATATGTGTGGGGTTTACTCCCTCGTCAATACCTCGCTCTTTACGCTAATTTTTTTAGTACTTTCAAAAGAGCTATTTATTCTAATTAGAGGGCCTTTGTGATTCAGGGGGTCATTCTTAAGAGACTAGAAGACAATTCAAACTTTAGCGTAAAGAGCAAGGTATTGACGAAAGGGCGAACCCACCTCATATACGTAATAATTTTGTTCGTTTTAATGTTACTCCATACTTTCAGTTGAAAAAACTTGTTTTTTCATTTAATTGGTATATGACTTGACCTTTAACGTGAATTCCTCCTATCTGCATGTAATAGCAAATTGTTAACTAACTGTTATATAAGATCGAGAAGCTTATTTGCTATACTTTTGCTATTTAGTATGCTAGAAAAAGTTTCTTTGAGGGAAGGGTGACTATTAGAAAATTTACAAACGAAAATTAAAAGCTCTAGTGCCCTTTTTATGTGACCCGAAAATTGGAGGGCAACTAGGCCCCCTCCCACGCTCACTTTTTGCCAATTTTACCTGATCAAAGTTTTGAGATAGCCATTTTGTTCAACAGAGTCGAAAAATCTATTAAATATGTCTTTGAGGACGACTTAATCCCTCACAGTCCCCAGGGGAAGGGCTGTAAGTTATGAACTTTGGCAATTATTTACATATAGTAAATAATATATATTGGGAAGTATGCAAACATTTTCAGGGGGGATTTTTCTAGTGGTGGGGGGGAAGGAGAGGGGTTACGGGGCGATCTTCATGCGAATTTTTCATGGGGGAATGAATTTTCCATGAAGGCTGCGCCGGATTTCCCAGCATTATTTTAAAAAGATCAGAAATTAAATAAAAAACAGGTTTTTTCAACTGAAAGTAAGGAGCAACATTAAAACTTAAAACGGACGAAAATTATTACGTATATCTATGGGTTCACTCCCTTGTCAATACCTCGCTCTTTACGCTAATTTCTTTTTAGAACTTTCAAAAGAGCTATGTATTCTAATTAAAAGACCTTTGTGATTCAGGGGGTCATTCTTAAGGAACTAGAAGACAATTTAAACTTTAGACTAACAAGCAAGGTATTGGCGAGGGGGTGAACCCAATCGTATACGTAATAATTTTGTTCGTTTTAATGTTACTCCATACTTTCAGTTGAAAAACGTGTTTTTTTCATTTAATTTATATATGACTTGACCTTTAACGGGGATTCCCCCTATCTGCCTGTAATTGCAAATTATTAATTAACGGCTATATAAGATCGGGAAGCTTATTTGCTTTACGTTTGCTATTTAGTATGCTAAAAAAAGTTTCTTTGAGGGGAGGGTGACTATTAGAAAATTTACAAACGAAAATTAACAGTTCTAGTGCCCTTTTTATGTAACCCGAAAATTGGAGGGCAACTAGGCCCCTTCCCACGCTCACTTTTTGCCAATTTTACCTGATCAAAGTTTTGAGATAGCCATTTTGTTCAACAGAGTCGAAAAATCTATTAAATATGTCTTTGAGGACGACTTAATCCCTCACAGTCCCCAGGGGAAGGGCTGTAAGTTATGAACTTTGGCAATTATTTACATATAGTAAAAAATATATATTGGGAAGTATGCAGACATTTTCAGGGGGGATTTTTCTAGTGGTGGGGGGGGAAGGAGAGGGGTTACGGGGCGATCTTCATGCGAATTTTTCATGGGGGAAGTGAATTTTCCATGAAGGCTGCGCCGGATTTCCCAGCATTATTTTAAAAAGATCAGAAATTAAATAAAAAACAGGTTTTTTCAACTGAAAGTAAGGAGCAACATTAAAACTTAAAACGGACGAAAATTATTACGTATATCTATGGGGTTCACTCCCTTGTCAATACCTCGCTCTTTACGCTAATTTCTTTTTAGAACTTTCAAAAGAGCTATGTATTCTAATTAAAAGACCTTTGTGATTCAGGGGGTCATTCTTAAGGAACTAGAAGACAATTTAAACTTTAGAGTAACAAGCAAGGTATTGGCGAGGGGGTGAACCCAATCGTATACGTAATAATTTTGTTCGTTTTAATGTTACTCCATACTTTCAGTTGAAAAACTTGTTTTTTTCATTTAATTTATATATGACTTGACCTTTAACGGGGATTCCCCCTATCTGCCTGTAATTGCAAATTGTTAATTAACGGCTATATAAGATCGGGAAGCTTATTTGCTTTACGTTTGCTATTTAGTATGGTAGAAAAAGCTTCTTTGAGGGGAGGGTGACTATTAGAATATTTACAGACTTCGGAGGAATTGTAAAATTCAGAGAAGAATTTGTAAGCTCCTGAGGAAAATTCATCTTTTGCCATTATCCAGCTATTGACTACTGAATACGATGCAAAAAAAAAAGAAAAAAAAAAAGACCAACATCTACAGATTCAGTAGTGCTGCTCTAATGTGGAAACAGTGCATCCCACCAGTCATAATTTCCAATCGCAAGGCAGCTTTTAGAATAATCTTCAATCCCAAATTTCGTCGGGAAACCAAAAATCTCTCGTGTTACAATTAGGTTTTAGCTATTTTATCTCGACTTTCAAACAGTTCGTGGTAACGATCTGTAGTAAGGAACGACCCGGCTCAATGGTAAACGAAACTCTAAAAAACGGAATTTTGATGCTAAAAGATATATCAAAGGAATCGGATTTTTATGCTGATTTTAAATATATAAATTTCATCAAATTTAGTCTTTGTCATCAAAAGTTACGAGCCTGAGAAAATTTGTCTTATTTTGGAAAATAGGGGATAACACCCCCTAAAAGTCATAGGATCTTAACGAAAATCACACCATCGCATTCAGCGTATCAGAGAACCCTGTAGAAAAAATTTCAAGGTCCAATCTACAAAAATGTGGAATTTCGTATTTTTTGTCAGAAGACAAATCACGGGTGCGTGTTTATTTGTTCGTTTGTTTTTTTCCCAGGGGTCATCGTACCGACCAAGCGGTCCTAGAGTGTTGCAAGAGGGCTCATTCAACGGAAACGAAAAGTTCTAGTGCCCTTTTTAAGTGACCAAAAAATTGGAGGGCACCTAGGCCCCCTCCCACGCTCATTTTTTTCACAAAGTCAACGGATCAAAATTTTGAGATAGCCATTTTCTTACGCAAAGTCGAAAACCATAATAAATATGTCTTTGGGGATGACTTACCCCCCACAGTCCCTGGGGTAGGGGCGGCAAGTTACAAACTTTGACTAATGTTTACATACAGTAATGGTTACTGGGAAGTGTACCGACGTTATCAGGGGGATTTTTTTGGTTTGGGTGTGGGGTTCAGGGGAGGGGGCTTATATGGGAGGATCTTTCCTTGGAGGAATATTTCATGGGGGAAGAGAAATTCAATGAAAAGGGCGCAGGTTTTTCTAGCATTACTATTAAAAAAAAAACAATGAAAATATAAACATGAAAAAGTTTTTTTAATTGAAAGTAAGGAGAAGCATTAAAACTTAAAACGAGCAGAGATTATTACGCATATGAGGGGTTCTAAAAATACTTTAGCATAAAGAGCGAGGTATTTAGGAGGAGATAAATACTTATATAATAACTATTTATTCTACGGCCTTTCTGATTCAGGGGTCATTCTTAAATAATTAGGACAAAGCAAGATTTAGTGTAAAGAGTGAGGTATTAACGAGGGGACCAGCCCCCCTCATATATATAATCAAAAATATAAGAATATAAAAGTTTGTTACGTAAGTTAATTCTTAAGTTACGTATATTTTTTACTAATAAAAACGTTCGTTAAAAATTAAAAGATCTAGTTGCCTTTTTAAGTAACCAAAAAATTGGAGGGCAACTGGGCCTCCTTCCCCTCCCCTTATTTCTCAAAATCGTCTGATCAAAACTAAGAGAAAGCCATTTAGCCAAAAAAAGAATTAATATACAAATTTCATTTTAATAATTTGTGTACGGAGAGCCAAAATCAGACATGCATTAATTCAAAAACTTTCAGAAATTAAATAAAAAAAAGAAGTTTTTTGAAACGAAAGCAAGGAGCGATATTAAAACTTGAAACGAACAGAAACTACTCCGTATATGAAAGGGGATTTTCCTCCTCGACACCCCGCTCTTTGCGCTAAAGTTTGATTCTTTCTCGCAACTCTACTTTTTAAAACAATAAAAAACTTTAGCGTAAAGAGCGGGGTGTGGAGGAGGAAAAGCCCCTTTCATATACGGAGTAATTTCTGTTCGTTTTAAGTTTTAAGGTCGCTCCTTACTTTCATTTCAAAAAACCTGTTTTTTTATTTAACCAAACAGTTCGTGGTAACGAACTGTAGTAAGGAGCGACCCGGCTCAATAGTAACCAAAACTCTAAAAAATTGAATTTTGATATCAATAGCTACATCAAGAGAATCGCATTTTAATGCTGATTTTAAATATATAAGTGTCATCAAGTTTAGTCTTACCCATCAAAAGTTACGAGCCTGAGAAAATTTGCATTATTTAAGAAAATAGGAGGAAACACTCCCTAAAAGTCATAGAATCTTAACGAAAATGACACCATCAGATTCAGCGTATCAGAGAACCCTACTGTAGAAGTTTCAAGATCCTATCTAAAAAAATGTGGAATTTTGTATTTTTTGCCAGAAGACAAATCACGGGTGCGTGTTTATTTGTTCGTTTATTTTATTTTTTTCCAGGGGTCATCGTATCGACCAAGTGGTCCTAGAATGTCACAAGAGGGCTCATTCTAACGGAAATGAAAAGTTCTAGTGCCCTTTTTAAATGACCAAAAAAACTGGAGGGTATCTAGGCCCCCTCCCACGCTCATGTTTTTCCCAAAGTCAGAGTTTGACTCTTTGCCACAATTCTACTTTTTAAAACAATTAAAAGCTTTAGCGTAAAGAGCGAGGGATTGCGGAGGGGACAACCCATTTCATATACGGAGTAATTTCTGTTCGTTTTAAGTTTTAATGTCGCTCCTTGCTTTCAGCTAAAAAAATTAGTTTTTTTTATTTAATTGACACCATAGAAGCTGTCCATTCCACGTAGCTTGACAGTTTTTCCTCATGCTTGAAGAATAGATTTTTGCAAATGAGAACGTTTCTCAATGCATGGGCGTCACATAAGGGGGTAGAAAGGGCGCCCCTAATGTTTACAGCCAGTCGGTAAAATAGTAGCACGAAGCACCACTATTTAACAGACACAAATCTTCTTTTTATTAAGTAAATGGGCCGATGGAAATAATTGAGGTTAAATAGATGAAAGACGAATCTATTGCGTTAAAACAAAAAATGAAGGAATCTCAATAGCAATATTACTCAAACCGGTCTGTAAAAATAGCCAGCAAGTCAGTAAAATCCATTTTCGCACTTCCAAACATTTTGGCTCGTGACGCATCTGAGGCAGAGAGGCTGAGGGTCGTTCATACCGATGATTAGGAAGAAATAGTCAAAAGTTTTAAACGCTACAATTGGTTGGCTATAAAAAACAATAATTTATAAGTCTGAGAAGAGCCAAAGCTTTGATGATGTGATTAGTTGGGTGACAAACACCAATTAGAAGTCGAGAAAGGGCGAAAATTTTTAAGGACTGAAAATGTTGGTGAATTTAATTGCTTAAGCTTTCTTATTTATGGCCGAGGCTCATTGTGGTAGCACTTACGGACGTATCTTACAGCCCTAAAAGCCTCAAAGTTGTGAAACAAAGGGAAAAAATGTTAGAAAGTCAGGGTTTTCAGGTATTAATTGACCAAAGATGGTTCCAAAGGATTAAGAAAAGACTGGTTGGTAAAACTTGAGTCGGCTCTTTACTGTACAAAGTCTGTTCGGATTTAAAGTCGGGGCAGCAGCAAGCTAACCTTGCAACCGAAAATATTTTAAAGCATTTTAAAAAAGGAAAGCTGAAAGCTATTTTCACATAATATACTTAGCTTGGTAGTTCCTCCGTACATTACAGGATACAAGAGGGATATTTACTCTGAAAAGGTCACACTAGGAAGCTGAAAGTCAATATTATGTATATAAGAAAGAAGGGGCGGATCCAAATAGGTGTATTACCCCTTTCCTCGAACTAAATATATAAAGCAATAAGAATTGAACTTTATTTTAGTTATAGGAAGTGCCTTAAAAAATAAAAAATAAAAGAAATAATACATAGCGCCCACTTTGCTGTTTACCTAGGCCTATGATTATTACATGACGTCATCAGAATGTTAAGATGTGATTTTTAATTTGACGTCGCTATGGTTTTTTATCTGCTTCAAGTCTTTGTATTTGTAGATGACGTCATTATGTAAACATGGCAGTGTAAAATTGGTGACGTCATTTTAACCATATATGTCGGATTTTTCATGGTGTAGTCATCATTTATTCAGTAAATCTTATACAGTGAGGAAGTATAAAGTATACATTTATATAAAGTATGAGTATCATATTCAGAGGCCTTGCCATTGCAATCCCGGTTTCCTGTGCCGCAATATCACTCTGGTGGGCCGTAAAAAAATATAGACAACCTGAAACGGAGGAACGTCCAGGACAAGAGAAAGAAGAGCGTAACTCTCAGTCAAGTACAAGGAGTGAAACAGCAATTAAGACTGAGACTAGTAAAGAAAAAGTAATTCCAGTAAAAGATGTTTCTGATGAGAGGGAAGGAGAGTCGATTTCACATTCTGGTATGAAGAGTACAGTCGAATTAAGTAGCGAAGAGTTGAAGAAGAAAGAGGACAGAGAGAAGCCTCAGAAGGCTGCTGAGAAGGAAGAAAGGCCTATTTCTCAAAGTGGCACTGTAACCCAAGCATCGAAAAAAGGAGAACACGACATAAAAAGAGAACAAGATCTTTGCAAAACGATAGAAACTTCTCAAGTCAAAAAAGACGAAGACGAAATCGAGGAAAATGTTTCAGAGGATTCGAACACTTTTTCTCCTTCTAATCCCAACAAGGAAAAAGTCAAACGTGTGAGGACACCTAAAAGGAAACATAAAAGCAAAAAGAAATTGTGTCGGTGAAAAAAGAAAAAGAAAAAACAAGAAGAAAACAAATTCAGTCTTGTTTTCGAAAACCATTCAATGTGGAAACTAAAATTCTACCGTTTTTCACTCTGTCTAAATTTTGTGTAAATCTGTTTATGTATAAATTCTTTTGAATTATCAGTATGTTTTCCGAACTTTTATAAGAAAACGGAACGTAGTTATAAAACTAGAAATGTTGAATTGATTAGAACATTAGTTCCTATTAATACCAAGTTTAAGTTTTCCATTAGGTATACAGGCCGTGAAGTCTGGAACAGACTTTCAGCAGAAGTGAAAGTAGACTTGAAGAATTCCGTGGTTCTTTGCAATATATTTTTTTTAGCCAATATTCTAGAGATGGATTGATTGACTGATTTTGGAGTGAGTTTATTCTGAAACTTAATGCGGTAATGTTTATTTTGTTTCATTAGTATTATATAGAAGATAACTGTTGGGTTTTTGTTATCCATTCGTTAATAATAATAATAAAAAATAGATAAAAAATGGTATTTCTTTAGTTAAATAAATATCAGGTAAAGAATATGCGATTTTCTTAGGATGGCTTGCTCCCAACCCCTCACTGCACTTCCTGGCTATAGGGCCACGAAACGGAGATTAGTACCGCCGGTTTGGACCATGAGGGTCTAGTGGCTTCATTCTTACTTTTCCTATATACTCATTCTTAGTCAGTATCCTATATATTGAGCTGAAATACTCAACAAAGCAAAAACTGTTATGCAATATCATGCAATATGACCTAGAATTTCCACATGACCACCACAATATTTTATAAAAAGCAGGACGATTAAAATGACCGCAAAGAGAATTGGGGCTGCCCATGTGGTAGGCGAGTATTTTACCACCGAACCATTGATGATCAACAATATCCAGGAAAAAAAAACTGCAACCTAGTAAAGAGGGAACCAGTAAGCCAAATAGTGACTGTGCAGCCAAAACATTTAGCTTTGGTCAAAATTGTCTTATTACAGTTTAGTTTTAAACAATACACATTTAAAACGTTTTCCTATAATAATATCAATAAAATCAACCATTGTATATTAAAGAATCAGTCTACTGTCATTGGTTCTTTACTTTAATCTTGTCTATTGAACAATTATATATTGAACTTTAATTGTCTATGAACAATTAAATATTGAACTTTAAATTAAACTATTCAAAAGCGTTTGGTTTTTACAAAAACCTTTGGTTTTTCTTTAGGTACAATGGGATTTCTGACCTGACTTTGGTTCTAGAAAAACCTAAGGTTTTTGGTTTTCTTCTGGCTTAAGTAACAATAGCCTGATTACTTTTAAGGAGGAATGCAGATAATTATACTGCTTTGAACTAAGGAAAATATATATAACTAAGGTAATAATATATATATATATATATATATATATATATATATATATATATATATATATATATATATATATATATATATATATATATATATATATATATATATATAGTATAATATATAACTAAAATACATGACAGTTTTTAAACTAAAGGAAATTTTAGAAATGATATTTACCTGAGGTGAATATGAGAATTTTCCGTGTGAACAAGCCTTGGGCTTTTCGTTTTGGTTTTCTGATGGGAAATCATATGCATGTGAATTCAGCATCATTCTTGAAATTAAATAAAAAAACTAGTTTTTTAACTGAAAGTAAGGAGCGACATTAAAACTTAAAACGAACAGAAATTACTCCGTATATGAAATGGGTTGTCCCCTCCGCAATCCCTCGCTCTTTACGCTAAAGCTTTTAATTGTTTTAAAAAGCAGAATTGTGGCAAAGAGTCAAAGTTTAGCGTAAAGAGCGAGGGATTGCGGAGGGGACAACCCATTTCATATACGGAGTAATTTCTGTTCGTTTTAAGTTTTAATGTCGCTCCTTACTTTCAGTTAAAAAACTAGTTTTTTTTTATGTTCAAACAAGAACGAGTTTTACTGGCTGACTTGAGCGCAGCTTATAGTTTGCTGTTGACCAACAGTGCTGTCACTTACTTGAAGTACTTTTACTTGAAGTACTGCTTAAGTAAAATTTGCCATTACTTGTACTTGTACTTAAGTAAAAACTCTACGGTGTACTTATTACTTGATACTTAAGTAAGATTACGAAATACTTATTACTTAAGATACTTTTAATGTACTTGTTTTTCAAATATTTTACCTTTGACACGAAAATTTTGTGTGTGTGCTTTGGCAATGTAGAAGAAAACATCACCTTTACATTTAGAGCAAACTTTTGTTTAAAAGTTATATAAAAAAGAAAATTGAAATTATTTCACAGTTCACTGGTCGAAAGTGAGTTAAAATCCCTTGTTTTGTGCTAAATGTTGCATACTGTAGTCCATTTGGGCATATATTTCTGACATTAGTGTTTAAGTTTTGTCATCTCGACAACTGAACCAGATTTCTACCATTCATCATCTTCAGGACCATATTATTGATAAAACTACTGAAGCTATGAATCTTTGCCCACCTATATGTTATCTGCAGTAAACAAGTCTAGAGAATTCTAGCTGGATCCAATGCAGTGGTATTTTGACAAATTTGTTCCAGCAAATTCAGGTATTCAGACGAATCTGACTTCAGATTTGTCACTCCATTCATAAGTTATAGGCCCTACCAAATTAAAGGAAAACTCAAATCTCTTAAGACTTGAAACCCTCTCCCCCTCGACCTATTTGATATAGGGGTTGTAATACCAGAACTTGATATGAGCCCTGATCTTAGGCATCTTTGGTCTAGTTTTCATTCGGATCCGTTACTCCATTTGCCAGTTATACTAAATTAAACAGAAAGCTTAAATTTTTCAGGAATTAAAACCGACCCCCCTTGTTAAATTTGAGCTAGGGTCTTTATCTCAAAACTTGATGTGCCATGGTCTTAGGCCTCTTTGGTTCAACTTTCATTCAGATCATTTTAGTCACAAGTTACTCTGAATTAAACGAAAAACTGTTATTAGCAGGTAAAGCCCTCTCCCCCCTGTTGTATTTGAGCCAGGGTCTTCATCTTTCAACTTGATGTGTCTCATGATCCTTGGCACCAAATCTGGCCATCAAAATTTTCATCCAAATCCAACCAGCGGTTCTCCCCCTATAGTTGATTATACAGACGGACGCACAGACAGACAGACGGACGGATAGATTTTGCAACGTATTAGGTAGCCGTGTTGGCTCATTGGATCCAAAAAAAGGAAAACAATAGCATATCATCATCCAGGCATCCTCACCTATTTGGATAGTGGAAAATATCCATCAAGATAGGTTTTTGAAATCTGTCTGTCTGTCCTCTCGTCTGTGCAATCGAGTATAGCGGGAGAACCGCCAGTCAGATTTGTATTAAAATTGAACTATTGGGATTAAAAATGAGCTTAATTATGGCGATGGGGCTTTAAGTGTAAAAAGAAAATTCGATTTTTTCATTTAATTCACTGTAACTTGCAAATGGAGAGATGAATTTCGATGAAAATTGAATAAAGATGCCTAAGAGTATGATATGCATTGAGTTCTGGGATGAAGACCCAAGCTTAATTAGGGTGAGGGGGCTCTAAGTGCTAAAAAAGTTGAGTTTTTTGTTTGTCTCACTTTAACTTGCGAATGAAGTAATGGATCTCAATGAAAGTCAAGCCAAAGATACCAAAACCATAAGACACATAATGTTTGGAGATAAAGACCCTAGCTTAATTAGGGAGAGGAGGCTTTAAGTACTAAAAAAAAGTTTAGTTTTCATTTAATTCTGTGTAACTTGCGAGAGATTGATGGATCTCAGTGAAGATTGAACCAAAGGTGCCTAAGACCGTGACAGAAATCAAGTTTTGAGATTAAAACCCTAGCTCAAATAGAACGAGGGGATCTAGACCAAAGATGACTAGGATCAGGGCTCATATCGAGCTCTGATATCACAAGCGCTATCTAAAATAGGGCGAGGGGTTTCAAGTTTTAGGAAAGTCAATTTTTCTTTCAGTTTAGTAGGGCCTGTAATTACTTCCATCCATGGCTTGCCCAAAGCCTGGAAGTAACCCTTTTCCAAAATAAGTCATACTGAAGCCAACCTTCAACCAAATATTCCATCCCCAGAGAAAAACTACTTTGTATGGCACTTGGTATTTACCATGTGACGTACAATGATCGCAAATTCTGTCGGTCTGTCAGTCCCGGTCTTGCTAGTTTAGGCACTTCCAGATAAGCTAGGATGATGAAATTTGGCAGGCGTATTAGAGACCAGACCAGATTAAATTTGAAATTGTTGTTTTCCCGATTCGACCATCTGGGGCGAGTAGGAGGACAAGAATTAGATCGGATCTTAATTAAATTTGATATTTAGAAGGATATCATGTCTCAGAGCTCTTATTTTAAATTCCTACCGGATCAGGTGACATTGGAGGGGGAAACATAAAATCTTCGAAAATGCTTAGAGTGGAGGGATCGAGATGAAATATAGTGGGGAAAATAAGCACAAGTCCTAGATACGTGATTGACATAAACAGTCACTCTCTTTTGGGGAGTTTGGGGGAGGGCTAATTCTGAAAAATTTGAAAAAATGAGGTATTTTGGACTTACAAAGGAATGATCAGATCTTGAATTTCATCGGATGAAATTTCATATTTAGAAAGACCTCGTAACTCGGAACTCATGTTTTAAATCCCGACCAGATCCAGTGTCATTGGGGGGATTTGGGGGGGGACCGGAAACATTGGAAAACGCTTAGAGTGGAGTGATCAGGATGAAACTTGTTGGGAAGAATAAGCACAAGTCTTAGATAAGTGATTGACATAATCGAAATGGATTCGCTCTCTTTGGGGGAGTTGGAGGGGGTGTTAATTCGGAAAAATTACAAAAATTGAGGTATTTTTAATTTAAGAGTGGGTGACCGTTCGTGAGGTATTTTTGAATTTGATATTAAGAAGGAACTCATGTCTCAAATCTCTTATTTTAAACCCCGACCAGTTCTGGTGACATTGGGGGAGAGTTGGAGGGAGAAACTGGAAATCTTGGGAAAAGCTTAGAATGGAGGGATCGGGATGAAACTTGTGGGTGGAATAAGCAAATGTCGTAAGTACGTGATTGGCGAAACTGGACTGGATCCGCTCTCTTTGGGGTAGTTAGGGGGGTCCAGTACTTTGGTGAGTTTGCTACTTCTGGACGTGCTAGGACAATGAAAATTGGTAGGCGTGTCAGGGACCTGCACAAATTGACTTGGTAAAGTTGATTTCCCCGATTCAACCATCTGGGGGGGGGGCTGAAGGGAGAGGAAAAATTAGAAAAATGAGGTATTTTTAACTTGCGATTGGGTGATTGGATCTTAATGAGGGTTGATATTTGAAAGGACCTTGTGTCTCAGGGCTCTTATTTTAAATGCCGACCAGCATTAAGCCTCTGATTTTTCTTTTAAATTAATCTATTGATTCTTATAATTTTGCTAGAGCTCATGCCATATGAGCTCTTGGCTCTCCCGACCTCGTCACAAGTGCCATATCAGCTCTTAGCTCTTGTTTTATTCCTTTTTTCTCAGAAGATTTTTGACTTAGTCTCATGGTTTTTGCCACTTCATGGTGCGAAAACAGCTGCTAGAAATAGATAGGTTGCAACTTCTGCCGTATTCTTTTAGTGTATTTAAATGTGTGCTTGCATCGTGCCTGCGTCCCCTTAGAAGTTCTGTTTCTTACGGTAATATTGGTTTGTCTTCTGTTGCATATGCAGACGACGTTCTTCTTGTTGCCCGGACTCGCCGTGGATTGCTTTCCAATTTTACTATATTAACCAATGAACTATCTAAGATTCGACTTTCAGTTAATGCGTCTAAATTTGAGTTTATTTGTATTAATAGCCCTTATGCGGTCGCTCCATTTGTTGCTGGAACTGCAATTCTGCCATGTTCTTCTTTAGTTAGTTGGCTTGGTCTGTGTTTCGGTCCAACACTTTCCACTACCTTTTCATCCCTAATGAATCAAGCCGTGAAGAACCTATGCGTCGTTTACGGAAAAATATCCCCAAACAAAAGCCGTTACAACCGCAACGGTTTGTGCATGATTTATAACGCTTATTGCGTCCCTGTGCTTTTGTTTTTATCAGTCTTGGCTCATCTATTTCGTAAGAAAAATCGCCATACTCTACGTGTGGCTTATTTCAGATATTGCAAATTCCTCCTCCGGCTTCCTAGATGGCACCAAAATAGTAGAATAATTGATCAACTTGGTTTAATAGATATGCCTTCTTGGATTCGGTTTTCCAGTGATGATTTATGTAAAAAGACTATCTACTTTATTTCACGTTTATGACCTTTTTTAGCCTTGTTTTCCATATTGATACTGGTTAATTAGTCCAAGTTGTCTTTTGTCAGTTTGAATTTTATTCTTGCTGTTTATCGTTTTTGTTTTTGTTTATGTATAATACTCCGTACCTTGTGTTTTTTTATACTTTTACGGATAATAAAGTTCATTCGTTCTGCAGTTTGATCAGCCGCATGGAATGCGTCTGAATCAGGGGGCTTGCTGCAGGCCCGTGATTTTATAATATATGTTTGTAGGGAGTTTTACCGACCATCTGAATTGACTACACAGTATGCGGCTTGCTTGAGTGTAAAACCAGCCAAAGGATATAGATGACATACATTTTCATAGCGTGTCTGAAATTTAACTTGAAAACTTGAGGCAGTTTTCCTGTAAAGGTGCCGAGGGCGAGACATGTCATCAAAGTGTGAATCAAGACTTCATTTTCATGCCCTTCTCTTCTTTCAGCACCCTGAGAGCCAGCGACCTTCAGCTAGCTGCAAAAAGTGTGGATTTTTGCTGCTCCTTTTTATTGAGCTTTGATTTCTCTTATTAAAAAAGTCTGCAACTGACTCACTTGGCTCCTTACTTTTAAATTTGAGTTTTTTTGTTGCTAAGGTTTTTACTTATTGAATTACTTATTGAACTACTTTATTACCTTTTATCTGTTTTAAAGCCAATCCAAAGTTTATTTTTCTATTTTCAATATTTTCTCCACCATTCCGACATGTTTCAGAATAACCCTGTATTTTTTCAAACGTGCCAGATTTGACTGAACACTAATCTCCAGAAGTTCAACTCTATGTGCGCTGTATTAATCCTGTCATGTGGTCTGTCTGATCCAATCAGAAGTTTTTTGACTGCACTTAATTGTTTTGACAGTTTTTTTCTTTCAAGCCGTTGTGTTGAAAATTGGTTGAGATTATTTTTTGGACTTCGTTGGGTGTCTACCAGCCAAACAAGGGAAAACAATTATTTTCAATATTTTTTTTTATCATTCCCGCGTGTTTCGGAATAACCCTGTATTTTTTCAAACATGCCAGATTTAATTGAACACTAATCGCCAGAAGTTCAACTCTACGTGCACTGTGTTAATCCTGTCATGTGATATGTCTGATCCAATCAAGAGTTTTTTGACTGCACTTAATTGTTTTGATAGTCTTTTCCTTTCAAGCCGTTGTGTTGAAAATTGGGCAAGATTATTTTCTTGGACTTCATTGGGTGTGTACCAGCCAAACAAGGGAAACGGTTAAAAACGATAAAACGGAAATTATGGTTCTTGATCAAGATTTCCAAGAGAGGAATGACAGGGGGCATTTTATAGGCAAAGGAAGGGGCTAAGAATCCTTCATAATGGCTTTAAAAGAAGGTAGCATGGGCTTGATACCAGAAATATATATATATATATATATATATATATATATATATATATATATATATATATATATATATATATATATATATATATATATATATATATATATATATATATATATATATATATATATATATATATATATATATATATATATATATATACATAGGATAAATACTTGAAGTAGTACTTGAAGTAATTGAAGTAATACTTAAGTACAATTTTGGTAAGTACTTGATATTTGATACTTAAGTAAAAATTTGGAAAGTACTTATTACTTGATATTTAAGTAAAAACACAATGAGTACTTAATACTTGATACTTAAGTAAAAATTTGGAGTACTTGTTGCAGCACCGCAATAAACTAAGCGGTCAGGAAAATTGAGGAAGTGAATGGGAGGCCCATCTAGTGGTACAAGTAAGCAACTGTCGAGGCAAAAAAAAAATCTGAAGTGGAAAACCCCAAAAAGTTTTACAAATACTCCTTTTACTAACCAATAAAATGATATGTCAATTAAAAATGAACAGAAATTAATTTTGAAACTCTCTCCCACTTACAAAGGATTTTCAAAGAAAAGTTAAGAGCTACATCAAACCAAAAACAAGCAGAACTAAAGCCAAATACCAATTCAAGCTTGAAAGAAACATAAATCACTATCAATGCGAAAATCAAGCAGAAATAAAATTGGATTATCGAGTCGAACTGAAATAGAACAGAAACTACCACAAACAGGAGTAGGTCTTGATTTATAGTGGTGAAGATCAGAACTTCTTCAAAACACAAGAACATCATTTTCGTTTAGCTGAAAAAACAATATTAAACGATTTATCTTTACTGACGTTAATAATCCAAAATTGCCGAGCCTTTGAAGAATGAATAGAAAATCAACATTAATCTATCAATCTAAATTCAATAGATCTTTTCAGAAATCTTTGTTATTAAGGGGATTTTCTTTTTTTTTGTTCATGTTGACAAATAAAACACACATATCTTATAAATATTTGTTTTCAACAGAGCGCTAATGGCATTCTTGTTTTTAGAAAGGTTAGAGGGCATTAGTGGTAATCCTGTCAATGATAGTTTATGTTCTTTTTTAGTTTCACCTGATCATTTATGATAATTTCTGCTCCTCTTGGCTTTGATCTATATTCATTTCAAGCTAGAACGATTATTTAACTTTTTTTTACTCGTCTCGGGTTTAATGTAACTCTGCTTTCCTTAGAAAAACTTCATTTGTGAAAAAATTCTTTTTAAATTAATAATAATACGTCAAAATAATTTATGTTTACTTATACTTTTAAGGCCACTCTTTAATATTTTGAGAAAAATTGTGCTTAAACAATTCTTCGCCCTAAAGTTTTAACTACTTACCTATTGCAAGAGAAGTAAAAAAAAGAGAAGCTTTTAATAACAATTATGCCATTTATACTCACCATTGGTGAACTATCCTCAGAAGTGAACTTATTGATTTAACAAGGGCTGGAGTACAAAAACATCTTGATTAACACTTAATTAATTATCAGCTAATTGCTGACCTTTTCTGGTTTAAGTCTCGTATAAAAGTATTTAGTGGCTTACCGATTACTGTTTAAGGCGCCCTTTGTTATTGTGCCCAGTTTAGACGAGCAAGTCCTTTTGTACATTTATCTTTTACAACAATTCTTTAGGAGGACGGGGGGGGGATTGCCTCCAGGTATGTTTTCCGCCAGGTTATACATACACTATATTATCCCCTCCTCCAACTATGTTGTCTAGCGGGATGCTGGACGGTCAAAAATTGACATCAAGCTGCCAAGTTTGCCAATGAAACTAGTGTTGCAGGGGTTTTCAAATAAGAAAGACGCGGTCCCGGTCGACCATTTTCAAAACAACACTACGAGTCCTGATTCCACTAACAGCTACAGAACGAATATTTACTCCCAAAAGCATGCGCAATTCAAAATACATATCTGGCAAATGACAAAAGAGTAGCGCATGCGAAAACAAAGAAGAGCTCGTCAAGAGAAGCAGATGCATCCATCTTATTAAAATCTAATTATTCGTTAATTCCTGTACAATACTTGTCTGTCAAACAGATTTTGTTCACAGCAGCCAAACATATACAGCACTGCCCCTACAAATAAGAATGACGCGGCATGTGGCAGTAGAACCCTTATACAAAAGAGATGGCGGCACAATCAGTTACACCATAATACAAGTTCCAATTAATACAAATCAGTTGGGATCCTCGGTTCCGCGAAAAAATATATTTTTTTTATATATTTTGCCTGAATTCTCAAAAAGTGCATTTTTATAATATGTGCATTATATAAATGAAAAACTTCAAAAAGTGCATTATATAAATGAAAAACTTCATTTGTGAGAAAATTTTTTTTAAATTAATAATAATACGTCAAATAATTCATGTTTACTTATAGTTTTAAGGCCATACTTTAATATTTTGAGATTCTGCTTAAACAATTCTTTGCCTAAAGTTAAGTTAACTACTTACCTATTGCATAGGAAGTAAAAAAAGCTTTTAATAACAGTTATGCCATTTATACTCACCATTGGTGAACTATCCTCAGAAGTGATATAACTTATTGATTAAACAAGGGCTGGAGTGCAAAAACATCTTGATTAACACTTAATTAATTATCAGCTAATTGCTTACCTTTCCGGTTTAAGTCTCGTATAAACATATTTAGTGGTTTACTGATTACTGTTTAAGGCACCCTTTGTTATTGTGCCTACATTTACGAGCAAGTCCTTTTATACATTTATCTATTGCCCCAATTCTTTAGGAGGAAGGTGGGGAGGGGGGTGCCTCCAGGCATATTCTCCACCGGGTTATACATACACTATATTATCCCCTCCTCTAACTATGCTGTCTAGCGGGATGCTGGACGGTCAAAAATTGACCTCAAGGTGCCGAGTTTGCCAATGAAACTAGTGTTGCAGGGGTTTTCAAATAAGAAAGACGCGGTCCCGGTCGACCATTTTCAAAACAGCACTACGAGTCCTGATTCGACTAACAGCTACAGAACGAATATTTACTCCCAAAAGCATACGCAATTCAAAATACATGTCTGGCAAATAACAAAAGAGTAGCTCATGCAAAAACAAAGAAGAGCTCGTCAAGAGAAGCAGATACATCCATCTTATTAAAATCTAATTATTCGTTAATTCCTGGACAATACTTGTCTGTCAAACTGATTTTGTTCACATTCTTATACAAATAAGAATGACGCGGCATGTGGCAGTAGAACCCTTATACAAAAGAGATGGAGGCACAGTCAGTTACACCATAATACAAGTTCCAACTAATACAAATCAGTTGGGATCCTCGTTTCTGCGAAAGAATATTTTTTTTTTATATATTTTACCTGGATTCTCAAAAAGTGCATTTTTATATCCAAGTTTTTCAGCGTTCAGCGGTAATTCAGATCAATACAGAGAGGACAAGGATTTAAAACCTAATCTACCTCCATCATCCACGATTCATAAAAAAAATCTTAAAGAGACCACCATGAGAGAATTTATAAAAGATTGTGACGTGTTTCCTTCCCCTATGAAGCAAATATGCTTATACGAAACGGAATATCGGCCAAACCCAGCGACCCTTAAGTAAAAAATAGCTCATTTTGAGAAAGCGGGAGATACACCCTTAGGGCGAAATGTTAATACGGATTTTCGGCACAATATACTACACATATTGCTATATACTGTTTCAACAGTTTTAGTCGTTATCAAGCCGATTAGACAGGTGTGTTTCACCACATGTACCATATGCATGGCATTCCTATCCCAAATGTAACTTGTTTCCAACCTCTGGGAAACAAATATGCTTCTGAGAGAGGGAGCGTGGCCAAACCCTCATTTAAAGATTCTTAGTTACACAATAGCTCATTTTGAAAAAGCGGGAAATACATCTTTATAGCCAAACACTACCCTTGGTTTTCGGCACAAGATAATAAACATATAGCGATACTGTAATACAGAATACTGCTTAAACCGTTTTGGCAATTATCACGCCGACATACTAGGGGTGTCTTACCATGTTCGTATCATCCCATTCATGTGATAAGGGCACAAGTGACAAAAATGGTAAACTGAGGTAAATACTTTCCATTGGCTAAATCCTCTTTCTGATGAGGTCGGTAAAGTCCATTTTCCCTCAATTAAGCTCAAAGTTCAAAGAAGACGAACTAATCGCTTCTTAACTACTCCATACAATATTTTTTACGAAATCTTGGTTCACTTGACCCTCATCTTTTTGGCCTCAGAAGAAAGAACTTTACAACAGTTATTTGACTCCTTCAAAATTCAAAATTGCGAATTTATCCTCTTATCGCACGAATTATAACATAGGGGTTATTCTGTTCCAGACAAAGGTAATGTACATTAAAAAATGATGATTTTGCAGTAGCAAAAAAAGACACAATTTCGATCAAAAAATTTATTTTTCCTTCGATTATATAAAACCAACTTATAAAATTATACATGATTATATAAATCTCTTCTTTCTATGTATAGAACTAAAAATAAATTAATTCCATGTCACCTCAATGGCTAATAAAACAAGGCATTACATAATTTTGGAGTTAAGCACAACCAATCCCAGATACACTACTCTTTTCAAGTAGTCATTAAATTCTAAGTTAAACATTCCATTTTCAAGTTCAAAGGATGTCGAGTGGCCAGGAACGTCGAAACTGGACCAAGAAACTTTCTCACGTAACATCGTTTAAATTGGCTTTGATCCAAACAAATTACACATTTCAATTCGGAGGAAGTGTGGTCTTGCCTCTCTTTTACCGTGAGGCCAACTTAATTAAACAAAAAAGTCATACTAAAGTCACAACCATCGCAGGAATTCTCATTTTAAGTTTAAGGTAGACTTGAAGAAGATCTTAAATCTTTATTCACATTTGAAGTAATGTACTTAAATTTCCCGCCCAATTAATTTCCGCGAAGTCAGCTAACAGTTGTTTCTGCGTGATTACAAAACACTTTTAGCAACAGGTGTACAACAGATATAGGCCTACGAATGATGTTATACCTATAGATCATGTAAACAGCCATTCCAAAAAAACCTGACCTGAGAAAGCTCAATTAAAAAACATAAGATACAAAATACAATTCAAATAGCCTACCTCGTAGCCATTACAAGCATAAATATTACAAATCAAATCCCTGAATTCTTGGTGCAGAATTACTCTAATTAAGAAAAATTCGATAGTCGCATTAAATTTAGAAAAGACAATTTTTTTTTAATATATATATAAGAGTATTATACAAGAGTGGTAATGAGATTACAAAGGACTTTATCACGAAATAATTTAAGACATGCTATACAATAGAAACATTCCACAAATTAGAACTCTCTTGATTTCAACCCCTCTCTTTTAAGCTTTGGACTTTCTATATTGCCCCCTCCCTCAGACGCAAAGAAAATAAACTGATATATTCCATCAAGCGTGACTTACCATTAATCCAATCTTTTAAAAAATTAATTTAGGACAGTCCCTTGCCTAAAAATAAAAGAAAAATTACGTATCTGCGTATTGAATACCTTTCCGGGCTTTGAAATCCGATTGAATCCCTTGTAAGGCTTTTGCAGAACTAATAAAAGAATTGTACAAAATCTACGGTCCTGGTGTGGAAATTAAAAAAAATAGTCTTCTTTTTTTTTATTCTGGTCAGATATCCTTAATTATGTTAAGTTCATACTTCTGAACGAGCAGGTACTCACTATATTTTGTGGGAGGGGGAATAATATAAATAGCCAATTTGAATTAAAAGTGCCAATAAATTTGGGAAACTATTAGATTCCGGGCGATGGACGTCCCGGTGCAAACTCACTGCGTAAGTATATGCTGTTGAATATACACTCAGAAATGGCATACATACGTATTGGAATAGTCTTAACATTGTTTAAACTACTATCAGTTCAGTGGGCTTCACAATATGATACTGTACCTGATTGATGAGATCAAATGAAGAAAATGTTGACAATCCAATCTGATTCGTCATAATACTATTATACGTATTTGATTTTTTCAGAATTAGATTAGTTCTGCAATAGGAATTCAGAATTAATTTGTTATTTGCTTTCTAAAATAAATAATTTTAATTAAGTAGGCTAATTGAATTTTATGGTGTAGCAGATCTCTTTGATCTGGAAATTTTATATCTATAATTTTATTATAGGAAATCTTATGATCTATAACCACAAAATCATTTTTGTTAAAACAACCCACATAAAAGTTTTATTACCGCCTGTCTTGAATTCTCTTCGGGGGCTGCCTATTATTGCACATCGAAAACATCAGGTGATGGCGCCATGTGCTGTCAAAATATGCCACGTGGGGTGGAACTAGGCAAGCACTGAGATTCACACCAAGTGGTGAAGTCTTAGCAGCCCTCCGTAAGTTTTATTTTGATAACGAAAGATAATGTACAATCTTGTTCACAAATGATGTTTTGGACTTAGTCTCCTCGCTATATTAGCAAATTGTAAATTGATAACATATATTGAAACTGAAATTAGGCAAAAATGTTCAGTTTTGGCAACAAAGTAAAATGAACTAGCAATCATTCTTTTTTCTAAAAACTTACTCTAAATTAATCTAAACAGTCGTTCTAAATAACACCGTTCTATTTCTGCAGTGTTTGAGTTATCTTTGAACACTTATCGTCAAAAACTAAACATCTAAATTATCGGTACTATTTTCTTTCTAGTCCCTCTATTTTCAAAAAACAATGCTCTAAATTGGCCTAAACAATTTCTGTAAATATTATCGGTCTATTGCTGCATTGCTTAATTTGGCTTTGAGCACTGGTCGTCACAAATTGCTGATCAAAATTGCAGATTTTGGATACGGGGGGGATATCCCCCACTTTTTATAAGGTCAATTTACTTAGGAAAAAGGTCAAATAAAGGCCCATTGCACAAATGCATATTTTAAGCTTGAAAATGACAGATCTAACACTAAGCTGCACCCCTCGAATCAGTAAAAAAAGATCTAAAATTCAATTCATCACCCCTTAATTAATGCACTGATTTACCCCTGATTAAAATTCACCATGAAAGTGAAGTAGTCTTTGATTAGTACTTTGAGATGTTATCAAGTTCACGTCGATTGGGAACGTTTTCCCGAAACCAGAGTAAAGAAACTATTCACAGCGCCGTACCCAGACGGGGAGGGGGTGATGAGACCCGGTGTTAATCCTGTTCTATCGCCAAAAATAGAAATCCAGCAATATGAGGGGGGGGAGAAAGGAGGAAATTGAAGAGGAGTATCATTAAGATTACAAATTTTATCACACAGTTACATTGGAAGGGCTATACATCGAGGGATTTAATGAATCAGAGCCATCTTAATTGCAATCCTCTTTCTTTAGTTTTAAACTTACTCCACCCCCCACCTCATAAAGAGATTAACCTCAAATAATTAATCAAGTATCACTAAAAAAAAAAAAAAAAAAAAAAAAAAAATCAAGAACAAAAAAAGGCTTAGAACTAGATGAGACACATAAAAATCACATTTACGTACTGAATGAAGTGTTATTCTGACCTTCAGCACCTTTTCAGAACTGACAACAGATTTGAAAAAACAAACAGAAAAATTGCTCCTTTTAAATCTTATGAGAATCCTCATAATCAGACTAAATTTATAGTTCTGATCAGTCACATACTCATAATTTGTTTTTTTTTTACAGGGGGGGGGGGGAGATATCTATTTTAATGATTCGAATAAGACGTGCCAATAAATTCGGATGAAGGGGGGATTCAGACCCAGACACAACCCCCCCCCCTTGCGTACGTGTATGCTTTTAAATATATACTTAGATATGATATAGTCAATATTGAACATGGCTTGAAAAAGTCTAATAACATTACTTTAAAATTACGCTGAAAGTGATGGAAATTCATCCTCAAGATTCGTTTTCGGTCCATTGATTTCGGACGAATACAGGGCCAACGAAGTTGGATTCTCCACTGATGGCTTCAATGACACACTTTGGCTGTCAAAATTAGCAGCTAACTTTTTACCTAAAAGACAAAAATATAATAACATATTTAAACGGAGTTTTTAATTTAAATAAATTCTTCCCAAATCAAAATCTGACTGAAAAATCATCATGATGTTCTTTAAATTAGTTCTAAAATTAGATGAATGAAAGCTATAGTTTGAGCCAAAGAGTATGAGTAATTTATAAGAGTGGAAACTCGCGGTAGCGTCCGCAAAAAAAGCAAAGAAAACAACAACAATCAATCAATTTGTTCAAACAAAATATTCACAACAAAAACACTTCAACATAAACTTTCCTGTAAGCCTCTATGGCCCGAAAAAAGAAGAAGAGAAACAAAATGAAACGAATAGATAAAAAAAACACACACACGCAAAAAAAAAACAGCATAATACATTTACACCATTAAGAGACTCAACACAAAAAAAGAGAGAAAAAAAAATACAATGTTTAAGAAACTGAAACTTCAAGAGACTTTAAGACCCCCCCCCCCAAAAAAAAAAAACATTATAAGCTTTGTAATCGTTTTTCTGTCACGAACTGATATTAGACACTTATTACAACACTCATTTTACCATCTACACAAATTAAATAAATTATTCTTATATTTACACTGAAAAAAGGATAAGTATCACCAAACACTAGATGGCGACACAAGAACCAATTCATACTCTTGTAGTTACTCTTATGTTTGAGTAATAGACTTGATTTACTTTTTACTCGTCATTTGCTACTTCTTTTCTTTTTAATCTAACATATAAAGTAGAAACTAACGAAAGTAAATAAAAACTGCAAAAATCCATATTTACAATGTGATCAAAACACTGTAAAACAAGGCAATTAAACGCTACAATAAACCAGAGGTCTAGACCAGAGGTGGCGAAATCATAGCCAGACTCACAATCTTCAAAATTGAAAATTCACGCAACACATTTTCCTCGTAGGTATTTTCGAAGACCACACTGCCTTTCCATGACGTACAAACAAAGGTTCAATAGGACAAATCCTTATATTTGACAATTAAACAACAAACCATTCTCTGGATATTTCAATCACATATACAGTGTCCATCTTCAGCAGATAAAGTTTATCTGCCGAAGACGGCCATTCCAGAGATTCATAGAATCCAGAGATTCTTTTGTTGTTTCAATGACATAAAAGGATTTATCCTATTGAACTTTTATTGTACATATTTTCCTCATAAGAAGAAAGCCTTTTTTTTATTTGATATTGTAAACTTTGGCGAAGGTAGGCTTTACCGTGTTAGAGGCAAAATAACAATTTTCAAGTTCTGTCAAATGTCCATTTCTTAGATGACAATATCCATATTTTTATTTTTAGAATTTACAGAAATTCCTCTAAGTTGTCGGATGAAAATAGGCCAGTTCCTGTCACATGTTCCAGTGCTTATCTACTTGTTTTACTGAATATAAACCACCAATTAAGATTAATTGAGTAAGTTCTAAATTCTGTTTCTGTCCTCGTCGTATGTACATTTACTGTATTATATGTGTAAGTAAACGTTTTCATACTCTACATATAAACTTTATGAAAGTTAGAGACGCTAGTCATCCTCCATCGGTCGAACCGCCTATTGTAGGCCAACGCTACCATAAGACTCTAAATGAAGAGAGAAAGTCACACTTTACATAGAAGTAGACTCTTTACAGTAAAATGCCCGATTTGAGACAACAGAAAACGTAAGGCAATACTGTTTATTTCAAAGTGAGTATCTCCAAATTTCCACCTTATAGTTGTGTGAAGGTTTATCTTTCTTCAATTTTAGTTCAATAGAAGTTAAATTATTATTATTTAGTCAAAACCATACAAAGTCGAGGTCACCACTGTGCCAAAAAAAATATATATATCTTTATAAGAAAAGTATGGTAAAATACCTGATATTCACTGGTAAAAATATGATTTTGTCTATAGTTATACTTTTTGCTTGACCGAATGAGAAAGATTACTTCGGGGCAATTAAAAACTGCAAGAAAATACTGCTTGTATAGGATCGAGAATTTTCCAAATTTTCAGATATTGGCCAGTAAAAACGTGATTTTGGCTACAATTATAGAAAAACTAGGTGTTGGGGGAATTCGCGCGCCCCCCAAGCCCCCCGCGCGCGTAAGTCGTTACGCGCCATATTAGTTATGCGCCATTGTAATTGTGTCCCTGTGTCCACCTGTGAATATATATATATATATATATATATATATATATATATATATATATATATATATATATATATATATATATATAAACTTGCGAATATACAACATTGTTTGCTGTCCCATTGTCTGTGCATATAAATAGATTGTCAGGTTTACCGACTCTTGAACATGCAACATATAATTGTCCATGGGAAAAACAATCCGTATTCAGATCTATACTTCATTATTCTAATGATTGCCCATGAGCTTTGTTGATGATGATTGGTAATCGAACATTCCTGTGTCACCGTCTTCATTTATATATCCCCCCTGTGCCCCCCGGCGTCCCCGTTGTAATTGTGTCCCTGTGTCCCAGTCGTCATTTATATTCCCTGTGTCCCGGTTGTCATTTGTGTCCCGGTGTCCCAGTCTGTAATTTCTCTTTGAGTGTCCCGGTCGTCATTTACATCCCCTGTGTCCCGGTGTCCCGGTCCTCATTTGTGTCCCGGTCTGTAACTTCTCTTTGAGTTTCCCGGTCGTAAGTTACATTCCCTGTGTCACTTTCGTCATTTGTGTCCCGGTTGTCCATGGGAAAACAATCCGTATTCAGATCTATACCTCATTATTCTAATGATTGCCCTTGAGCTTTGTTGATGGTGATTGCCAATCAAACATTCCCTGTGTCCCGGTCGTCATTTATATATACCCTGTGCCCCCGGCGTCCCGGTTGTAGTTGTGTCCCTGTTTCCCGGTCGTTATTTGTGTCCCGGTGTCCCAGTCTGTAATTTCTCTTTGAGTGTTTTCTCTTTGAGTGTCACGGTCGTCATTTGTGTCCCGGTGTCCCGGTCTGTAATTTCTTTTTGAGTTTCCCGTCGTCATTTATATTCCCTGTGTCCCGGTCGTCATTTGTGTCCCGTTTGTCCATGGGAAAAACAATCCATATTCAGATCTATACTTCATTATTCTAATGATTGCCCTTGAGCTTTGTTGATGGTGATTGCTGATCGAACATTCTCTGTGTACCGGTCGTCATTTATATATTCCCCCTGTGCCCCCGGCGTCCCCGGTGTAGTTGTGTCCCAGTCGTCATTTATATTCCCTGTGTTCCAGTCGTTATTTGTGTCCCGGTGTCCCAGTCTGTAATTTCGTCAGTCAAAAAACATGACGTCAGTCGAAAAACAACTTCATGACGGCATAATGCTCAATCCTTATAATGACGTCAGTCGACCAACATACATGTGTGTCCCGGTCCCTAATTTCTCTTTGAGTGTCCCGGTCGTCATTTATATTCCGTGTCCCGGTTGTACATGGGAAAAACAATCCGTATTCAGATCTATACTTCATTATTCTAATGATTGCCCTTGAGCTTTATTGATGGTGATTGCTAATCAAACATTCCTTATGTCCCGGTCGTCATTTATATTCCCTGTGTCCGGCCGTTATTTGTGTCCCAGTCTGTAATTTCATCAGTCGACAAACATGACGTGAGTCGACAAACAACTTCATGACGGCATAATGCTCAATCCTTATAATGACATCAGTCGACACACAAACATGACGTCAATCAACAGACACACAAAAAACAAACAACTTATATATATATATATATATATATATATATATATATATATATATATATATATATATGCATATATATATATAGAACATACATCTCTCTCTCTCTCTCTCTCTCTCTCTCTCTCTCTCTCTCTCTCTCTCTCTCTCTCTCTCTCTCTCTCTCTCTCCCTCTCTCAAAACCTACTGTGAACCTTGGAAATCGTCGATACTGGCAATAGACGGTAATGCCAGCACACTACAATGCAACACAAAAAATGTACAAAAATGCAACTGGCAATACTTTTTAAACAAAAGTAAGGATTTTCAGAATTTCCGGATCGACCACATTGCTGGACAAGTTTTTTTTTTAATTTGAGTTTTTTGAATTTTTTTATACTACAGATAGATAGATAGGTCAGTGTATTTCAAAAGCCCAAGGGCAATATACACATGAAAGTTCTTAAGCTGAACTGGCCGGACATGACAACAAACAACAAAGAAAGATAAAACTCAACAAAAAATTCCTCAAAAGAAACTGCGGCCAGTAGAGAGAAAAGACTAAAATAACGCGGATATTTCGCCTGTATCTAAATTAGGCGTCCTCAGCACAAGATAAAAAGAAAAAAAACACTAAACTAAAAACAAATAAAACCACCACCAATAGTAATAAGTACAATCGTCGCTACTGATCCACGAAGGGAAAAGAAGCTATTCGAGTTACTTCAACGAGAACATCAAAGCAACTGCGTAAAAATTACGGAAATGTAAACTGAGTTAACTATTCTTTTGCGAAATAATCCTCTTGCTAGCGAATGTTGAGGCAACTCTTTTTGGTCCAGTAGGTAATTTTGTCCCCTGGTGCTCATGTAAAATTTTAATTCCCTTTTTGACAATTGCTTCATTTTTCAAAAGACTATCATAAATTGGGTCAATATTTAAATTCCCTGTGTCCCTATTTACTGAAAGATTAGCAAACATATGTTTTTCAATTCCTATAACCTTCCTCGCCCACTGAGAAAAACCCCTATCATTAGAAATAGCTGTAGCCTCATCAAATTGTACAAAATGTTCAGGATGAAAGAATGTATGTTCAGCCAGAGCCAAAACAAAAGTTTCAGGAGGCTTTCTTAATTGTAGGATTTATTATTATTATTGGTAATGGTTTTATTTGTTTTTATTTCTTTTAGGTTTTATTTGTTTAATTGCAGGATTTATTATTATTATTGGTGGTGGTTTTAAATGTTTTTAGTTTAAGGTTTTTGTTCTTTTTATCTTGTACTGACGACGCCTAGTTTAGATACAGGCGAAATATCCGCGATATTTTAGTCTTTCATCTCTTTTCTCTCTACTGGCCGTAATCTTGTCTGATTTTTTTCTTTTTAATTTTATCTCTCTTTGTTGTTTATTGCCATATAAACAACAAAAAATTCATATAAAACAAAGAGATCACTAACAAAACAAACTGTAGATAACACAAACATTTAAACTATTTTTTATTTCTAAAAAGTTATCTATGAACACGCCAACCCTAGTTATTGTGGCTGGTCGAGTTATATTCAATCTATATTTGCTAGAAACCAAAACTCCATTTTTATTGGCAAATATCTGATATTTTACCATACTTCCATCACAAGAAAGCATCCATTTTTTCTTATGGGCACACGTAATGACTTCTATTTGAGGTAGTTAAACACTATATGGTGACTGTTTAAAAAAAAAAAAAAAACAACGAGAATTGAAAAATCCCTAGCTCTCGCACTTTGAAATGGTATATAAATGGTATACTTTTATATACTTACATACTTTAAAATAGTATACTTTTAACACATACTTTTAAAGACAAGTCCAACTATAAAAGTAAAATTAATGTTATTAAAAAATTAATGTTAGAGAAATGTAATTTTGAATTTTTAAATAGTAATGAACTAGATATTAATGCTAATTTTCAAAATTGTTTTTCAATTATAAATAGTTTATTGATTGATTGTAGTATTTGTAAAAATGTAACTCGTCGTAGAGAAACTCCAAAGAAACCATGGATCACCCGAGCTCTTTTAAAGGCTATTATTAGAAGAAGAAATTTGTTCAAAATGTGTGCGGCTAGTAATAGTGTAAGTGATAAAACAGAATACAAGATTTATAGTAACCAGTTAAATGCACTACTTCGTAAAGCCAAAGCTGATTACTATTGTAATAAATTTAAATCTTGTGAAGGTAACCCTAGAAAAACATGGCAAATTATAAAATCCGTCGAAGCCCTAATAATGATGGTATATTTCCTGACGGTATACATAATGATAGTACAACTGCTGATAGAATATGCCATCATTTTGCTAATGTGGGAAAGGATCTGGTCCAAAGTATAGTTATTTCTGAGCATGAAGGTAGTTTTAAGAAATATTTATCGAATGCAAGTGATGTTTCAGCATATATGAAGCCAATCAACGCTTCTGAGCTTTCTGAAACACTGAAAAAATTAAAAATTGGAGCTTCAGGCTCTGATTTTGTAACAGTTAAAACTTTAAAGTATATTTACCCTGTTATTTCCGGTCATTTAGTGTATTTATTTAATGAATGTTTAAGGACTGGAGTGTTTCCAAGTTGTTTTAAAATTGCAAAAGTTATTCCTGTCTATAAAGGTGGAGATAAAAATGTACTAGGAAATTATAGGCCCATTTCTTTATTACCAGTAGTATCTAGATTGTTTGAGAAATTGATAGCTAAAAGAATGGTTGAATTTTTGGAGAGTAAATCATTTTTTAATCCAAATCAATTTGGTTTTCGGAAGGGTTTATCTACTGAGCATGCTGTTTTATTTTTGACAACTTTTGTGAATGATGCGTTGGATAATGGTATGAAAGTCGCTTCTGTTTTTCTTGATATTGTAAAAGCTTTTGACTGCGTTGACCATTCTATACTCATTGCCAAATTAGAAAATTACGGTTTTAGAGGACCATTTCTTGAATTACTGTCCTCGTTTTTAAAAGAAAGAACTCAATATGTACAATTAGGGGATAATGTTTCTTCAGTCAGTAGTGTTAAACTTGGAGTACCTCAAGGATCTGTTCTTGGTCCCCTGTTATTTCTAATTTTTATAAATGATTTATGTAGACCTTTTAATATGATTTCGTATGATCTTGACATTGGATGTGATAGGGAAAAAGTAATTGTTCCCAGCTTTGCGGATGACACTCATATAACTGTGGCTGCACAAACAGGAATTCAGCTGTTGAGTCGTATTAGTTCTTGTCTGGAGTTTGTACAAAATTGGATGAAGCTTAATAAGTTAAATTTGAATTATAGTAAATCTTGCTTTTTATTGTATGGTAGGAGCTCAAATTATTACCCTTGGATAGATAGGCTTAATATTGCTGATATGAGTATTTTAAGAATAAATTGTACAAAATATCTAGGAGTTTTAATTGATGAATGTCTCAGCTTTAGAGAACATATATATTATATTAGTTTTAAACTCGCTAGGAATGTAGGCATTTTAAGAAAGTGGCAGTATATTTTCCCAAGAGATATTTTAAGAACACTATATTATTCCTTAATTCATCCTTATCTGCTATATTGTTGTAATGGTTGGGGTAGTACATTTCCTTCTCATCTCCATCGTGTTCGAGTTTTGCAGAATAAAGCGCTTCGAGTGTTATGTGGTGTAGGTTTTAAAGACTCGGTACAAAAGAGGTATATAGAATGCAAAATCTTGCCTTTGGCAGGACTTATTACTTTTTATCGAAGCCTGTTTATATATAATTATTTTCAAAATTGTTTACCAATATGTTTTAAAAGTATGTTTGAATTAGGAAGTGATATTCACACACATTCTACGAGACAGTCCGATATAATTCGTCGTCCGCTTGCTATTACCCGTAGATCTCAATTTTCTATTCGGCATCTAGGACCCCATGCATGGAATTGTTTACCTACGGCTTTGAGAAACATGGATAGTTTTCTTGAATTTCGGCGGGAATTAAAGCTATTTTGCCTCAATATTTATGGTTTTGATGGTTGAGTGGACCTCAAGTGGAGCCAAGATGTTGGTTTTGATTTTGGCGGTACTGGTAAAGTGGTCTTAGTTTCTTTTGTTTTGTCTCTTTTGAAGTGTAATTCCGTTTCGATTGATATGCAGGGTAATTGATTTTTTTTTCTTCTTCTTTCTTTTCTTTTTTCTTTTCCTTTTCCTTTCTTTTTATTTTTTTTCTTCTTTTTCGTATTGTTTTATTTGTATGTGTATTGGGGTTGTAAGCCCAAACAAGCTTTGCTTCGGGCCATTTGCTTGTTTTGTTTTGTTATTTATATTAATAAACCCATCTTTCTCTCTCAAAAGGGAGGACTAAAGAGAAATGGTTCTTTACGGGCGGGGGTAATTATGACCCTTAGAATAGGTTTGGACGGAGTTGGAGTGTAGCTGTTGGCACCAGGCGGTTTAGTCACGCGGTAAATTGTTAGTCGTAGACATAAATAGTATTTTACTATAAGAAGGTATTTATGTTATACAAGGGATTCGGTATTGAAAAACAAAACTTGTTTTATACTTACCCCTGCAAGGTTTCAACCCCAGGTTACCCATCTTTTTCAGAAAAAAAGTGGTTACTGTAATTCTTCATACAGAAACAAAGACTCAAGTTTTCTGGTTTTGACTAATCCCCCCCCCCTACTGGAAACGACGGGTCGCATATTGGCTATACAAGCATTATATTCACAAATTGTGTATTTAGAATCCATATTCAAGGGTCTGATATGTGAAGTAGCGACGTACCAATAAATTAAACAAACTACGCAAAGGATCCAGTATTCGACTAGTGAGTCTTCGTAGGGAGGGGCTTTGACTGTCCAAAAAAGAACTACATTTTCAAAGCTAAAATACCTGAAGTTCATTGCAGTTTAGGGTGTATTTGATTTATCAAAAAATTCTTATGACTGGGAGTTGGTCCTTCGTAAATTTTTAAGATTAAATCTTCATGTTTAGGCCTGTCCGTACACTAATAATGACAGTAAATCTAAAATAAAAATCTTGATACCAAACCTTTCGGCTTTCGTACAGTGGCCGGAGCAGGAGGGAATTGAGCAGGAGGCTGAGGTTTAGCAGCATCTTTAGCAGCATCTTTCTGTCTAGACGAACTTGGTAGGTGACCCGCAGAAGGCTGATACGGCAAACGGGATAACGTAAAATTTCCTGACGGTATATCAATACCTTCTCCACTAGAATCAAAATATAATGGTTTAATTTAATGACTTAAAATTGCCACAAAGAATAGGAAATAAGCCAGATGAGCCGGAACTAAGTAGAAAGCAAAAAAAAAATACGAAGTTAAATTAAATTTACAGGAAAATTACATTACTTTCCTGGATAATATTAAACAGCTACCCCCTCCTTTTTTTAAGGACAGTTTTCGAACCTTTTAAATACAACCTAATTTCAGAACCTTTATTCATTCTTTAATTGGTAGGATGTAGATAGCGGTGTATATTTCCAGAACTATATCTAACTACTTGTCATGACTTCATTAAAATAATTTATTATTTTTCTTACTCTAGTTTTTCTTTACTTGACGAAGAAAAAAAAAACACAAAGCCAATATACTTGTTTTAAATGATCTGTTAAAGCCTCTTTTTACTTGTTAACTGAATCAAATTAATTCTCTTCCAGTCAATATTCTCTATTTTTTCCAATGTTTACGAATTTATACATGAAACTACATTAAACACAATTATACATGCTTTAAACAAAGTTTGAACAATGATAGAATCATTTTTTTTTTAAACCGTCATACACCAAATGAATAAAACTCATAAGGAAAAAATAAAATTAAAAAACATTATGGGTGTTCTTCTAGATTTTAAGTCCAGTTAGACAAAAAAATATTATCTAGAAACAGAAAATAGGAAAAAAAAAGAACTTTAGAGCTTTTCAACATTAATTATCTCGTCTGTTAAATCTTTTTTTAATCTCTTAGAAGTTAGAAACAGTTAAACTTAAACAGTTAGAAAAATAGTGACACTTCTGAAAGACCCAATGTCGGGGTCAAATACTATTCAAAGTAAAATAGTGAACTACTACTAACAACTCAATGCAGCACCGAACCGCCTGAGGCCAACAGATAAACGCGCGCTTCACCTCCATCCCGATCTATTCAAAGCCTCCCTCTTTACATCCTCCCAAGAAGCTTCCATTTCCCTTAAATCTTGTCTTTACGGCATCCTCCCACCCCATTTGGGATTCCACCCCCATCTGCTTTTTGTTTGACCCTAGACAATTGGCGGACAAGGAACATCTTTGGTAATCTGTCATCCTTCATCCACAGAACGTTCCTAGCCATCTCAACCTTTCTCTCATTATAGCCCTAGAAAGCCAAAGTAAGGTCAATCCATTGTTAAAAAAAAAGAGAAAAATATTATTTGTCATCTAATGTTAACTTAGGTGCTAAGTTGTCATAACAGCAAGCTGGGTGAAAAAGTAGAGGGAAGAATACATGTAACTGGAAAACACTCACAAGTCACGTGTCTTTTTTTTACTAATCTTTAATTCTAATTTGATCAAAAATAGTCTTAGCAAAAACATTTCTAATGTATTTTTTTTATTCCAATCCATGTTATACTGGCTCCAAAACTGAACAGTGAGTTTGAGCAAACTCAGCCACACACCCAAAAAACTTTCCGGGCAATAAATTTAGTTTTTCAATTTTCAATTATTCAATACAAGTTTTGAACTTTATTTCGGTATTTTCCTAATAGCAAATCCACTGCAACTACAATAACAGCTTTTGCAGACAGATCTTTCTGAAACGTGAGATAGCATATTTTTCTGAAACTGCCACTGAATAGCCAGGAGTTCCGTTTTTGCATATAGTTTTATATGTTTCTCCCATGTATTAGTTTTTTTTTTCTCCAAGTCATTCAATTGGAAATTGAACACTCCAGCGCCATTTATAAGAGTCGAGTGGTTATAGGGCAATCAGCTCCCCCACTCACGGGCTTTTTTTAGCACCCTCTCCCCCCAGTAAATCGCAAAGGGCAATATCTGTTCGTTTTAAATTTGACTTGATTTTCTATTGTAGTTTCTGTTGGTTCTAGGCTTTATTTATTTATTGACGTTCGTTTAAAGCACGAATTACTATTCGGCTGTATTTCTAGTCATGTGTAGATTCGCTCTTTACTTCTCTTTGCAAAATTTACTTAGTAAAATATACTAAAAAATACTTCGTGAGATTTCTGGCATGTCCAAGATCTTTCTCTGGAGAAGGCAATTAGGCATTAATGCAAGCAAAGCATTTACATCGTTGGTTTGCCAAAATATATTTTCTTTACTTGGGTTATTCTTATTTACCTCATGCAAGATGTTATAAAATGTTTCATTTTATTATTTTTAATATAGGTATTCTCTCTCTAAGTAAAAATTTTGGATACAAATCTCTCAAGAATTACTTATGCTCACTAAATGTGAGATACCCATTTTGACTTTGGTTTAGATTTGCAGAAAAAGAAGCACGAAAACCATTTTTTTTTAGTTACACTATTTATATTTAGCAGTGGAAAGAAATAGAGAAGACAGAAAAGGAAGAAAACAAATCTGAAGAAAGCTGGATGTCTATTAAATATGTTCTAAGAATCACCTGACCGCACTTTTAATATACATCGGGTCATTTGGCAAGCTAAGTCAATCGCTAGACAGAGAATTCTTGCCCAATCTAATCGGTGAATGGTCTATCATTTATTCTGGCTTGGTTTTAGTTTAGTTTGATTCATTTTTTCTACTGCTCTTTTTGAGTTTACTACAAAAGGTTAGTTTCCTTCTTTTTTCTTTGAGCACTGAAGATGGCTTGGCGGACATCACTGCCTAAATATCTGCTTTTGTACTCTTCTTTTCTGTACAATGGATGATTTTACCCCCGTTTTATCGGTTATTTTATTATATTATTTTTTCTTAATTGTCATACGTGGTGTCCATACCATGAGAAGCGAGTCATCAGTGTATGGGTTAACATGTTATAGCTGCCAGCTCTTTTTTCCCAACAAAGAAAATAACAAAAGAAGAGAAATAGAAAGAAGAAGAAGCTTCAACAAAAGAAGCTAAATAGAAGAGAACATTTGGGGCTTTAACGTGGATGTACTTAAAATTGAGAAAGAGCGCCACTAACACAGCAGTGTTACTAAGAAGAACCTTCTTTCCCTTTTAAAACCTTTCTGGAATTGTGTATTATAGATTGAAACAAGAGGCAGCCCTTATCACGTTCCGAATTAGCTGGAGCTTAGTCTTTAAAGCATGTTAGTGAAAGGAAAAGTAAACAAATAGCCACACATAGCTCAAATATATAGACTCTGTCCATACTTATTATCAAACTCAACTATACTTACAAATGCACACTCAATACCACAAATATACCTCTATCCTTTTTCTCAGGGGTTCTTGCGTACATTTGTCAGAGTAACAAGCCAGACACGTTGGAACATAACTCGCTTAGATTTCTCTAAAGGAGGAAAAACCTAGGTAAGATTACCGATAACCCTGCCTTTTTTTTGCACTACACAGTTACTTGGAACTATCTCCACGAGAGGATATTAATCTGGTACTTGTACGATATACCCCCTACCACTCAAGAAGTAAAGTTAGGTTAATCCTAATAAAATATGCCTAAGTATGATAAAAAATATAATACTTAAGAAGCAAATTTGGGCTATATATTTGGAAATTAGGGGGTGGGGATGCAACACATTTTGCATTCTACATGCAAAATGTGTTGGCTACAATTATTCTCATATTATGAAGTAAGAATTGTTTTCTGACTTCACACTGTCCAAACACTTTACCCCCAACCCACCTAATGTGCAAATATATAGCCCAAATTATATATTTCCCATTTATTCTGGCACTTCTCTTTCTCTTTTCTCACGCTAATCTAAAAGAAACTAACGTAAGAAGCCGGTTTAAAGTGCGTCAATGCATGAACCACTTGAGCGGTTAGGGACATATCATACAAGTACCATTAATCTTTTTAAAAGAAAGCTCAATGAAAGCACAAAAGCAAGGATGCAACTAAGAAACTCACCAAGTGGATGCAACTCCAATGGGAAACTCACCAAGTGCAAAGCGCCAAAACATTTATATAAAAAAACAGCATTCTTTTGAAATACCAATGATATCAATACACGAACATTTTTACCTCCTTAAAACCGCCATCTTAAGTATCCGCCATCATAGTTTTAAGATGACGGAATACCACGAATTTATAGAGACATTTTGTGTCGCTGTTTAAAATTATGCACCTTTAATGGCAGCGTTACATTTTGAGAAGAGTGCTTACAATAGTACTTTAAACATTTGATTCAGTCGACAGAAGAGATTTAGTGAAGGTCGTATCCTTTTATGGTACACCAGACAAATACATTATTCTAATTCAAATTCATTTTACTTAAAAAACATGCGATGGACAGAGCCGATAATTAGTTTTTATTGTCATGCACACGCAAAAGTTCGTCGACAAGACAAAACCAACACTCACCAAATTATAATATATACAATTAACAATAATAATTGTCACATACACCCGAAAATAAGTCGACAAGTATACACAAGGTTATAACGAAAAGAGAAATCATCAATGCAACAGCACAAACACGAAAAAAGAAAAAAGAAAGGAGATAGAAGGAGAAAGGGAAAACTGTTTTGTATACAATTAACAACAATAATCCGGATTAAAAAGTCGACCCAGCATCAAACAACTTAACAAACGAGGGCACAAAACTAAGCTCATAACGAGCATGTGACACAGTCACAGGTTGAAGTTTCGGTACAGGCTCTGCAACGGCCCCGAGCGGCCTTACCCGTGCCGGTTGATGTTGGGGCGGGAGGATATTTCGGTGTATAGGGCTGGACAATATTTTATTGCCAAAAGATAGGACTAGTTTTAAACAACGAAATTGAAGCGTTTGAAGTTGAAACTGATTAAGGAGGGATATGTACGGTACTTTTGGGGTTCTTGAGATTACTAGGAGGGCACGGTATTGCACCCTCTCAACCTGGTCCGACTGTTCCCTAGTCAGCCCGAAATGCCATACAGGGGAACAGTATCCAAGTGTGGAACGTGTAAAAGAGAAATAGATTCGTAGGAGGTGTGGTGCGGGGATTCCATGGCGAGCCAACAACTCCAAATAATCACAATAATCATTAAAGTGATTATTGTCAAGTACAAGAATTCGAACATATTGTTTGCGTTCTACACCAATTTATACGGATCATTTTGATGGACTTTGCCCTAAGAAACACGACAAAAGACAATGAGAAATTTAAATGGGAAAATCACATGGAAAAGCAAAATTATCATAAGACTTAGATTATGCCACTGATTTGAGCGTCGTGGGCGAAAATGTTAGCATACCTAATGAATATTTGGAGGTTCTGAGCGTTCAGAGTGTAAGAATAGGGTTGGAAATTAATGTTAAGAAGACTAATAAGACTACTCTAGAAATAAGTGAAGATGAACAAATGATGTTGGGTAACTAAAAGATCGAAACAAGTGGACAGCTTCACTTACCTTGGTAGTATTAATAGGTGGACGCAACGAAGATATTAAAAGTAGAATAGCCAAGACCAAGGGAGTTTTTCAGAGCTGAAAAAAGTTTGCAAGAATAGGACATAAGTCTACAAACCAAGATTATAATACCGGAAGCTGCAGCGAAGACGATGGTCAAGTATGGCCTGAAACATTGCTCCAGAAGATGGAGGAGGATTTATTAGATATTTTACAGAAAAAACATCTATGAATCGTTTGAGATACGAGTCTGACTGTCCGCATTTCAGTTAGTAAGCTAAGCTATATGAAAAATGTGGTTCTACTCAGCTTTCTAGGACAATAGGTCGAGATGGCGTGATGGACACGTTCTGTGGATGAAGTTGAAAGATTGCCAAAGATCGTCCTTGAATTTGATGGTAGGAGTTCGTTAAGAAAGATCTAAGGAAATGGATCTTTTTGGGAGGGTGTAAAGAAATAATTTTTAAGTAGATTGAGACAGAGGGGTGTGCATAGCTATGTTGCCCGCATTATCAGTGCCAAAATGAAAATGAAATAAATTGCAATTGAATAGACAGAAATTGTTAACACTATAAAATTATCGCAATCGTATTACTTACAGCCCTTGCCTTGCTTCAAGGACAATTCTCGCCATTTTCTTAAATTCTTTTCTTTCGGCTTTTCTTAAACCAGAGGCAGCCCTGGAACAAATAAAACAAAATAATGTAAAATAATGAAAAAAATTATTGAAAATAGCAAAAAAATTGTTAATGGGCCAATAGAATAATTTTCGCATTGGCCACTCAGCAAAGAAAGACTCTTTTGCTATATATCAACTTGGGCATATTATCAGAAGTAACGCTACAAGTAAAGAACCACAATCCTTCAATGTATTGTTTACTTCCCATTCTTTTCCAACGCAACTTCATATACAGGGTGGCCCTAGAAACTTCGGAAGGAACTATTCACTTAAAAGGGTCTAGTCTACCACTTCACGAGTCAACACTGTCTAAGGATGTAAGATCAAAATTTTCAAATAGCCATTTTGTTCAAAATAGTCAAAGATCTATTTAATATGCCTCCATGACGAAATGGCCCCCATGGCCCTTGAAACTAAGGCCGCATACGTTGTAAATTTGCGATTGCTTAAACAAATGTTCTAAAATGGAAATGTGGGCTTGCGCATTAGCTCAGGAACAGTTTAGAATATTAAGTTGAAACTTCTAGGAGATGTTGAGGGGTATATTGAACTAAATCGAAGGGAATTCTGAAAACCAGGAGTTTTGTCGCTAGTCAGTTATTACACTCCTAACGATGATTATTCTAGTTAAAAAGATTTTCCTGAAACTTAATTTGTAGTAACGCAAAAACACCAACGGAAGTTTATTTTCATTTTTGGCCCAAGGATATTTAAAGGGGCAAGGGGTTGGGAGGTTATCAGAAAATTTTCCCGATGATACATGCTACCGCAACGCCCTTCTTACATTTTTTTTGTAAGCTAAGCCAGACCAAAGGACTCCAAAAGGGATTTGAAATATATCAGCTTAAAAATGTATTTTTTTTTTCAGATTCATCGCAGAAATCTAATCTCAAACTTTTTAAGGTTCGAGTCCCTGTGACAGTCCCCCTTAAAACAACATCTGTTTTCTATGTGCAACCAGCTAATCAAAAGGACGTATCTACAGTATCTCAGGAACAGCCGAGTGTATTAGTTGAAGCTTTTATAGAATTAAATAAAAAAAACAAGTTTTTTTAACTGAAAGTTAGGAGCGACATTAAAACTTAAAACGCACAGAAATTACTTCGTATATGAAAGAGGCTGCTTCCTCATCAACGCCCCGTTCTTTACGCTAAAGTTTGACTCTTTCTCTCAATTCTTCTTTTTAAAACAGTAAAAAACTTTAGCGTAAAGAGCGGGGCGTTGATGAGGAAGCAGCCTCTTTCATATACGAAGTAATTTCTGTGCGTTTTAGGTTTTAATGTCGCTCCTTACTTTCAGTCAAAAAAACTTGTTTTTTTTTATTCAATTTCTGAACGTTTTTGAATCAATGCATGTTTTGATTTTGGCTCTCCGCAGAGGAATAATCAAAACGAAATTTGCATATTTTTTTTTTTTTTGGCTCAATGGCTTTCTCATAATTTTGATCCAATGATTTTGAGAAAAAAAGAGCGGGGGACGAAGCCTAGTTGCCCCCCGATTTTTTGGTTAATTAAAAAGGCAACTAGAACTTTTAATTTTTTACGAATCTTTTTATTGGTAAAAGATTTACGTAACTTATAAATTAGCTTACGTAAAGAACTTTTGTATTCTCATGTTTTTATTACATATATGAGGGGATTCGCCCCATCGTCAGTACCTCGCTCTTTACACTAAAGCTTAAATTTTATCCCAATTCATTAAGAATGACCCCCTGAATCACAAAAGCCGTAGAATAAGTAGTTGAAATTACTGAAAATACTTTAGCGTAAAGAGCGAGGTATTAGAAGGAGGTGAACCCCTCATACGGGTAATAATTTCTGTTTGTTTTAAGTTTTATTGCTGTTCCTTACTTCCAGCTGAAAAAGCTTTTTCACTTTTATTTTTTAATTGTTTTTTTTTTGAATAATGCTAGTAAATCCTGCTCTCCCTTCATGGAAATTTTCTTCTCCCATTACAAATTCTCGAAGGAAAGTTCCCCCAGCATATCCCCCTCTTCTCAACCCCTCCCCCAAACCAAAAAAATCCTCCTGAAAACGCCTGTATACTTCCCAATAACCATTACTATATGTAAGCACAGGTCAAAGTTTGTAACTTGTTGCCCCTCCCACGGGGACTGTGGGGGAGTAAGTCGTCCCCAAAGACATAGTTATAAGGTTTTTCGACTACTCTGAATAAAATGGCCATCTCAGAATTTTGATCCGTTGACTTTGGGAAAATAATTAGCGTGGAAGGGGGCCTATGTCCCCTCCAATTTTTTTGGTCACTTAAAAAGGGCACTAGAACTTTTCATTTCCGTTAGAATGAGCCCTCTTGCAACATTCTAGGACAACTGGGTCGATACGATCACCCCTGGGGAAAAAAAAAAACAAAAAAAAACAAATAAACACGCATCCGTGATCTGCCTTCTGGCAAAAAATGCAAAATTCCACATTTTTGTAGATAGGAGCTCGAAACTTCTACAGTAGGGTTCTCTGATACGCTGAATCTGGTGGTGTGATTTTCGTTAAGATTCTATGACTTTTAGGGGGCGTTTCCCCCTATTTTCTAAAATAACGCAAATTTTCTCAGGCTCGTAGCTTTTGATGGGTAAGACTAAACTTGATGAAACTTATATATTTAAAACCAGCATTAAAATGCGATTCTTTTGATGTAGCTATTGGTATCAAAATTCCATTTTTTAGAGTTTTGGTTACTATTGAGCCGGGTCGCTCCTTACTACAGTTCGTTACCACGAACTGTTTGATATTAGGGGCGATGTTTAACAAAGTCAAAACACACTATGGGCATTCTGGTTGTCAAAAGGGCTATATTCAATATCTCGGGAACAACTAAGAACATTAATTTGAAACTTTCAAAGAATGTTAAGGGGTATACTGGACTTAAATCAAAGGAAATTATGTGCATCCACGTTGTCAAAAGGTCATATCTTTAATGCATCGATAATGGCTAAGGTTATTGAGTTGGAACTAAATAATTTCTGAGACCACACTGACTAAGCATGATAAGACAAAAAAAAGATGCAAAGAAGAAAATACAAGGATAATAACAACCAGTAAATAAATATAAGAAAACTAGACAAATATCTCGGTCAAGACCTCCGTCGACAGTCTTCGGCGCAGAATATAATAATATAAAATATACATTAAAGTCCATAGGATAATATAAAAAAATAAATCTTAAAACAAAAAATGTCCTTAAAAGAAGACACTTTCCAAGTATAGGGTAGCTGATAGGGTAACTGAGCAAAAGAATCCAACAGTGAATGGCAAACGGAACTTTCATTTTATGTAAAAAATTTTAAAGGCTATTTGCTTAGGAACAATGATATACATATGACAGGGTATTGTCATAGATTGTTCTACCCTAAATTCCTGATAAACTAGGAAGAATATATATATATATATATATATATATATATATATATATATATATATATATATATATATATATATATATATATATATATATACATATATATATATATATATATATATATATATATATATATATATATATATATATATATATATATATATATATAAATATATCACTTCTAAAATTCAAAAAAAATACAGGACCTTTTCGAGTACGGCAAGGATAAAACCAGCCTCATAATCCCCTGTTTTGGCGGTTGTTTTTATATTGGAAGGACCCACCAACAATTAGCTCAACACGTCTATGACAATCCATACCATCCCATTTTGTTTTATATTACCTCCATTATTGCCTCGTTAAATTTCTCATACAAGTGTTCATGGAGCCAGTTGAAATAAAAAAGCATATCCATCAAAAGGTCACCCTTAATAGAGATAATGGATAAACTTATCCAAGACCTATTGCACCCTGGTTGTCGCAAGGGCTAGTACCAGTATCTCAAAAACGAGCAAGCTATACTACGGGTTTTATGTTGAACCTTCCAGGGACTGTCCATCATCCATCCTTACTCTAGAGTAAGAGGGATGTTGAATTAAATGAAATGGCACTGTGTACATCCAGGTTAAAGAAAAGCCGTATCTGTAACATCTTAAGAACTGGTAAGCTGGATCTTTTAGGGAATATCGAACTGAATCAAAACAAAAAACGTGCATCCTGGTTACCAAAAGAGCGGATATTCAATATCTAAGGAACGACCTTGACACTTTTCAGGGGGTGCTGAACTAAACGAAAAGACACAATGAGCATCATGGCCGTCAAAAGCCCGTATCTGCAACATATCAACATATCTTAAGAACAGCTAAGCATACTAAGTTTGAACTTTCAGAGAGTTATGGGCTAAATTGAAAGGCACTACGGCCATCCAGGTTGTCAAAAAGATGTATCTAGAATTTTCTGTTTTCCAAGGGGAGCGGCAAATACTCGGATACACGAAAAACAAGAAGCCATAAAGTACTTTTTAGGAATGACAGTAAAAAAAGCTTAGAAATCTCCACAAAGTGCATTAAGATTTTCACAATGTTTACTGACAAATAGATTTTTGTTACAACAAAAGTCACTTTAAGCTAAGCTTTAAGCATTGCATTGCATAAGCTTAAGCATTTAAGCACTTTAAGCATTGGGAAAAAATAGAAAATGACACAAAATATGCGCACAAAACAAAACATGGTACATAACAGTAACAATGAAAAAACGTAACAATAGCAAATCTAAATAGAGACATAATAAAGCACATGATACCATAAAAACTAACTCACATAATTACACAGTGTCACATATGATAGATAGATATTAAGTGCTTTAAACACACATGGGCTATGGCTAGAAAAAGTAAAAATAAGATGTTTCAATCATACCCCCTCCCAAAAAAAAAATAAAAAAATAGCAAGAGCTAAAAGCAGCTCATATGGCACTTGTGACGAGGTCAGAACCTAAAATTATTGTCAGTACTAGAGTTATCGATTTTGCTGTTCTTTGTTTATAGGCAATTCTCACAAAGATAAACTTACAAATACAGTGTTCCTGTAGTATCTTCTTCTTCAGTATTGTAACGCTTGTCCCACCAAGTTTCATCCGATCTCTCCACTCTAAGCGTTTTCCAAGATTTCCGGTTTCCCCCTCCAACTCCCCCCAATGTCAACAGATCCGGTCGGAATTTCATAAAAGGGCTGTGAGACACGGGGTCCTTCTTAATATCAAATTTCACTGAATCCCATAATCCATTCATAAGTTAAAAATACCTCTTTTTTCCAAATTAACCGTCCACCCACTCCCCCGCCCCAGATGATCTTATCGAGCAAGCGACTATTTATAATTTAATTTGGTCTTGTCTCTGATACAACTGGCAATTTTCATCATCCTAGCTTATCTTGAAGTGCCCGAACTAGCAAAACCAATACCGACAGACCGACAGAAATTGCGATCGCCATATGTGACTTGGAAATTACCAGGTGCCATAAAAAACGAAGAAACTTACGGCGCGATCTGCAATTTTGACAGATTCTTGCTGGGATCGAACGGAGTTTCGTTTACTTCATCGTCCCAGTTTTCTTCACATTGAAGAACTGTACCCAGAGGTTTGGCGATGTTCCTCACCATAGCATATTCCTCGGCTAAACAATGCAAATAAAACATTAAAAAGTTTACAGGCACCAAAAAATTACACTGAAAATAATTTCCTAATCATAATCGAGATAAAAAATAGAGGTAATTGAAGTTTTTGTTTTCCACTTGATTTATTTTTATTTAATTTATTTGACGTGTTAAAAATGCTTGCATCTCTTTTCATCTTCTGAAAATAGGTATTCTCTGTCTAAGTAAATTTGTTCAATAAATATATGAATTTTTTGGTTCCTATCCATCTTTCAAAGCTTTATCAAGTGATTATATTTAGTATAAGAAAAAGATTGACAGTTTTGCTTCACAATAGTTTGCTTATTATACGTCTTTATGCAATTATTGGGACTTATGTTATATTAATCTCTTTGAAAAAAAATTTCTACAAATTTTAAAAAAGATATACATTCCTAAATGCGTCCTAGCATTAATTAATGTTTGTTTTTAACATCTCAAAGATTTTCATCAGACATTTTTTTTTACCTCGTCACCTTTTTGGTTCCTCAATTTTTTCCCTATAACAGTCTTTGCATTAACAGCATTAGAACAATTATAAGTTTGAAGATGAACGATTTGCTCAAGAAGAGAGTAAAAGTAGGGAACATTTAGACATTCAATCATGACAATGAGAATCAATGACAGTGCTTCCATCCTTGCGCAGTATGGGAGTCTGTGGGCCCCTATGTCTCCAAACGGTTAATTAAACACAATTTTTATAATATCTTATTTATTTTCTATCTTCCCATTAATTTTAAATGGTTCAGATGTTTGCATAAATCTTGACTTCAACAGTCAGCCACTTATTTTTAATTAAGGACTACAAGAGCTCCCAAAAAGTAAAACACAGTGTGGAGAAATAGAAAAAAAGAGAAAAGAAAAGAAATACATTGATTTTATTTATAAACAATAACAAAAGGAGGGATACCGAAAAAAGACGGAGAAAAACAAGAAACAACAAAAAGAAAAATACACTTTACCAAGTATTCAGTAGAAAAATCTTTATAACGCTGCAGGAAAAAGGTGCATGTATAAGTTGGGAGTTCAATCAAAAACTGCAAGTTTTAATAAAGACCGTGAACTTACTTTCTCTGACCACAATTAAAAATAGACCAGAGAGGAACGGGAGTGAGCTGGTGAGCAACTAATAGGCTATTCTAAACTCAAATTGGTGTGCTAAACTTAGATTTGAACCGTTTGAAGCCAGGGTTGCATATGCAGCCCGGACCTTACAAGACAAATTTTTCATTGCCAGGTTTGCAGCTTCTTTCAGATTCACTTCAACAGACATACCCAGGCAAGTAAGACTGCTAGCAAAAGGAACTTAAATGCCTGATAGACTTACTCAACATCTGCTTCCTGTATAGTTAAACGCTAGAACAGCCGTCTGATCACTGTTAAAATTGAAGCTGGTATGCTCAAAATACTGATGGATAGGCCTACTCACATAAATTTTCTAATGCCTCTCTTTGACTTTGTCTGATCATGTCTAGGATCAAAACTTGTCATTTTTGGGTCTGTTTCCACGGTCAAAATGAGCCAAATTTATCAAATGAGTCAAATAAGAAAATGATAAACTACCTTTTCTGGATATCTTATTGATTAAAAGTGAGTTCCATTTACTTTTTTCAGTTTATAGAAAGCCTACTCACAGTGATAGGTATTTGAACTTTCACTCGTGCCACCCTATTTCAGTGAAACGAGGGGTTGTGATTGCACTGGTGGATAGAGCTTTCAGAATTTGTTCCCGGGAGTTTTTAGATTCTGAATTGTTGTATTTGAGGGAAGTTTTATTTTGTAATAGCTACCCGATTGAATTCATTGATAAAATAATAAAAAATAGACGCATTAAACACAATAGGGTTATTGGGGTTTCACAATGCACAGAATTAAACTTACCAAAAAGTTTCATTTCTTTACCTTATGTACCTACTTTGGGGGAGATGCTTAAACAAATTCTAGGTAAACATAACTTTGATACTTGTTTCCAATCAGTGAGATCATTAGGTAGTTTTCTTAATTCTGGGAAGTATTTAACCCGGAGAGATTTAGTTAGTGGGGTGTATAAAATTCCTTGTTCCTGTGGAAAGTTTTATATTGGTAGAACTCACCAACAATTTACTGAAAGATTTATTGAGCATCGCAACTCAATAGAAAAAACCTACAATTAAGAAAGCCTCCGGAAACTTTTGTTTCGGCTCTAGCTGAACATACATTCTTTTATCCCGAACATTTTATACATTTTGATGAGGCTACAGCTATTTCTAATGATAGAGGTTTTTCTCAGTGGGCGAGGGAGGCTATAGAAAATTAAAAACCATATATTTGCTAATATTCCAATAAATAGAGACACAGAGAATTTAAATATTGACCCAATTTATGATATTCTTTTGAAAAATGAACCAATAGTCGATGGGGGAATTAAAATTTTACACAATCACTAGGGGACAAGATTACCCACTAGACCAAAAAGAGTTGCTTCAATATTAGCTTACAAGAGGATTATTTCGCAACAGAATAATTAACTAAGTTTCAATTTTCATAATTTTTCCTCAGTTGCTCTTTGATTCTCATTGAAGTAACTCAAATAGCTGCTTTACCCTACGTGGATAAGTAGCGACAATTGTATTTATTATTATGTGTGGTGGTTTTTATTTGATTTTAGATTAGTTTTCTTTTAATTTTTTATCTTGTGCTGAGGACGCCTTGTTTAGATACAGGCGAAATATCCACGTTGTTTTAGTCTTTCCTCTCTACTGGCCGTCGTCTCGTTTGAAGTTTTCTTTTTGTAGAGTTTTATCTCTCTTTGTTGTTTAAAGTATTACCACAGATTGTGAAACATTATAATATTCCTCACATCTAAATAGCGACCGTATTTCAAATTTGAAAATATTAGAAAATAAAAATGATAAAATTATTAACTTATCGGCTGGGCATTGTTTGACAACAATTGTTGGCATCATTGCAGCAGAAATTTTGAAATAATTAAAAATTGCCAGGGATGCGAACTGGTCAGGGCTGCCAAAACTTGTGGTCATTTTTGGGTCTAATTCATTTTGGGTCAAAATGAGCCAAATTTATCAAATGAGTCAAAGAATTACCACATATCGTGTAACATTATATTGTGACATATTCCTCACATCTACATACCTTACATCTAAATACTTTACAACAGTTTGAACGCAAGATAAACCATAGCTTCAGACTTTTGCTGATAGACCTAACTTAAAATTATTATCAAGATCAAAATTCTCGATAAAACCAAATTTACCATATTCATTAGTTTCTGATTAGTATGCATGAATAAATTAGTATTAACAAATAAATAACAATTCAAATTAGATTTTAAGGGTAATTCATGCTACTACACTGGCACTGTTTACAAGATTACAAATATATATATATATATATATATATATATATATATATATATATATATATATATATATATATATATATATATATATATATATATATATATATATATATATATATATATATATATATATATATATATATATATATATATATATATATATATATATATCTATATATATAAAAATAAGTTGTCTGTCTGTCTGTGGGTCTGTGGATCTGTGGATCAGGTGACGTCATGTTTCGGCTGACGTCATGAAATTAGTTGCCGTCATTTTTGTTATGACGATGCTTAGTATATTGTAAAACACATTAATTTGGTTAATAATATACCATTTAAAACACCAAAATGAACATGCTGGAGTAGTCACTCGGTGAGAGAGGGTGTCAGAACGGAGAATGAAGGTCCCAGGTTCAAATCCTGGTTAGGCTAAAAAAGGTAAAAAACTAAAAACTAAAAAAAAAAACTGAAAAAACCAAAAAAAGGCAAAAACTACAAAAAAAAACTAAAAACTAATAAAAAAATAAAAAGCCGAAAAACTAAAAAAACTAAAGAAACTAAAAAAAGGAAAAAACTTAAAAAACTAAAAACTAAAAAAAACTAAAAAAAAGGAAAAATGAAAAATAGAAGAGAAAAAGAATACTAATAAAATTAAAAATAAAAATAAAAAAAATAAAAAAGATAAAAAGCTAAAAAAAGGTAAAAACCAATAAAAACTAAAAAGAAAAAAAGGTAAAAAACTAAAAAAAAATCATCTAAAAAACTAAAAAAAACTAAAAAACGTAAAAACTAAAAGAACTAAAAAAGTAAAAAAAAAAAACTAAAAAAAGGAAAAAACTGAAAAATAAGCGGGATATAAAACAGGGGGATATAAATGACGACCGGGACACCGGGACATAAGGAATATAAATGAATCAGAAAATACAACTCATGTTTCCAAATGACGTCGTTTGGAGCCCAAATTGAAAATCCAGATCAATTTATGTCTACTTTCAAAGTAAAAGGGCAAATTTATCATAGAGCAGGGTCTCTTCTACCATTCTCAGGCGAGAATCATAAATTTTTACAATTGTACTTCATCAGTGATAGAAATTCTGAATTGAATGCACGTTGCGAAATTTCTCCCAACATTGAAAGGACAATCGTTTCCCAATTACAACATCTTTTCCACGAAAATAATAATTTAGTGCGTCTGTTCAAAACAGCCATCGATTTGATGCCTACTTATACGCATAAAATTGTTATTTCCGCTGACAAAACGCCTCCTGGCCAACATGTGCGTAGATACAATGCTCCAACTATCGACGAAGTGGCCATCGTTATGGTCGGTGATCAGTTTTTACCTCCAGATATTATTCTCAGGGTTTCCACCACACGTGCTACAACTAAAAATAGGCCTACCAATAATACTTTTAAGAAATATAAACCCACCAAAGCTTTGCTATGGCACTCGACCTGCCGTAAAAAAAACAATGGAAAACCTAATAGAGGCCACAATCTTGACAGGGCCTTTTGAGGGTGAGGCTGTTCTTATTCCTCGCATTCCCAAGATTCCAACGGATCTGCCTTTTCAATTTAAAAGATTGCAATTCCCAATTCGATTAGCATTTGCAATCACCATTAACAAAGCTCAAGGTCAATCATTAGAAATATATGGTATAGATCTTAATACTGATTGTTTTTCCCATTGACAATTGTACGTTGCATGTTCGAGGGTCGGTAAACCTGACAATCTATTTATATGCAGCGACAATTGGACAGCGAAGAATGTTGTATATTCGCAAGTTTTACGCAGTTAATTTGTATTTTATCTATCTATCTATCTATCTATCTATATAAAAACGAGTTGTATGTATGCATGTTTGTTTGTTTGTAAAAAGAGCGTTTGCATATGATGTCATTATTAGTACACACGGCTTTGTATATGCAGAGACAATGGGAAAGCCAAGAATGTTGTATATTCGCAATTTTTACGTAGTTTAACTCCTGCAGACGAAATGAATGCTTGCCTAAAAAATTCTACATTATAGGCACACGTAAAAATATTAAAATTAACTACAAATATGCGTGTCCGATTGCAAAACAATGACTCTGGTCAAACAGTAGACTCAATTTCAGGACGTATACAACTACCTGCTGATTTCTGTAATTTAGTGACGTCCAAAAATGAATTGATTGAAAAAGTATTTCCGAATATTCTAAAAAATTATAAAAATAATAAATGGCTAAGTGAAAGAGCGATTCTCGCACCCAAAAATATAGACGTCCACGAAATCAACAATATTGTTTTGAACAAGATTCGAGACCAGGCAGTCCTTTACAAGTCAGTCGACACAGTTTTGGAACCAAATGAAGCGGTTAATTATCCATCTGAATTTTTAAATTCCATAGATCCTTCAGGGTTTCCACCACACGTGCTACAACTAAAAATAGGCGTACCAATAATACTTTTAAGAAATATCAACCCACCAAAGCTTTGCAATGGCACGCGACTTGCCGTAAAAAAAAAACAATGGAAAACCTAATAGAGGCCACAATCTTGACAGGGCCTTATGAGGGTGAGGCTGTTCTTATTCCTCGCATTCCCATGATTCCAACGGATCTGCTTTTTCAATTTAAAAGATTGCAATTCCCAATTCGATTAGTATTTGCAATCACCATTAACAAAGCTCAAGGTCAATCATTAGAAAAATGTGGTATAGATCTTAATCCTGATTGTTTTTCCCATGGACAATTGTACGTTGCATGTTCGAGGGTCGGTAAACCTGACAATGTATTTATATGCAGCGACAATTGGACAGCGAAGAATGTTGTTTATTCGCAAGTTTTACGCAGTTAATTTGTATTGTATCTATCTAAATAAAAACGAGTTATGTGGATGCATGTTTGTTTGTTTGTAATAAGAGCGTTTCTATATGACGTCATTATTAGTACATACGGCTTTGCATATGCACAGACAATGGGAAAGCCAAGAATGTTGTTTATTCGCAATTTTTGCGCAGTTTGAAACACATATATAAATCTATCTATATTCACAGGTGGGACACAGGGACACAACTACAATGGCGCATAACTAATATGGCGCGTAACGACTTACGCGCGCGGGGGGGCTTGGGGGGGCGCGAAGCGCCCCACCAACTAGGTGTTGGGGTGGCGCGAAGCGCCACCCCAACAGCTAGTATATATATATATATATATATATATATATATATATATATATATATATATATATATATATATATATATATATTTTGTTATAAATATATATATATATATATATTTATATATATATATATATATATACATATATTTATGACATTTTGGGATTACATAATTGAACTTCCTGCACTCAAGGTTCTAAATTTTGTACAATCAAATTGCCTACTGCCACTTTATATTTAGGAGATGTTGCTTCAAAGACATTGGCATATGCTAAGGCAATATCCAGGGGAGGAGAGGGGGATTTACGCAGTTTGACCCCCTCTCCCCAAAAACACGGTCCGACTCGTAAAAGCGTAACAAAATACATATAAACAAATTTTATTTTTCGTTGTACACCCCCTAGCCCAAACAAACATTCTGGATAAGCCCTTGACATATGAATACTAGTTATATGGAAGATCGCTATACAGAGCAATATTTGTATCAGAACGCATATTTTGCAGTACGATTAGCCAAACTATACGTTTCTATTAATTATATATTAATTATTATATATATATAATATGTAATATATAATTATATATATATATATATATATATATATATATATATATATATATGTGCACAATATATACAAAATATATGATATATATATATATATATATATATATATATATATATATATATATATATATATATATATATATTAATACATTTCTATATTAATAGTTTTATTAATGGTTATTTCTTTCCCTGTTTCTGCTTAAAAATCAAATCATCAGAATGAAATTTAAATTTTGAACATTCAGGATGGGGATTATTAATCACATCAATTGAAAGTCATCGTAATTGTGGGTCGTTAACAAACGAAATGACCGAATAATTTAAAATAATAAAATTGTTAAATTATAAATAATTACATTTATATAATGTACAAATACGTTTATTACAAATAATTACGATAACTAGTAAAGGATCTTCCAGGACGCATAAAATCCAAGGTTTTACAAGTCTCGGGTTGATCATATAAATTAAAAATCTGCCTAATTTAGGTTTTCTACAATACTAGACACATAAACGCCAGGTTTCTACACAAGTTAAGGATATTTGCATATTACTTACCTGGAGGATTGGCATTTAATGCTATCTTCCTATCCGGACACTTATTTTCGTGTGATATCATCTCAGTCTTCAAAACAATATGCGTTTGATTAAACCTGCATGATGTCATTTTTGCGGCCAACTCTGGATGATTCTAAGAAAAAAAAATTATAGTCATTTTCACTATTTTTTTATCCTTTAAATTTTTTTCAGCTTTAGGCACATGCCACCTTTACTTTTTTTTCCATTGGGTGTTCAGTGTCCATTATAAAATCTATATATATAAAAATAAGTTGTCTGTCTGTGGATTGTGGATCTGTCAGGTGACGTCATGTTTCTGTGTCGACTGACGTCATGTTTTCGACTGACGAAATTACAGACCGGGACATCGGGACACAAATGACGACCGGGACACCGGCACATAGGGAATATAAATGACGACCGGGACACAAGGAATGTTCGATTAGCAATCACCATCAACAAAGCACCGGGACACAAATGACGACCGGGACACAGGGAGTATAAATGACGACCAGGACATAAGTAAAAAAAAATTAAAAACTAAAAAAAAGGTAAAAACTACAAAAAAACTAAAAAGAAAAAAACTAAAAACTAATAAAAAACTAAAAAAGCTAAAAAGCTAAAAAAAAACTAAAAAAGAAAATAAAATGAAAAAGGAAAAAAAATGAAAAATAAAGGAGAAAAACAAAACTAAAAAAAAGAAAAAAAAAACTAAAAAAAAGGTAAAAAACTAAAACCTAAAAAAAGACCAATTCAAAAACGAATGTATATACAGACCGGGACACAAATGACGACCGGGACACCGGGACATGACGACCGGGACACAGGGACACAACTACAACAGGGACGCTGGGAGGCTCAGGGGGATATATAAATGACGATGGCGACACAGGGAATCTTCGATTATCAATCACCATCAACAAAGCTCAAGGGCAATCATTAGAATCATGAGGTATAGATCTGAATACGGATTGTTTTCCAATGGACCATTATATGTTGCATGTTCAAGAGTCGTTAAACCTGACATTCTATTTATATGCACAGACAATGGGACAGCAAAGAATGTTGTATATTCGCAAGTTTTACGTAGTTAAAAACATATATATATATATATATATATATATATATATATATATATATATATATATATATATATATATATATATATATATATATATATATATATATATATATATATATATATATATATATATTCACAGGTGGGATATAGGGACACAACTACAATGGCGCGTAACTAATATGGCGCGTAACGACTTACGCGCGCGGGGGGGCTTGGGGGGGGTGCGAAGCGCCCCCACCAACTAGGTGTTGGGGTGGCGCGAAGCGCCACCCCAACAGCTAGTAATTTCATAAAATAAGTTTTCACATATCTTGAACACATTTAGATGTTGTATTTTTCACACATGTTCAAGGTTCAAGGTTTCAATTTAAACTTCTGTACAAACCCCGAAAAGTGTCAACACACACAATATAAAGAGGCTTAAGCCAGAGACACAAGGTCGTTGACAAAAACCAAAAATATTCCAATGCTTCTTTCCCCTGAAGGATATTCCAAGTCTCCTGACCCCCAAGATAAGGATCCCCTCTTGCTCTCCCCCCACACTAAAAATGCTGTTGCTACGCCAATAAGGTTAGTTACTCTGTATATGGTACCAGTGTTTTTTTTTTCTATTTTTTATGGACTAAGCCTGCTTTTTTGCCACTTTGACGAATCTGCTTCCTCCTTTTTGTATGTGCCAGATACAGTCCTAAAGAACAAACTTGAGGCTTTTTTGGAAGAACTGGAGTGTGAAAGTTACGTATTGAATTCAGGAACACAAAGAAAACATAAGTTACTCTTTTGGTGCGAGTTTTCATTTATACAATACACTAAATAAGCGAAACTCCTGGCACTTCGCAATATGAGTAAAATGTAATTAAAGCGCGATATGCCAAGGTTATTTGATTTTTATTTCTGTGCCTTCTCAAAAATTACGTTTATAATGTGCCCAACGAGATTTTTATCTATGAGACAATTGTACCCATTTCCGGGAAAAGCTTCAGAGATGGGACGCAAGGCGTCAGGATTATAGCTTGAATCAACGTTTAAAATTATCCATACTAAAAAACAGATATAACAAGATTTTAAATATCATGGTTTATTCCAGGAAACCATTTCCAGGAAAAGCTTCATTTCCATGCATCAGGATTATAGCTTGAATCAAAGCTTGAAATTATCCATACTATAAACAGATATAACAAGATTTTAAATATCATGGTTTATTCATTTGCAAACTCTCTTTCTTCCCCAAAACCTCCTATTATAGTTTACCTTAAGACTCAATGAGTTAAAAAATTTGAGTGTAAAATGCTAATTTTTGAGGTATCAGGACCCCCATCCCTAAACACACACAACAATCCAGAACCCCTGTTCCATAATAGCTAATGCACGATTATACATTACTGCACATAATTTTATGAGACATCAACTGAATCAGCTTAGTTCAATAAAGCTATAGAATAAATGTTTCGGGTTTCGGGCTTAAAACCGACTGGCTTCTAAAACCAGGCAGCTTAATATATTGTTTTTTGATATTTTTGAATCGATTAACAACTTGTTAATTTTCAGTCTATAGCTACTAGACATAGCACATAGAATATAATTTCATAAAACATCAAATTAATCAGCTTAGTTCAATAAAGCTATAGAATAAATGTTTATGTGAACACATTGTTTGAACGACATGACTTTTTAGGAACGAAGTTGCCACCACGTGATACTACTCCTTCTAATTATATATTGTTTTTTGATGTTTTTGAATCGATTAACAACTTGTTAATTTCCAGTCTATAGCAACTAGACCCTCTCTGGGGACAAAATCATACTTCGCAGGAAACGCAACATTACTGTAGCAGTTTTTTCGATTACTTGAAAGGGGCAATAAAACTTTAAATTTTTGCTAGAATATGCAATTTCTCAAGTTTTTAGGACCACTGGTTCGATACGACCTCTATGGAAAAAGGACACCAAGCTGTGATAATCCTTAAAAAAATCCAACATTTTTGAACATGGACGCTTGAAACTGCTATAACCACGGAACTCTGAAGTGGTAAATTCGAGTGTGTCATATCCGTCAAGATTACTTGCTCTCTTGTGATGTTTACTCTCAATCTCAAACATCATGACTCATGCTAAATGATCATGCCTCATCTATTACAACCACATCGATTCAGCATCGCTTAGGGCTTTAGTATTCGCCTCTTGAGACCTCAGCCGCTTAAATGGAATAGAAAAAGGGGAATCGTAACCTATATCGAATATTTCAAGAATTTCAAACTGGGTTTATTAATTAGGCTGTCAGAATAAGCAAGAGAAAAGCTTAGTCTTAGATTAATGTGTCATAGGTAATGGATGAATTAATATATAGGACAGGAATATTTCCCTTAGAAAGACTAAGAACCACTGCCAGGAGTGCCATCCTTTGAGATTTTGCCCTAAATTTTATAAAAATATACTTTGTGACAACATATTTGTGACTATGATTATTTTAGTTTTTATATTTTGTACCTTTTCATCCATATACACAAATTGATTACGACTGAATTCTACCCTTGAAATGGCTACAACAGGACCTTCGATGTGCTGAATTCGAGGGTGTAATTTTCGTCAAAATCACTTATTCTCTTGTTGGGTTTTCTCTCTTTCTCTAAAATCGAATGAATATTTTCAGGCTTGTAACTTTTGATGGGCAATTTTAAGCTTGATGAATTGTATATAGTTGAAATCGCCGTTCAAAGCTAATCGTAACAATGTAGACTAGATATTGGAATCAACACTTCAATTCTTAGAGTTTCACTTATTAGGAATCTATTTCATACCTTACTTGCTGTTCATTACCATAAACTCTTTTACTCAAATTGCACTGTTCTTAGCCCTAAGCATAGAATTTTTCACTCATGCGAAAGAAATTCATTTTCTTTTTTCGTTTTAGTCGATGTCAGAGAAGACAGAGAGAACAGAGAGCTAAGCTAATTCATTCAATCAATGAGTCCGCCATACCATGTGATGACTATCCAATAAAAGTGATTGCACAAACAATATATGCTACGTAAATAAAAATCCTACAGAAGTAGCATTTCCAACAGAAACATGCGCTTCTGCAGAGTCTTTGTCCCCCCCCCCTCACAAAAGAAAAAATTGGATTTTCATGATTTTCCTAATGATTTCATATATTCTTCTACATATTTTTTTTCTAAAGTTTTTGTGTTTCTTATTTAAAGTTTAACTTAAACTAAAGGTTAAAGTAGCCTTAATAGAGCAAATGAAATAAAAGTTTTACATTTTGTGCAGTCCTGGAGGGAGGCCAGAGGCGCCATTGCGGGGGCAGGGGGGGGGGCAAATGCCCACCCCAGATTTTCCAGGGGGCCCAAGCTTTCACCAAAAAGGGTCCTTTGCCGGCCATAATAATAACACTATTTGCTATTAACCATTGTAAACTTCGAAAGCAAGTTAGATACATAATCTAATTTTCAAGCTCTGTCAAATACTCGTTTCCTAGATCATTATATTAATATTATAATTTCTGAATATTTGCAGTAATTCCTTTAAGCAACTCCATGCCGTCGCCGTCGACTTGGCTATTTCTCGGTCGTGCACCCTGATTCAGGCTACAAGAAGCAAACTCACCGACCTGCGTTCAGATGCTTCATTTGTATCACTTTTCAAGAAGACTAAAGAGTTTGCAACAGAACTCAAAAGTGCCTGCTGTGAATGGACCCGCGACTAGACCCTCCTCTGTTGGTCAGAAGGGACAACCTTGAAGAATTCAAAAGATCACCAAGCATTGGAAACAATTTGTGACAACTTTGACGCTAGGAAAGAATTTCATCGAGTCTGGAAATTGTACTACTACTTTGGCGGATGTAATGAAGCAAGAATACTTCAAAACTTTTGACCGTCTACTAGCCGAATTTGACAGAAGGCTGACAGATAACTTGCCAGTGCTGAGTACACTCGAAGCCTTGGATCCAAGCTCAACCAAGTTTATGGACACAGAGCTGCTCAAGCTTTTCTCTTCTCTTTACGGCGAGCTGGATATTGACAGCATTCTTCTTGAATCTCAAGCTGGTATTGCCAAGCGTTTCTTGCTCAATGAGAAGAAAAAGCCGGAAAACCTCCTAGACATTTTCGACCATCTTCAGGCATTACCAGTGGCTTACTCAGAAGTAATTAAAGTACTTCATATTGCTGCCACACTTCCTGAGACAACAGTGAGCAATGAGCGTTTGTTTTCTAGCCTAGAAATAGTGAAAAACTACCTGCAGTCTACATCAGGAGATGATCGTCTCAGTCACCTCCTTTTGATATTTGCAGAGAAGGACTTAGTAAAATATTTGGACTACAACCAGCTTGTTGACGATTTTGCAAAGATGAAAGCTCGGCGGTTCCCCTTGTTACCTTGAATGTTGTTATATATTTTTTTCTTGTTATGTTTTTCCTTTTTGTAAATATATTTGATCTGAAAGATTTATGCTGAAGGGACACTGAGATTTTGGTTACAACCCTCAGCACAACAATGAAGGTTACTTTCACCGACATATTGTTTACTTAAATAAGAAAGTCACTCGCTGAGGAATGCCAACCTGTAGTCTGGTTCAATTTTGCACTTTCAATTTAATCACTTAACCTTGTTGATTGTATTCTTCGTTGTTATAATTAATCTTAGAGGTCAGTGTGACTGAGTTCCAAATTTGGTTACAGTACATTTCCAAGTAACACACGGGTAGTGAAAATGCATTTTTACTTAGAATATTAGATCAATGTGCTGCGAAAACCCGGATTTTTCTTACGCGACACAAAGTGAATTGGAGGGGGGAGGCAGATGGAGTCCATACCCACCCCAAGATTTGGCCCAAATGGCACCTCTGAGGGAGGCTGAAATGGCTTCCTCCTAAGTAAATTTTTGTCCCCCCTCTAGAGGATTAGATCTATGAGCACCGCAAGTCTACTATAAAGTCACAAATTATAAATTTATCTTGTCAATAAGTGAAAGTAAAATAGTTATTGGTTACCTTTTCACACTTTACGACATGGCGCTGGAAACGGTCTTCATACAAAACATGAACCGGATCATAAGGGCATACTTTATTTGGCATTACAACAGGGTCGTTGTTATGTACATATCTTGACGTCATTTTCCTACTTAAAAAAGAAGGATAATTAAAACGATGAAAAAGTACTGAAAAAGTGAGAGCAAAACTGAGGTAGTAAAGTTCCACAAATATAGCAAATACAGAACTCGGTCATTGAGTTTGTTGTTGTTTTTTAAATACAGAAATCAAATTTCTTGAATGGTTTCATTACTAAAACATTTTTGTAATTTCACACATTGATTTGATCAAATCTGAAACTAAATTTAAAATATTAAAGAATAGATTCATGTTATAAATGACAAGCAATTAGCATGGTTGAAAAAAGGAATGACCATAGTATTTCAATACAGCTAAACAAAGGCACCCGCAGATAATGAAAAAAATTACTTACCCCCTAAATAAAATTTAGGATAGAATATGGTTACAACAAACAAAAAAAGTAATTCGTCAACGAGTTGAGTATCATGTCTACGTCATTAACTAGTGATTTCAACTGTAGAACCATTGAAAGGAAAAAATTAAATCCAATTCCTGTTCCGCAAGTTAAGTGCATAAAATTCAAGGATGTGCCAGTGTTACAAGATGTCTGGTTTAAAGTTCCACTGAAATAATAGTAAAATTGCCCCCCCCCCCCAAAAAAAAAAATGCGCTGATTTGAAAATTCAATGCGCAACCGCCTAGAAGAGTGCCAAAATGGCGCAAATCTAAACTGTTTAGCCACTTTGGGATGTACTGTGGATAAAGCAGTTATGGATCAGAGCAAAAATTATTGAAGTTCAAGCATCTGTCCCTTTTAATCGGATCTTGAGAAGGGTAACAAATTGAAGACACGACTGTGACAATTTTTCCCATTTTAATATCACGATATTGACACTTGGATACACAGACAAACATAACCGGAAGGAATCTACTCTCTTTGGAGAGTTGGGGGAGGAGGAGGTTTAATTCTGAAAAATCAGAAAAATGAGGTATTTTTAACTTACGAAAGAGTGATCGGACCTTAATGAAATTTTATTTTTGGAAGAATATCGTGTCTCAGAGTTCTTATTTTAAACCCCGACTGGATCCGGTGACATTGGGGGGAATTGGGGGGGGGGGTTAAAATCTTGGAAATCACTTAGGAGTGGAGGGATCAGGATGAAACTTGGTGGGAAAAATAAGCACAAGTTCTAGATAAAGGTAAAGGTAAAGGATACGGCATTAGACTTTACAGTCCCTACCGGCGGTGCTGATCTCCGTTTCTTGGCCCTTCAGCCAGGAAGTGCAATGGGGGGGTTGGGGGCCAGCCATCCTATGCTTTCACACACCCTTCCTGTTTACCTTCCCCAGATTTCTCCAGGTACCCATTTAGAGCTGGGTCGACTCTGGCTAAGCTTACAGAGTCACGCCACTGACCCCCGTCCCAACTGAAGAATTGGGCTCTCTGTCTGGGAGTTCGGGGGAGGGTTAATTCTGAAAAATTAGAAAAACGAGGTATTTTTAACTTACAAAGGAGTGATCGTACCTTAATGAAATTTCATATTTAGAAGGACCTCGTAATTCAGATATCTTATTTTAAATCCCAACTAGATCTGGTATCATTGGGGGAAGGGGGACCAGAAATATTGGAAAGCGCTTAAAGCAGAGAGATCAGGATGAAAATTGGTGGGAAGAATAAGCATAGGTACAAGATACGTGACTGACATAACAAGACCGGATCAACTCTCTATGGTGGAGTTGGGTGGGGAGTAGGCTAATTCGGAAAAATTAGAAAAATGAGGTATTTGTAACTTACGAACTGGTGATCAGATCTTAATGAAATTCGATATTTCGATGGATCTTGTGCCTTAGAACTCTTATTTCAAATACCGACCACATCCGATATAGGAGGGAATCTGAGAGGGAAACCAGAATTCTAGGAAAACGTGCAAATCGAGGTATCTTACGAATGGGTGATCAGATCTTAATGAAACTTGATATATAGAAGAATCTCATGTCTGAGATGCTTCATTTTCAATTCGAATCGGATCCGGGGATATAGAGGGTTGGAGGGGGGAAACATAAGTCTTGGAAATTGAAAATCTTGGAAGACGCTTAAAGTGGAGAAATCGGGATGAAACTTGATGGGAAGAATAAGCACAAGTTATAGATACGTGATTGACATAATTAGAACGAATCCGTTCTCTTTGGGGGAGCTGGGGGTTGTCAATTTAGCAAAATTACAAAAATTGAGGTATTTTTAACTTAAGAACAGGTGATTGGATCTTAATAAAATGTGATATTAAGAAGGAACTGATGTCTCAGAGCTCTTATTTCAAGTCTCGACCAGATCTGCTGACATTGGGGGGAGTTGGAAGGGGAAACCAGAAATCTTGGAAAACGCTTGGAGTGGAGAGATCGAGATGACACTTGGTGGGTAGAATAAGCAAATGTCGTAGATACGTGATTGATGTAATCGGACTGGACCTTCTCTCTTCGGGAAAGTTAGGTTCGTAGGTTCAAAGGTTCAATGTCCTTCTAAATATCAAAATTCATTAAGATCCGATCACCCACTCGTAAGTTATAAATACCTCATTTTTTCTAATTTTGCCTCTCCCATTAGCCCCCCAGATGATTGAATTCCTAATAGGAATTATTCCTAATAGAATCGAATTCCTATATTTATTCCTAATAGAGTTATTCCTATATTTGAACCTAATGCGCAAATATAAAGCCCAAATTTGTTTCTAAACTATTACAGATTTGTGATTTCAAATATCCAATCAACAAAAACAGAAATGTTTGCAATTCTATATGTGTGAATACAAGAATATTTGGGCTGGAATAACTCTATAAGAGTGAATTCGCAGTAGTTTCGCAAGGAGAAAAGATGTTCCAATAAAGATCTTCCATAATTATTCTTCATGTTTCTAGTTTAGAGTTATCTTCTTAACATGTTACCTTCTCAATATTCCTAATCTAGACCTACACCGGCTATTTTCTAAATCTCCCTTTAGTTTACAAAATTTTTGTTTCAGAAAATTTGCCACTAAAATTCTACTGAGGCATTTCTGAATGAATTTTTTAAGAAAAGCGAAGATAATTACCAAATAAATATAAATTTTATCCGAAGCACTTAAAGTAAAAAACTAGCAGGGTATAAAAGAGACACAATCTACTGAGCTGTACTTTTAGTGTGAATAACTTGTTTGCGCTATTTGCATTCATTCTTGGCACCAAATCTTCCGGCTTGTGGTGACGTAATCTCAAGTTCATTTTGGAGCGTCTCGCAAAATAGTTGGAAACTACGATAAGAATTACAGCGCCTTCCTTAACTTCACTTTCCATTCCGTAACACCATCCTTAACACCTTCACTTTGCCATTCCGTAACAGAATCTATTAAGCATAAAGATTAGGGTTGCAGCCTTAGTCAATTCCTAAAGTGCTAAAACCGTCCAGATTTGCGTGCTACACAACAATTTTCGGTGCTATAGTAAAAATTTTGATCCGTTTAATTGTGCTTGGATTAGCTTTAGGCCAAATTTTTCGTCTGGTTATTTCAAACTTAGCGCCAATCTTTCGAAACAAACACATCAAAAAGGCGATACAGATTAAATCAACTTTGCACCATCTTTCAAAAATAAAAACACGGGGAAGAGGCACTCGGTACTTTTTGTTAATTCCTCAGCCTTTTTTTTTTTAGAATTTTCATTATTTCGTCCAAAACAACAAGAAACAATTGTAGCACTGTAAAAGGACTGCAAAAATGACTAAAAAATTGATGGTACTTGTATATTAAACCAAACAGACTCGTGAAGTGAAGCCAGGTTAATCATAATGAAATATATCGAAAAACGATGAAAATTTATAGCTTTAAAAACAAAATTATTGAAACTACGACAAAGAATTATGGAAAGCAGCCAACCCAGAACGCATTATGTTACATACTAAACATAACCTAACCAAAATACAAACTCTATATATTAAATATTTAATTAAGACATACGTACATCGAATTTTTCCACTGAACCTAAGCTAATTGTCTCTGAATACAGACAGATAAAACAGGTTTTTCTCACATCTAAGAGGGCAAGCTTCTTGAGTATATTTGGTATAATAAGTAACCATCAAATTGGTAATGATGTACCAGGATTATCTCTGTGAATATCGTGTTTTTATAATAAAAGAGTAGGATCCTTCAATTCCTCCTGGAAGTCTTTCTAAATCTAACTACCGCTATCCTGAAAATTATGCCCTCTTTTCTAAATAGGGCCAGATATACACCTAGAATTAATAACTTAGTGGTGAACCCCCTTATGCTTGGTTATTATGCAAACATAGTGTAGATATTATATAGATATAACAATATATAGATCTTTATTTGATATCACGAGACTGATTTTTAATTAGTGAAGGGCAAACGTGACACGAAATATGGACGTCCATAAGCTTCCAGAGGTCACAGAGGCCCAACTGATAGTAAATGTGAAAAAGATTGTCACAATACCTTAGCTTATATAATATATAATATATAATATTTATTTCTAACCCACTTACATCAAAAAGATAAATAGTGGAGTAACAACTTGAAGAAAAACGGAAAACAAATAAAAAAAAAAAAAATGAGATACAAATAAAAAAAAAAAAAAACGAGAGTCAACAATAGACATTAATCATACAAACGGATCAGACCGTCGTGAGGCGACAAACGCCGATACGCCGTTTCTGAGAGCTTTTTGTGTAGATCAGTCAGCTTCTCAGTAATGTTTGGAAGATGGAACTTTTTAATTATCTTTCGATTCCTATACCACAGAGGAAGATAGAGAAGAAATTTACAGAAACGGAAATAAGAGGATCGAATATCACTAATATCTTTTTTCTTAAATATAGGGTAAAGCCCAGAAAGGTAAAGAACAGAATGATCGGAAAAAGTAGAATAAAGCTTACCAAGGGCAATACGATTGTATTTCCCTCGATTGGCTACAATTTTAGGGTAACCAATCTGGATTTTCACTCTAGCATCCCAGACAGCACGCTCCCGAAGAGTTTTAAGATTTTTTGTAAGTGTAATACCCAACCACCGGATCGAATCTACATGAGGGATAGAAAAATTTTGAAAAATTAGAGGCCTAGGAGAAGAGGGAACATTGAAAGAAAGATACTCACATTTATCAACATTAAGCGAAAGATCAATTTTAGTAAAAGAAGAAGAAACTTTATGAACCATCTGCGATAGACTGAGTTTAGACCGGCTAATTAGAAGAATGTCATCAGCATAAGCAAGGTAAGAAATATCACTCAAACCAACAAAACACATAGAAGAAATATTCTCAAGAATACCAGAGATACAAAATTTGAAAATACTAGGAGATAACACTCCACCCTGCCGTACGCCCCGACGAACAAGAACATTAGAAGATGAAAGGGCACCATTAGTTTTAATTCGAAGATAAGAATTACTATACCAAAACTTTAGAAGAAAAATAACTGAAAGGTTAATACCGTGACTATAAAGAGAGTAAAGAGCCTGACTATGTACAACACTATCGAAAGCCTTAGAAAGATCAAGAGCACAAATATGAAGACCATACCCTTTAGCCGAAGCATCTTTAAGAAGGAAAGCAAGAGCACGGTGAGCGTGCTGGCACCCGATGCCAGACCGAAAACCAAACTGATTCTCCCCGAAATTAGCATTCATACTTATGAAAGGAAGTAGGATGTGTTCAAGGATTTTACTAAAATTACAAGCAACCGTGATAGGCCTGTAAGAAGAACAATCCAAAGGAGTCTTACCTCGTTTAAGTACAGAAGTGACAGTTCCACACAAAAAGCTGTCAGGAACGAGGGAACAACAAAGGCACATTTGGAAAAACAACTGTAAATGGAAAAACAAAGACGGGCAATTTATTTTTAGATGACAAGCACTGATACCATCAATATCAAGAGAACTTGATTTCAATTTCTTAACAGATGCAATTACAGCATCAACTGAAACAGGAATAACTTATGCCTGAGTCAGGGAAGGCGGGAGAACCGAATCAAGCAGTTTCGAATAAAGAGCGTGCACTGCATAATTCACTTTGGAAAATATAACTGAATAGTGGTCAGACCATGCGGAAGGCGTAATGGGGCAATTAGGATTTGCCGAGTTATTTAAATTAGCTGAATTAATCACTTTGTCCCATTCTTCTTATTGGTAGGATAGTCTAACCCTTTGTAACGGCTAGATCGCAGACATTTCTTAAACTCACGCTTAGTTTTTTGTTTTATTTCAAACACATTCCCAACTAATGGTCGACCGTTAGCAACGCATATACGCAGCCACAATTTGGCTTTATTTTTCACACTTTTCAGCTCAGGGTCACACGACCAGATTGGTTTCCTTGTACTTTTCCTCACTCGCTCCTGAGGGACAGCAACCTCCTCAGCGCGTTTTAAACACCACACGATTTGGTTGTAATAATGATTCAGATCTTAATTACTTTTAGTAGGACTAGCACTCAGCTGGAGTAGATGAAAAGGTACACGTAAAGAACCAAGGAGAATGGCCAGGGTTGAAATATATAATGGCATATTAACATTTTTCCAGTTACTCCGCACAAACCATTTAGAGGCAGGAGCACAAGCCTGGTCAGTACTATCTTTTCTAATCGAAAAGCATAGCGATAAAGGAAGGTGATCAATATCTTGCTCATCTTCGTGGACATGCACTGTTGAAGATGTAATGAACGGGGAATTATTCTGTAATCAGGGAGACAATCAAGTAGGTTCACAGTACGAGCAGAATCACGTTTTACATCAGTGTTCATATCTCCAATAATAATAAATTCGTACCCATTTTTGCTTATACTTTGAAGGAGAGTTTTCAAACTAGAGCATGCTATGGAGAATTTATTAAGCGATGTCATATTCTTCCCATGGTGAGGCAGGTAAGTGTTTATCAATACGGTTTTACCAAGTCTTATAGCCAATAAATGTTCATCAGAGAAATAGCATGACAGGGACAGAAAGCTGAGCTTTTGTTTTATAATACATGCTAAACCCCCTGAAGGCCTTCCAAAAGTAAATTTAGCATTTGTTGTGAAAACAAAGTGGGCGGAACTGCGGCGCAGGAAATTAACACTCGTTGCGGTCAAAAGATGTTCCTGAAAGCATACAATGTCAAACTTACTGTACAGTTCATCAATGGTCAGGTCCTTGTTTTTCGTCCCATTAATATGAAGGACACGAGTGATACTGATTCAGACATTAGTTTGTTTTCGGTAACTTGCGACTGACAACTGCTTTCAATTTAGGGCAAGTGAGGCTAAACGAAACATGATCACCTCCACAGTTTGCGCACTTAGGTGACAAATTGCAAGGCGAGTCTCTATCTGAAACATGAGGACCAGCACATCGCGCACATTTTGGTGTAACACTGGGACAAGACGACTGGAGATGGTCAGGGGATCGGCAATTGTTACAGCACCGGGGAATCGCTTTGAACTCATAAACACTTAGGATTTCGTATCCAACTTTGAGACCATATCTAAATGCTTCGACTCTTGATGTTGCATCGGAGAATTCAAGTTTTACTGCAAGCGATTTCCCTAGCCTAGAGGCATCAGAAACACCAGGGCACGATATCAGGTGGGACAGTTCAAAATCAGGCGGGATTCCCTTCAGGAGTCCGTAAAACTTCTTGGTTAGAACTTTCGCAGAAGAGCCAGTAAACGCACCAGTCACCGATAAGCGGAAATCTTCAGCAACTGACTTATCTATATTGATAAACAGTTTGTCACGAACGGGGCGAATGCTAGTGATTGATTCGTGTCCATCAATCTGATCTATCAGATCTTTTCGTTTTATTGGGTCCGAAAGGGTAGATGGAAGGTTCGACACAACAATAGTAGCATGCGAGTCGGGAATTGCAGGTTTCGGCAGTTGCGGGTAATTCAGTTCATAAGCATCCAGCTTGGTGGCAACAACCTTGAGTAATTTTTCCACACGATTCACCTTTGTTGACAGCCTAGAATACGCGACTGCGGGCAAAACCGGGACCTCGGTTGGAGACTTGATCACATAAATCGGAGTTGATACCTCCTCAGAGTCCAGTTTCTTAATAAAATCAAGAATATCTTTCACATTGTTCGCAGAAGCTTTCGCACCGATGCGCCGGGGGCAAATATCATTAGGCGCAACCTTCGCCCAAAATTCGCTTTTCGCATCAGCAATAACACCGCATTCAAAAAAGTCTATTGCGTGTTGAATAATAGTAGCGTCTTCAATACCTTCTTCCCAGTTGTTTTGCACAAAGTTCATTACCGGGCAATGTACATACTCGCTGTTATCCATTGTCCTTTACTGGGAAAGACCAGTCAAACTGGTCAAAGAGCACGACTGATTCATACTTATGCATCACTATAATCCCTATTGCGAAATTTTGATTTTCTTCACAAAAAACTTACTGAATTAATAATGTCCAGGCAATATCCAATTTAGATATCATTTTTCCCGTCAGTTTTAACGCTTTGGTCTCAAACCAACTTTTTATCACTTATTAGGTCCCATTTTTTAAAGGGGGAAAGGGGCTGAACAATTCTTTGTGTTTTCGGAGTATGTTTGCCTGAAGTTCCCTTGATGCTTACTTAATGATTACTAATGAGTTTAAAGTTTCCCAGGGACTCGATAAGGGCCTATTTATTTATCTCTTCAGCTGTTTAGTAAAAAAATGACTATCTTGAAAGATGATCAAATTTATTGAGGAGGGGGGTACAGAAGGAGAAAGATAGCTAAACAGTTCCTGAGACGGGGCCGGTTGCCCTCCGACCCCTTTCAATTCACAAAAAGAAACTAGAATTTTCAGTTAAGAATTGAATAAGTCATCCTCATAGTTTCTACAAGTAGTGTCGCTCTACTGCGCAATTAGTGCGTTACCTTTTCTCTTCATCTTCAATTAATTATAATTTCCAATTGTAAGACAGCCTTTAGAATAATTCTTCAATTTCAAATCCCGCCGGGAATCGAAAAATATTTCTTGTTGCAATTAGTTATAACACCTTAGTGTTACTTTGACTCTTGAAACAAGAATGGATTTCACTAGTTGCATCGTCAGTGTATATTTTTATCAAACAGTTCGTGGTAATGAACTGTCAGTAAGGAGCAACCCGGCTCAATAGTAACCGAAACTCGGTTATTTTGATACCAATAGATACATCAAAGGAATAGGATTTTTATGTTGATTTCAAATATATAAGTTTCAATAAGTTTAGTCTTACCCATCAAAAGTTATGAGCCTGAGAAAATTTGCCTTATTTTGAAAAAAGGAGGGAAACCCCTTAAAAGTTATAGAATATTATTGAAAACCACAAAGTCAGACTCAGCGTATCAGAAAACCCTACTAAAGGGGTTTCAAGCTCCTATCTGATAAAATGTGGAGTTTTGTATTTTTTGCCAGAAGAAAGATCATGGATGCGTGTTTATTTGTTGATTTTTTTTCAGGGATGATCGTATCGACCCAGTGGTCCTAGAATATCGCGAGAGGGCTCATTAAAACAGAAATTATAATATCTAGTGTCATTTTTAAGTGACCCGAATATTGGAGCGACGCTAAGCCCCCTCCCACGCTCACTTTTTTCCAATGTTACCTGATCAAAGTTTTGAGATAGCCATTTTGTTCAGCAGAGTCGAAACATCTAATAAGAAAGTCTTTGAGGATGACGTAATCCCTCACAGTCCTCAAAGGAAGGGCTGCAAGTTATGAACTTTGCCAATTGTTTACATATAGCCTTTGTTATTGGGAAGTATACAGACGTATTCAGGGGTGATTTTTTCTGATGGAGGGGGGGAGGAGTGGTTATGGGGGGATCTTCATGAAGAATTTTCATGGGGAACATGAATTTCCCATGGAGGTTGCGCCGGATTTCCCATCATTATTTAAAGAAGATCAGAAATTCAATAAAAAACAGGTTTTTTTCAACTGAAAGTAAAAAGTAGCATTAAAACTTAAAACAGACAAAATTATTACGTATATGTGTGGGGTTCACTCCCTCGTCAATTCCTCGCTCTTTACGCTAATTTTTTCAGTACTTTTAAAAGAGCTATTTATTCCAATTAAAGGGCCGTTGTGATTCAGGGGGTCATTCTCAAGGAACTAGAAGACGATTCAAACTTTAGCGTAAAGAGCAAGGTATTGACGAGGGGGCGAACCCACCTCATATACGTAATAATTTTGTTCATTTTAATGTTACTCCAAACTTTCAGTTGAAAAAACTTGTTTTTTCATTTAATTTGTATATGACTTGACCTTTAACGTGAATTCCTCCTATCTGCATATAATAGCAAATTGTTAATTAACTGCTATATAAGATCGAGAAGCTTATTTGCTATACGTTTGCTATTTAGTATGCTAGAAAAAGTTTCTTTGAGTGGACGGTGACTATTAGAAAATTTACAAACGAAAATTAAAAGTTCTAGTGCCCTTTTTAAGTGACCCGAAAATTGGAGGGCAACTAGGCCCCCTCCCACGCTCACTTTCCCAATTTTACCCGATCACAGTTTTGAGATAGCCATTTTGTTCAGCAGAGCCGAAAAATCTATTAAATATGTCTTTGAGGACGACTTAATCTCTCACAGTCCCCAGGGAAAGGGCTGTAAGTTATGAAATTTGCCAACTATTTATATATAGTAAATAATATATATTGGGAAATATACAGACATTTTCAGGGGGGATTTTTTCTGGTGGTGGGGGGGGGGGAGGAGAAGAGGGGTTATGGGGGATCTTCATAAAAAATTTTCATGGGAGAAGTGAATTTTCCATCAAGGTTGCGCCAGATTACCCAGCACTATTTAAAAAAGATCAGAAATTAAATAAAAAACAGGTTTTTTTCAACTGAAAGCAAGGAGCAACATGAAAACTTAAAAAGGCCGAAAATTATTACGTATATCTGTGGGGTTCACTCCCTCGTCTCGCTAATTTTTTTTTAGAACTTTCAAAAGAGCTATGTATTCTAATTAAAGGGCCTTTGTGATTCAGGGGGTCATTCTTAAGGAACTAGAAGACAATTTAAACCTTAGAGTAACGACCAAGGTATTGACGAGGGGGCGAACCTAATCATATATGTAATAATTTTGTTCGTTTTAATGTTAGTCCTTACTTTCAGTTGAAAAACTTTTTTTTTTCATTTAATTTGTATATGACTTGACCTTTAACGTGAATTCCTCCCATCTGCATGTAATTGCACATTGTTAATTAACTGCTATATAAGATAGGGAAGCTTATTTGCTTTACGTTTGCTATTTAGTATGCTAAAAAAAGTTTCTTTGAGGGGAGGGTTACTATTAGAATATTTACAGACTTCGCAGGAATTGTAAATTTCAGAGAAGAATTTGTAAGTTCCTGAGGAAAATTCATATTCCGCCACTATCCAGCTATTGACTACTGAATACGATGCAAAAAAAAAAAAAAAAAAAAAAAAAAAAAAAAAAAAAAAAATCCGAGTAGTGTTGCTCTAATGAGGCAGCTTTTAGAATAATCTTCAATCCCAAATTTCGCCGAGAAACCAAAAACCTCCCGTGTTACAATTAGGTTTCAGCTATTTTATTTCGACTTTTCAAACAAGAACGAAAATTTCTGGCCGACCTGAGAACAGCTCATAATTTTCTGTTGACCAATAAGCTAAGCGGTCAGGAAAACTGAGGAAGTGAATGAGAGGCCCATCTAGCAGTACAAGTAAGCAACTGTCGAGGCAAAAAAAAATCTGAAGTGAAAAACCCAAAAAGTCTTACAAATACTCCTTTTACTAACCAATAACAATAAACAACAATAAACAATAAACAACAATAAAAACAATATTAAACGATTTATCTTTACTGACGTCGATAATCCAAATTGCCGAGCCTTTGAAGAATGAATAGAAAATCAACATTAATCTATCAATCTACATTCATTAGATCTTTTCAGAAATCTTTTTTATTAAGGGGATTTCCTTTTTTTGTTGATGTTAACAAATAAAACACACATATCTTATAAATAATTGTTTTCAACAGAGCGCTAATGGCATTCTTGTTTTTAGAAAGGCTAGAGGGCATTAGTGGTAATCCTGTCAATGATAGTTTTTGTTCTTTTTTAGTTTCACCTGATCATTTATGATAATTTCTGCTCCTCTTGGCTTTGATCTATATTCATTTCAAACTAGAGCGATTATTTAACTTATTTTTCTCGTCTCGGGTTTAATATAACTCTGCTTTCCTTAGAAAAACTTCATTTGTGAGAAAATTCTTTTTAAATTAATAATAATAGGTCAAATAATTCATGTTTACTTATAGTTTTAAGGCCATACTTTAATATTTTGAGAAAAATTCTGCTTAAACAATTCTTTGCCTAAAGTTAACTACTTACCTATTGCAAGAGAAGTAAAAAAAGCTTTTAATAACAGTTATGCCATTTATACTCACCATTGGTGAACTATCCTCAGAAGTGATATAACTTATTGATTAAACAAGGGCTGGAGTGCAAAAACATCTTGATTAACACTTAATTAATTATCAGCTAATTGCTTACCTTTCTGGTTTAAGTCTCGTATAAACATATTTAGTGGCTTACCGATTACTGTTTAAGGCACCCTTTGTTATTGTGCCTAGATTAGACGAGCAAGTCCTTTTATACATTTATCTATTGCCCCAATTCTTTAGGAGGAAGGTGGGTGCCTCCAGGCATATTCTCCACCGGGTTATACATACACTATATTATCCCCTCCTCCAACTATGCTGTCTAGCGGGATGCTGGACGGTCAAAAATTGACCTCAAGGTGCCGAGTTTGCCAATGAAACTAGTGTTGCAGGGGTTTTCAAATAAGAAAGACGCGGTCCCGGTCGACCATTTTCAAAACAGCACTACGAGTCCTGATTCGACTAACAGCTACATAACGAATATTTACTCCCAAAAGCATACGCAATTCAAAATACATGTCTGGCAAATAACAAAAGAGTAGCTCATGCAGAAAACAAAGAAGAGCTCGTCAAGAGAAGCAGATACATCCATCTTATTAAAATCTAATTATTCGTTAATTCCTGGACAATACTTGTCTGTCAAACTGATTTTGTTCACATTCTTATACAAATATATACAGCACAAATATATACAGCCAAACATACACAGCACTGCACCTACAAATAAGAATGACGCGGCATGTGGCAGTAGAACCCTTATACAAAAGAGATGGAGGCAATAGTCAGTTACACCATAATACAAGTTCCAACTAATACAAATCAGTTGGGATCCTCGTTTCTGCGAAAGAACATTTTTTTTTTTTTTTAATATTTTACCTGGATTCTCAAAAAGTGCATTTTTATATCCAAGTTTTTCAGCGTTCAGCGGTAATTCAGATCAATACAGAGAGGACCAGGATTTAACACCTAATCTACCTTCATCATCCCCGATTCATAAAAAAGAAAAAAATCTTAAAGAGACCACCATGGGAGAATTTATAAGAGATTGTGACGTGTTTCCTTCCCCTATGAAGCAAATATACTTATACGAAACGGAATATCGGCCAAACCCAGCAACCCTTAAGTAAAAAATAGCTCATTTTGAGAAAGCGGGAGATACTCCCTTAGGGCGAAACGTTACTACGGATTTTCGGCACAATACATTACACATATTGCTAGTCTGTATTGCTATATACTGTTTAAACAGTTTTAGTCGTTATCAAGCCGATTAGACAGGGGTATTTCACCACATGTACCATATGCATGGCATCCCTATCCCAAATATAACTTGTTTCCAAACTCTAGGAAGCAAATATGCTTCTGAGAGAGGGAACGTGGCCAAACCCTCATTTAAAGACTCTTAGTTACACAATAGCTCATTTTGAAAAGGCGGGAAATATATCTTTATAGCCAAACACTACTCTTGGTTTTCGGCACAAGATAATAAACATATAGCGAGACTGTAATACAGAATACTGCTTAAACCGTTTTGGCCATTACCATGCCGAGCGACTAGGGGTGTCTTACCATGTGCGTACATTCCATTCATGTGATAAGGGCAAAAGTGACAAAAATGGTAAACTGAGCTAAATACTTTCCATTGGCTAAATCCTCTTTCTGATGAGGTCGGTAGAGTCCATTTTCCCTCAATCAAGCTCAAAGTTCAAAGAAGACGAACTAATCGTTTCTTAACTACTGCATACAATATTTTTTACGAAATCTTGGTTCACTTGACCCTCATCTTTTTGGCCTCAGAAGAAAGAACTTTACAACAGTTATTTGACTCCTTCAAAATTCAAAGTTGCGAATTTATTTCGCACGAATTATAACATAGGGATTATTCTGCTCCAGACAAAGGTAATGTACATTAAAGAATGATGATTTTGCAGTAGCAAAAAAAGAGACACAATTTTGATCAAAAAATTTATTTTCCCTCGATTATATAAAACCAACTTATAAAATTATACATGATTATATAAATCTCTTCTTTCTATGTATAGAACTAAAATTAAATTAATTCCATGTCACATCAATGGCCACTAGAACAAGGCATTACATAATTTTGGAGTTAAGCACAACCAATCCCAGATACACTGCTCTTTTCAAGTAGTCATTAAATTCCAAGTTAAACATTCCATTTTCAAGTTCAAAGGATGTCGAGTGGCCAGGAACGTCAAAACTGGACCAAGAAACTTTCTCACGTAACATCGTTTAAATTGGCTTTGATCCAAACAAATTACACATTTCAATTCGGAGGAAGTGTGGTCTTGCCTCTCTTTTACCGTGAGGCCAATTTAATTAAACAAAAAAGTCATACTAAAGTCACAACCATCGCAGGGATTCTCATTTTAAGTTTAAGGTAGACTTGAAGAAGATCTTAAATCTTTATCCACATTTGAAGTAATGTACTTAAATTTCCCGCCCAATTAATTTCCGCGAAGTCAGCTAACAGTTGTTTCTGCGTGATTACAAAACACTATTAGCAACAGGTGTACAACAGAAATAGGCCTACGAATGATGCTATACCTATAGATCATGTAAACAGCCATTCCAAAAAAACCTGACCTGAGAAAGCTCAATTAAAAAACATAAGATATAAAATACAATTCAAATAGCCTACCTCGTAGCCATTACAAGCATAAATATTAGAAATCAAATCCCTGAATTCTTGGTGCAGAATTAAACTAATTAAGAAAAATTCAATAGTCGCATAAATTTAGAAAAAAAAATTGTTTATATATAAGAGTATTATGATGAGAGTGGTAATGAGATTACAAAGGAGTTTATCACGAAATAATAAAAGACATGCTATACAAAAGAAACATTCCACGAATTTGAACTCTCTTGATTTCAAACCCTCTCTTTTAAGCTTTGGACTTGCTATATTGACTTGCTTTGGACTTTTCTTTGCACCCCCTCCCTCAGGCGCAAAGAAAATAAACTGATATATCCAATCAAGTGCGACATACCATAAATCCAATCATTTAAAATTAATTTAGGACAGCCCCTTGCCTAAAAATAAAAGATAAATTACGTATCTGCGTATTGAATACCTTTCCAGGCTTTGAAATCCGATTGAATCCCTTGCAAGGCTTTTGCAGAACTAATAAAATCTACGGTCCTGGTGTGGAAATTAAAAAAAAAGTCTTTTTTAGATTCTGGTCAGATATCCTTAATTATGTTAAGTTCATACTTCTGAACAGGCAGATACTCACTATATTTTGTGGGAGGGGGAATAATATAAATAGTCAATTTGAATTAAAAGTGTCAATAAATTTGGGAAACTATTAGATTCCGGGCGATGGACGTCCCGGCCCAAACTCCCTGCGTAAGTATATGCTGTTGAATATACACTCAGAAATGGCATACATGCGTATTGGAATAGTCTTAATATTGTTTAAACTACTATCAGTTCAATGGGATTCACAATATGATATTGTACCTGATTGATGAGATCAAATGAAGAAAATGACGACAATCCAATCTGATTCATTATAATACTATTATACGTATTGGATTTTTTCAGAATTAGATTAGTTCTGCAATAAGAATTCAGAATTAATTTGTTATTTGCTTTCTAAAATATATTATTTTAATTAAGTAGGCTAATTGAATTTTATACTGTAGCAGATTTCTTTGATCTGGAAATTTTATATAATTTTATTATAGGAAATTTATGATCTATAACCAAGAAATCATTTTTGTTAAAACGACCCACATACAAGTTTTATTACCGCCTGTCTTGAATTCTCTTCGGGGGCTGCCTATTATTGCAAATCGAAAACATCAGGTGCTGGCGCCATGTGTTGTCAAAATATGCCACGTGGGGTGGAACTAGGTAAGCACTGAGATTCACACCAAGTGGTGAAGTTTTAGCAGCCCTCCGTAAGTTATATTTTGATAACGAAAGATAATATACAATCTTGTTCACAAATGATGTTTTGGACTTAGTCTCCTCGCTAATTAAATTATCGTTTTACTTGTGAAATTAGCAAATTGTAAATTGATAACATATATTGAAACTGAAATTAGGCCAAAATGTGCAGTTTTGGTAACAAAGTAAGATGAACTAGTAATCATTCTTTTTTCCAAAAACTTACTCTAAATTGATCTAAACAATCGTTCTAAATAACACCGTTCTATTTCTGCAGTGTTTGAGTTATCTTTAAACACTTATCGTCAAAAACTAAACATCTAAATTATCGGTACTATTTTCTTTCTAGTCCCTCTATTTTTAAAAAAGTATGCTCAAAATTGGCCAAAAAAATTTCCATAAATATTATCGGTCTATTGCTGCATTGCGTAATTTGGCTTTGAGCACTGGTCGTCACAAATTGCTGATCAAAATTGCAGATTTTGGATACAGGGGGGATACCCCCCACTTTTTATAAGGTCAATTTACTTAGAAAAAAGGTCAAATAAGGACCCATTCCACAAATGCATATTTTAAGCTTGAAAATGACAGATCTAACACTAAGCTGCACCCCTCGAATCAGTAAAAAAAAGATCTAAAATTCAATTCATCACCCCTTAAAAAATGCACTGGTTTACCCCTGATTAAAATTCGTCATGAAAGTGAAGTAGTCTTTGATTAGTACTTTGAGATGTTATCAAGTTCATGTAGATCGGAAATGTTTTCCCAAAACCAGAGAAAGTACTCACAGCGCCGTACCCACACGGGGAGGGGGTGATGAGACCCGGTGTTAATCTTGATCTGTCGCCAAAAATAGATTTCCAGCAACATGAGGATGGGAAAGGAGGAAATTGAAGAGGAGTATCAATAGGATTACAAATTTTATCACAAAGTTACATTGGAAGGGCTATACATCGAGGGATTTAATGAATCAGAGCCATCTTAATTGCAATCCTCTTTCTTTAGTTTTTAACTTACTCCACCCCCCACCCCCCACCTCATAAAGAGATTAAGCCCAAATAATTCATCAAGTGTTACTAAAAAAAAAAAATAATAAAAAAATGATAAAAAAAAGGCTTCGAACTAGATGAGACACATAAAAACCACATTTACGTATTGAATGAAGTGTTATTCTGACTTTCAGGACCTTTTTAGAACTTACAACAGAACTGTATAATAAATTTGACCCTCGTTTGAAAAAAACAAAATCAGAAAAATTACACCTTTCAAATCTTATGAGAATCCTCATAATCGGACTAAATTTATAGTTCTGATCAGGCACATACTCATAATTTGTTTTTTACGGGGGGGGGGGGGGGGGAGGAATCTATTTTAATTATTCGAATAAGACGTGCCAATAAATTTGGATGAAGGGGGATTCAGACCCAGACACACCCGCCTTGCGTACGGATATGGTTTTACATATATACTTAGATATGATATAATCAATATTGAACATGTCTTGAAACAGTCTTATAACATTACTTTAAAATTACGCTGAAAGTGTTGGAAATTCATCCTCAAAATTCGTTTTCGGTCCATTGATTTCGGACGAATATAGGGCCAACGAAGTTGGATTCTCCACTGATGGCTTTGATGGCACACTTTGGCAATCAAAATTAGCGGCTAACTTTTTACCTAAAAGAGAAAAATATAATAACATATTTAAACGAAGTTTTTAATTTAAATAAATTCTTCCCAAACCAAAATCTGACTGAAAAATAATCATGATATTCTTTAAATTAGTTCTAAAATTAGATGAATAAAAGCTATAGTTTGAGCCAAAGAGTATGAGTAATTTATAAGAATGGAAACTCGTGGTAGCGTCTGCAAAAAAAAGCAAAGAAAACAACAACAATCAATCAATTTGTTCAAACAAAATATTCACAACAAAAACACTTCAACATACATTTTCCTGTAAGCCTCTATGGCCCGAAAAAAAGAAGAAGAGAAACAAAAATGAAACGAATACATAAAAAATTAAGATTACCCATTAAGAGACTCTACACAAAAGAGACACAAATTTTACCATCTACACAAATTAAATTAATTATTCTTATATTTACACTAAAAAAAGGATAAGTATCACCAAACACTAGATTGCGACACAAGTACTAATTCATACTCTTGTAGTTACTCTTATGTTTGAGTTATAAACTTAATTTACTTTTTAGTCGTCATTTGCTACTTCTTTTCTTTTTTATCTAACATATAAAGTAGAAACTAACGAGAGTAAATAAAAACTGCAAAAATTCATATTTGCAATGTGATCAAAACACTGTAAAAAAAAGGCAATTAAGCGCTACAATAGACCAGAGGTCTAGACCAGATGTGGCGAAATCATAGCCAGACCCACAATCTTCAAAATTGAAAATTGACGCAACACATTTTAGTCGTAGGTATTTTCGAAGACCACACTGCCTTTCCATGACGTACAAACAAAAGTTCAATAGGACAAATCCTTATATTTGACAATTGAACAACAAACCATTTTCTGGATATTTCGATCACATATACAGAGTCGATCTTCAGCAGATAAAGTTTATCTGCCGAAGACGGCCATTGAATATATGACGGAAATATCCAGAGATTCTTTTGTAGTTTCAATGACATAAAAAGATTTGTCCTATTGAACTTTTATTGTACATATTTTCCTCATTGGAAGAAAGCCTTTTTTTATTTGGTATTGTAAACTTTGGCGAAGGTAGGCTTTACCGTGTTAGAGGCATAATAAAAATTTTCAGGTTATGTCAAATGTCCATTTCTTAGATGACAATATCCATATTTTCATTTTTAGGATTTACAGAAATTCCTCTAAGTTGTCGGATTAAAATAAGTCAGTTCCTGTCACATGTTCCAATGCTTATCTACTTGTTTTACTGAATATAAACCACCAATTAAGATTAATTGAGTAAGTTCTAAATTCTGTTTCTGTCCTCATCGTATGTACATTTACTGTATTAGATGTGTAAGTAAACATTTTCATACTCTACATATAAACTTTATGAGAGTTAGAGACGCTAGTCATCCTCCATCTGTCGAACCACCTATTGTAGGCCAACGCTACCATAAGACTCTAAAGAAGAGAGAAAGTCACACTTTACATAGAAGTAGACTCTTTACAGTATAGTAAAAAAAGCCCGATTTGAGAACACAGAAAACGCAAGGCAATACTCTTTATTTCAAAGTGAGTATCTCCAAATTTCCACCTTATAGTTTTGTGAAGGTTTATCTTTCTTCAATTTTAGTTCAATAGAAGTTAAATTATTATTATTTAGTCAAAACCATACAAAGTCGAGGTCACCACTGTGCCAAAAAAATATATATATCTTTATAAGAAAAGTATGGTAAAATACCTGATATTGACTGGTAAAAATATGATTTTGTCTAGAGTCATACTTTTTGCTTGACCGAATGAGAAAGATTACTTCGGGGCAACTAAAAACTGCAAGACAATACTGCTTGTATAGGATCGAGAATTTTCCGAATTTTCAGATATTGGTCAGTAAAAACGTAATTTTGGCTACAATTACAGAAAAACTAGGTATTGGGGGGAATTCGCGTGCCCCCCAGGTCCCCCGCGCGCGTAAGTCGGTACGCGCCATACTAGTTACGCGCCATTGTAATTGTGTCCCTGTGACCCACCTGTGAATATATATATATATATATATATATATATATATATACTAGCTGTTGGGGTAACGCTTCGCGCCACCCCAACACCTAGTTGATGGGGGCGCTTCACATGCCCCCAAGCACCCCCGCACGCGTAAGTCGTTACGCGCCATTGTAGTTATGTCCCTGTGTCCCACCTGTGAATATAGAAAGATATATATCTATATATATAAAAATAAGTTGTCTGTCTGTGGATGTGTGGATGGATGTGTCAGGTGACGTCACCTGAAAAAACTGGATCAGGTGACGTCAAAACTGAAAAAACTAAAAAAGGCAAAAACTACAAAAAAAACTAAAAACTAATAAAAAAAATAAAAAAGCTAAAAAACTAAAAAAACTAAAAAAAGGCAAAAACTACAAAAAAAAACTAAAAACTAATAAAAAAGCTAAAAAACTAAAAAAACTAAAAAAAGGCAAAAACTACAAAAAAAACTAAAAACTAATAAAAAAAAATAAAAAAGCTAAAAAACTAAAAAAACTAAAAAAACTAAAAAAAAGGTAAAAAACGAAAAAAACTAAAAACTAAAAAAAACTAAAAAAAAGGGAAAAAACTGAAAAATAAGCTAAAATAAAGGTAAAAACCAATAAAAAACTAAAAAAAAAACTGAAAAAACTAAAAAAAGGCAAAAACTACAAAAAAAACTAAAAACTAATAAAAAAAGTAAAAAAGCTAAAAAACTAAAAAAACTAAAAAAACTAAAAAAAGGTAAAAAACTAAAAAAAATAAAAAATAAAAAAAAACTAAAAAAAGGAAAAAACTGAAAAATAAGCTAAAATAAAGGTAAAAACCAATAAAAAACTAAAAAGAAAAAAAGGAAAAAACTAAAAAAAATTTTCATCTAAAAAACTAAAAAAAACTAAAAAAGGTAAAAACTAAAAGAACTAAAAAAGAAAAAAATAAATGACGAAACTCAAAGAGAAAGCGACCAGGACAAAAGGAATGTTCGATTAGCAATCAACAAAGCACCGGGAAGCACCGGGACACAGGGAGTATGAATGACGACCAGGACATAAGTAAAAAAAAAAATTAACAAAACTAAAAAGAAGTTAAAAACTACAAAAAAACTAAAAAGAAAAAAAAACTAAAAACTAATAAAAAAACTAAAAAATCTAAAAATCTAAATAAACTAAAAAAGAAAAAAAAAAGGAAAAAAATAAAGGAGAAAAACCAACGGGGACACCGGGGGAAACAGGGGGATATAAATGACGACCGGGACAAAAAAAACTAAAAAGAAAAAAAAACTAAAAACTAATAAAAAAACTAAAAAATCTAAAAATCTAAATAAGCTAAAAAAGAAAAAAAAAGGAAAAAAATAAAGGAGAAAAACAAAACTAAAAAACGAATGTATATACAGACCGGGACACCGGGATACAAATGACGACCGGGACACAGGGAATATAAATGACGACCGGGACACAGGGACACAACTACAACGGGGACACCGGGGGAAACAGGGGGATGTAAATGACGACCGGGACACCGGGACAGGGAATGGTCGATTAGCAATCACCATCAACGAAGCTCAAGGGCAATCATTAGAATCATGAGGTATAGATCTGAATACAGATTGTTTTCCCATGGACCATTATATGTTGCATGTTCAAGAGTCGGTAAACCTGACAATCTATTTATATGCAAAGACAATGGGACAGCAAAGAATGTTGTATATTCGCAAGTTTTACGTAGTTAAAACCATATATATATATATATATATATATATATATATATATATATATATATATATATATATATATATATATATATATATATATATATATATATATATATATATCTATCTATATTCACAGGTGGGACATAGGGACACAACTACAATGGCGCGTAACTATTATGGCGCGTAACGACTTACGCGCGCGGGGGGGCTTGGGGGGGGGCGCGAAGCGCCCCCACCAACTAGGTGTTGGGGTGGCGCGAAGCGCCACCCCAACAGCTAGTATATATATATATATAAATATATATATATATAAATATATATATATATATATATATATATATATATATATATATATATATATATATATATATATATATGTATATATATATATATATATATATATATATATATATATATATATATATATATATATATATATATCACTACGTAAAACATGCGAATATACAACATTCTTCGCTGTCCCATTGTCTGTGCATATAAATAGATTGTCAGGTTTACTGACTCTTGAACATGCAACATATAATTGTCCATGGGAAAAACAATCCGTATTCAGATCTCTACCTCATTATTCTAATGATGTGTCCCTGTGTCCCGGTCGTCATTTATATTCCCTGTGTCCCGGTCGTCATTTGTGTCCCGGTGTCCCAGTTTGTAATTTCTCTTTGAATGTCTCGCTCGTCATTTATATTCCCTGTGTCCCGGTGTCCCGGTCGTCATTTGTGTCCCGGTCTGTAGTTTCTATTCGAACAATCCCTGTGTCCCGGTCGTCATTTATATATCCCACTTGTGCCCCCGGCGTCCCCGTTGTAGTTGTGTCCCGGTCGTCATTTATATTCCCTGTGTCCCGGTCGTGGTTTGTGTCCGGGTGTCCCAGTCTGTAATTTCTCTTTGAGGTTCCCGGTCGTCATTTATATTCCCTCTGTCTCGGTCGCCATTTGTGTCCCGGTCTGTAATTTCTCTTTGAGTGTTTTTTCTTTTTAGTTTTTTTTAGTCTTTTACCTTTTTTATTTTTTCAGTTTTCTTTTTCTTCTTTATTTTTCAGCGTCACTATGAAGTACATATCGCAGAACCTTTGTTTTTTTAACTTAAATCTGGTAGGCATTGATGACCTTATCCAAGTCAAAATCCCAAACCCAATCATCATCGCTATCATTTTCAGTTTTGATATGTTTTGACTCTCGTTGTCCAGGTGGATTTTCATCTAACTGCGCGGTTTTGCATGCTTTAGCCGCAAGCCTGTTTTCTTGCTGTTCTTGTGATTCCTCGGCACGCCATGCGAATATACAACATTCTTAGCTGTCCCATTGTCTGTGCATATAAATAGATTATCAGGTTTACTGACTCTTGAACATGCAACATATAATTGTCCATGGGAAAAACAATCCGTATTCAGATCTATACTTCTTTATTCTAATGATTGCCCTCGAGCTTTGTTGATGATGATTGGTAATCGAACATTCCCTGTGTCATCGTCTTCATTTATATATCCCCCCTCTGCCCCCCAGCGTCCCCGTTGCAGTTGTGTCCCGGTCGTCATTTATATCCCCTGTGTCCCGGTCGTCATTTGTGTCCTGGTCTGAAATTTCTCTTTGAGTGTCCCGGTCGTCATTTATATTCCCTGTGTCCCGGTCGTCGTTTGTGTCCAGGTGTCCCAGTCTGTAATTTCATTAGTCGACAAACATGACGTCAGTCGACAAACAACTTCATGACGGCATAATGCTCAATCCTTATAATGACGTCAGTCGACAAATATACATGTGTGTCCCGGTCTCTAATTTCTCTTTGAGTGTCCCGGTCGTCATTTATATTCCGTGTCCCGGACGTCATTTGTTTCCCGGTTGTCCATGGGAAAAACAATCCGTATTCAGATCTATACTTCATTATTCTAATGATTGCCCTTGAGCTTGTTGATGGTGATTGCTAATCGAACATTCCCTATGTCCCGGTCGTCATTTATATTCCCTGTGTCCGGCCGTTATTTGTGTCCCGGTGTCCCGGTCTGTAATTTCGTCAGTCGACAAACATGACGTGAGTCAACAAACAACTTCAAGACGGCATAATGCTCAATCCTTATAATGACATCGGTCGACACACAAACATGACGTAAGTCAACAGACGCCCACAAACAAACAACTTATATATATATATATAAATATATATATATATATATATATATATATATATATATATATATATATATATATATATATATATATATAGACATAGATATACCAATGCAAAACCTACGAACTGTGAACCTTGGAAATCGTCGATAATGGCAATAGATGGTAATGCTAGCATACTACAATGCAACACAAAAATGTACTTGGCAATACTTTTGAAACAAAAAGGATTTTCAGAACTTCCGGATCAACCACATTGCTGTACAAGTCTTTTTTTTAATTTTTGAATTTTTTTATACTACAGATAGATAGATAGGTCAGTGTATTTCAAAAGCCCAAGGGGAATATACACATGAAAGTGCTTAAGCTGAACTGGCTAGACGTGACAACAAACAACAAAGAGAGATAAAACTCAACAAAAAATTCCTCAAACGAAACTGCGGCCAGAGAGAAAAGACTAAAATAACGCGGATATTTCACCAGTATCTAAATTAGGCGTCCTCAGCACATGATAAAAAGAAAAAAACACTAAACTAAAAACAAATAAAACGACCACCAATAGTAATAAATACAATCGTCACTACTGATCCACGTAGGGATAAGAAGCAATTCAAGTTACTTCAACGAGAACATCAAAGCAACTGCGTAAAAATTACGAAAATGTAAACTGAGTTAACTATTCTTTTGCGAAATAATCCTCTTGCTAGCGAATGTTGAGGCAACTCTTTTTGGTCCAGTAGGTAATTTTGTCCCCTGGTGCTTATGTAAAATTTTAATTCCCTTTTTGACAATTGCTTCATTTTTCAAAACACTATCATAAATTGGGTCAATATTTAAATTCCCTGTGTCCCTATTTACTGAAAGATTAGCAAACATATTTTTCTTAATTTCTATAGCCTCCCTCGCCCACTGAGAAAAACCACTATCATTAGAAATAGTTGTAGCCTCATCAAATTGTACAAAATGTTCAGGATGAAAGAATGTATGTTCAGCCAGAGCCAAAACAAAAGTTTCAGGAGGCTTTCTTAATTGTAGGATTTATTATTATTATTGGTAATGGTTTTATTTGTTTTTATTTTTTTTAGGTTTTATTTGTTTAATTGCAGGATTTGTTATTATTATTGGTGGTGGTTTTAAATGTTTTTAGTTTAAGGTTTTTGTTCTTTTTATCTTGTACTGACGACGCCTAGTTTAGGTACAGGCGAAATGTCCGCGATATTTTAGTCTTTCATCTCTTTTCTCTCTACTGGCCGCAATCTTGTCTGATTTTTTTTTATTTATTTTATCTCTCTTTGTTGTTTGTTGCCATATAAACAACAAAAAATTCATAAAAAACAAAGAGATCGCTAACAAAACAAACTGCAGATACCTCAAACATTTCAACTATTTTTTTTTTTCTAAAAATTTATCTATGAACACACCAACCCTAGTTATTGTGGCTGGTCGAGTTATATTCAATCTATATTTGCTAGAAACCAAAACTCCATTTTTATTGGCAAATATCTGGCATTTTACCATACTTTCCTCACAAGAAAGCATCCATTTTTTATGGGCACACGTAATGACTTCTATTTGGGGTAGTTAAACACTATATGGTGACTACTTAAAAAAAAAACAACAACGAGAATTGCCAAATTCCTAGCTATCACACTTTGAAATGGTATACTTTTATATACTTAAATACTTTAAAATAGTATACTTTTAATACATACTTTTAAAGACAAGTCCAACTTTAAAAGTAAAAGGGAGGACTAAAGAGAAATGGTTCTTTATGGGCGGGGGTAATTGTGAACCTTAGAATAGGTTTGGACAGAGTTTTACTTGTTTTAGACTTACCCCTGCAAGGTTTCAACCCCAGGTTACCCATCTTTTTCAGAAAAAAGTGGTTACTGTAATTCTTTATACAGAAACAAAGGCTCAAGTTTTTCTGGTTTTGACTAATCCTCCCCCCTACAAGAAACGACGGGTCGCATATTAGCTATACAAGCATTATATTCACAAATTATGGATTTAGAATCCGTATTCAAGGGTCTGATATGTGAAGTAGCAACCTACCAATATATCAAACAAACTACGCAAAGGATCCAGTATTCGACTAGTGAGTCTTCGTAGGGAGGGCCTTTGACTGTTCAAAAAAGAACTACATTTTCAAAGCTAAAATACCTGAAGTTCACTGCAGTTTAGGGTGTATTCGATTAATTAAAAAATTCTTGTGACTGGGAGTTGGTCCTTTGTAAATTTTTAAGATTAGATCTTCATGTTTAGGCCTGTCCGTACACTAATAATGACAGTAAACCTAAAATGAAAATCTTGATAGCAAACCTTTCGGCTTTCGTACAGTGGCCGGAGCAGGAGGGAGTTGGGCAGGAGCCTGAGGTTTAGCAGTATCTTTAGCAGCATCTTTCTGTCTGGATGCACTTGGTTGGTGACCCGCAGAAGGCTGATACGGCAAACGGGGTAACGTACAATTTCCTGACGGTATATCAATACCTTCTCCACTAGAATCAAAATATAATGGCTTAACTTAATTTACAATCGCCACAAAGAATAGGAAATAAGCCAGATGAGCCGGAACTAAGTAGAATCCAAAAAAAAAAACGAAGTAAAAATTAAATTTACAGAAAAATTGCATTAGTTTCCCGGATAATATTAAACAGCTACCCCCTCCTTTTTTAAGGACAGTTTTCAAACCTTTTAAATACAACCTAATTTCAGAACCTTTATTCATTATTTAATCGGTAGGATGTATAGCGGTGTATATTTCCAGAACTATATCTAACTACTTGTCATGACTTCATTGAAGTAATTTATTATTTTTCTTACTCTAGTTTTTCTTTAATTAACGAAGAAAAAAAAATACAAAGCCAATATGCTTGTTTTAAATGATCTGTTAAAGCCTTTTTTTTACTTGTTAACTGAATCAAATTAATTCATTTCCAGTCAATATTCTCTATTTTTTCCAATGTTTACGAATTTATACATAAAACTACATTAAACACAATTATACATGCTTTAAACAAAGCTTGAACAATGATAGAATCATTTTTTTTTAAATTCCGTCATGCACCAAATGAATGAAACTCATAAGGAAAAAATAAAAGTAAAAAAATTTAAGGGTGTTTTTCTAGATTTTAAGTCCAGTTAGACAAAAAAATATTATCTAGAGACAGAAAATAGGAAAAAAAGAACTTTAAAGCTTTTCAACATTAATTATCTCGTCTGTTAAATCTTTTTTTAATCTGGAATTGATTTGAGCGTCGTTAATTTAGAAGCGAAAATAATGCAACATTTATGTTATGAACGATTATATACGACAAGTAATATTTAATTCAATATCAAGGTCATTCCCAAGGAGGGGTTAGGAAGTTTGAACCCCCCTCCCCAAATGCTCAACACGTAACAAAAATGCATATAAACAAATTTTTATGTATTTTTTTAGATTTTATTTATGAGCTCCCTAGCCCCCCCCCCAAAAAAAAGTCCTACGTAAAGCCTTGTTCAATACACACTTCAATTAAATATTAAACGGTAGCAATTTTTTTTTGGGGGGGGGAAGGCAACGGTTAATTAGTAAGCAGAAGACGAGCACTATGGAAAACATATAGATAAATACTGAAATGACGAAAACAGTTAGAAAAATAGTGACACTTCTGAAAGACCCAATGTCGGGGTCAAATACTATTCATAGTAAAATGGTGAACTACTACAAACAAATCAATGCAGCACCGAACCGCCTGAGGCCAACAGATAACCGCGCGCTTCACCTCCATTCCGATCTATTTAAAGCCTCCCTCTTTACATCCTCCCAAGAAGCTTCCATTTCCCTTAAATCTTTCTTTACGGCGTCCTCTCACCCCATTTGGGATTCCACCCCCATCTGCTTTTGTTTGACCCTAGACAATTGGCCGACAAGGAACATCTTCGGTAATCTGTCATCCATCATCCACAAAACGTTCCTAGCCATCTCAACCTTTCTCTCATTATAGCCCTAGAAAGCCAAAGTAAGGTCAATCCAATTTTTTTTTAAAAAAAGGAGAAAAATATTATTTTTAATCTAATGTTAACTTGGGTGCTAAGTTGTCATAACAGCAAGCTGGGTGAAAAAGTACAGGGAAGAATACACGTAACTGGAAAACACTCACAAGTCACGTGTCTTTCTTTTACTAATCTTTAATTCTAATTTAATCAAAAATAGTCTTAGCAAAAACATTTCTAATGAATTTTTTTTATTCCAATCCATGTTATACTGGCTCCAAAACTGAACTTGAGTTTGAGCAAACTCAGCCACAAACCCAAAAAACTTTCCGGGCAATAAATTGAGTTTTTCAATTATCAATTATTCAATTCAAGTTTTGAACTTTATTTCGGTATTTTCCCAATAGCAAATCCACTGCAACTACAATAACAGCTTTTGCAGACAGATCTTTCTGAAACGTGGGATAACATATTTTTCAGAAACTGCCACTGAATAGCCAGGAGTTCCGTTTTTGCATATAATTTTATATGTTTTTCCCATGTATTAGTTTTTTTTTTCTCCAAGTCATTCAATTGGAAATTGAACACTCCAGCGCCATTTATAAGAGTCGAGTGATTATAGGGCAACCAGCTCCCCCACTCACGGCCTTTTTTTAGCACCCTCTCCCCCAGTAAATCGCAAAGGGCAATATCTGTTCGTTTTAAATTTGACTTGATTTTCTATTGTAGTTTCTGTTGGTTCTAGGCTTTATTTATTTATTGATGTTCATTTAAAGCACGAATTATTATTCGGCTGTATTTCTAGTCATGTGTAGATTCGCTCTTTACTTCTCTTTGCAAAATTTACTTAGTAAAATATACTAAAAAATACTTAGTGAGATTTCTGGCATGTACAAGATCTTTCTATGGAGAAGGCAATTAGGCATTAATGCAAGCAAAGCATTTACATCGTTGGTTTGCCAAAATATCTTTTATTTACTTGGGTTATCCTTATTTACCTCGTGCAAGATGTTATAAAATGTTTCATTTTATTATTTTTAATATAAGTATTCTCTCTCTAAGTAAACGTTTTGGATACAAATCTCTCAAGAATTACTTATGCTCACTAAATGTGAGATACCTATTTTGACTTTGGTTTAGATTTACAGAAAAAGAAGCATGAAAACCATTTTTTTTGTGACACTATCTATATTTAGCAGTGACAAGAACTAGAGAAGACAGAAAAGGAAGAAAACAAATCTGAAGAAAGCTTGATGTCTGTTAAATATGTTCTACGAATCACCTGACCGCACTTTTAATATACATCGGGTCATTGGGCAAGCTAAGTCAATCGCTAGACAGAAAATTCTTGCCCAATCTAATCGGTGAATGGTCTATCATTTATTCTGGCTTGGTTTTAGTTTAGTTTGATTCATTTTTTCTACTGCTCTTTTTGAGTTTACTACAAAAGGTTAGTTTCCTTCTTTTCTTCTTTGAGCACTGAAGATGGCTTGGCGGACATCTCTGCCTAAATATCTGCTTTTGTACTCTTCTTCTCTGTACAATGGATGATTTTACCCCCGTTTTGTCGGCTATTTTATTATATTATTTTTTCTTAATTGTCATACGTGGTGTCCATACCATGAGAAGCGAGTCATCAGTTTATGGGTTAACATGTTATAGCTGCCAGCTCGATTTTGCCAACAAAGAAAATAACAAAAGAAGAGAAATAGAAAGAAGAAGAAGCTTCAACAAAAGAAGCTAAATAGAAGAGAACATTTGGGGCTTTAACGTGAATGTACTTAAAATTGAGAAAGAGCGCCACTAACACAGCAGTGTTACTAAGAAGAACCTTCTTTCCCTTTTAAAACCTTTCTGGAATTGTGTATTATAGATTGAAACAAGAGGCAGCCCTTATCACGTTACGAATTAGCCGGTGCTTAGTCTTTAAAGCATGTTAGTGAAAGGAAAAATAAACAAATAGCCACAGATAACTCAAATATATAGACTATGTCCATACCTATTATCAAACTCAACCATACTTACAAATGCACACTCAATACCACAAGTATACCTCAATCCTTTTTCTCAGGGGTTCTTGTGTACATTTGTCAGAGTAACAAGCCAAACACGTTGGAACATAGCTCGCTTAGATTTCTCTAAAGGAGGCAAGACCTAGGTAAGATTACCCATAACCCTGCCTTTTTTTTGCATTACACACTCACTTGGAATTATCTCCACGAGAGGATATTAATCTGTTACTTGTACGATATACCCCCTACCACTCAAAAAGTAAAGTTAGGTTAATCCTAATAAAATATGTCTAAGTATGATAAAAAATATAATACTTAGGAAACAAATTTGGGCTATATATTTGGACATTACGGGGTGGGGTAGGGGTAAAGTACCGAAGGTCTACATGCAAAATGTGTTGGCTACAATTATTCGCATATTATGAAGTAAGAACTGTTTTCTGACTTCACACTGTCCAAACACTTTACCCCCAACCCACCTAATGTGCAAATATATAGCCCAAATTATATATTTCCCATTTATTCTGGCATTTCTCTTTCTCTTTTCTCACGCTAATCTAAAAGAAACTAACGTCAGAAGCCGGTTTACAGTGCGTCAATGCATGAACATTTTGAGCGGTTAGGGACATATCATACAAGTACCATTAATCTTTTTAAAAGAAAGCTCAATGAAAGCACAAAAGCAAGGATGCAACTAAGAAACTCACCAAGTGGATGCAACTCCAATGGGAAACTCACCAAGTGCAAAGCGCCAAAACATTTATATAAAATAACAGCATTCTTTTGAAATACCAATGATATCAATACACGAACATTTTTACCTCCCATGACCTTTCCGCCATCTTAACATCTTAAAACTATTGATGCCTGAATACCACGAATTTATAGAGAAATTTTGTGTCGCTAATCAAAATTATGCACCTTTAATGGCAGCGTTACATTTTGAGAAGAGTAACAATAAGTGCTTACAATAGTACTTTAAACATTTGATTCAGTCGATAGAAGAGATTTAGTGAAGGTCGTATCCTTTTATGGTACACCAGACAAATACATTATTTAAATTCAAATTCATTTTACTTAAAAAACATGCGACGGACAGAGCCAATAATTAGTTTTTATTGTCATGCACACACAAAAATTCGTCGACAAGACAAAACCAACACTCACCATATTATAATATTAAATAAAAAAAAACAAGTTTTTTTTAACTGAAAGTAAGGAGCAAAATTAAAACTTAAAACGAACAGAAATTACTTCGTATATGAAAGGGGCTGCTTCCTCACCAACATCCCGCTCTTGACGCTAAAGTTTGACTCTTTCTCTCAACTCTTCTTTTTAAAACAGTAAAAAACTTTAGCGTAAAGAGCGGGATGTTGGTGAGGAAGCAGCCCCTTTCATATACGAAGTAATTTCTGTTCGTTTTAAGTTTTAATTTTGCTCCTTACTTTCAGTTAAAAAAAACTTGTTTTTTTTTTTTATTTAATTTCTGAACGTTTTTCAATCAATGCATGTTTTGATTTTGGCTCTCCGCAGAGGAATAATTAAAACGAAATTTGCATATTTATTATTTTTTTTTGCTAAATGACTTTCTCATAATTTTGATTGAATGATTTTGAGAAAAAAGAGCGGGGGAGGAAGCCTAGTTGCCCTCCGATTTTTTTGTTAATTAAGATAAAGGCAACTAGAACTTTTAATTTTTTACGAATCTTTTTTTTAGTAAAAGATATACGTAACTTATAAATTAGCTTACGTAAAGAAGTTTTGTATTCTCATGTTTTTATTACATATATGAGGGAGTTCGCCCCCTCGTCAGTACCTCGCTCTTTACACTAAAGCTTAGATTTTGTCCAAATTCATTAAGAATGACCCCTGAATCACCAAAGCCGTAAAATAAATAGTTGAAATTACTAAAAATACTTTAGCGTAAAGATCGGGGTATTAGGAGGAGGTGAGCTCCTCATATGGGTAATAATTTCCGTTCGTTTTAAGTTTTAATGCTGCTCTTTACTTCGAGCTGAAAATTTTTTTTTCATATTTCTTTTTTTATTGTTTTTTTTAATAATGCTAGTAAATCCTGCGCTCCCTTCATGGAAATTTTCTTCTACCATGACAAATTCCTCGATGGAAAGCTCCCCCAGCCTATCCCCCTATTCTCAACCCCTCCCCCCAACCAAAAAATCCTACTGAAAACGCCTACACACTTCCCAATAACCATTACTATATGTAAGCACTGGTCAAATTTTGTAATTTGTAGCCCCTCCCCCAGGGACTGTGGGGGAGTAAGTCATCCCAAAGACATAGTTTTTATGGTTTTTGACTATGCTGAACAAAATGGCTATCTCAAAATTTTGATCCGTTGACTTTAGGAAAAAAATGAGCGTGGGAGGGGGCCTAGATGCCCTCCAATTTTTTTGGTCACTTAAAAAAGGGCACTAGAACTTTTCATTTCCGTTAGAATGAGCCCTCTTGCGACATTCTAGGACCACTTGGTCGATACGATGACCCCTGGAAAAAAAAAAAAAAAAAAAAAAAAAAAAATAAATAAACACGCACCCGTGATTTGTCTTCTGGCAAAAAATACAAAATTCCACATTTTTGTAGATAGGAGCTTGAAACTTCTACAGTAGGGTTCTCTGAGACGCTGAATCTGATGGTGTCATTTTCGTTAAGATCCTACGTTTTTTAGGGGGTGTTTCCCCCTATTTTCCTAAATAAAGCAAATTTTCTCAGGCTCGTAACTTTTGATGGGTAAGACTAAACTTGATGAAACTTATATATTTAAAATCAGCATTAAAATGCAATTCTTTTGATGTAGCTATTGATATCAAAATTCAATTTTTTAGAGTTTTGGTTACTATTGAGCCGAACGGCTCCTTACTACAGTTCGTTACCACGAACTGTTTGATACACAATTAACAATAATAATTGTCACATACACACGAAAATAAGTCGACAAGTATACAAAAGATTATAACGAAAAGAGGAATCATCAATGCAACAGCACAAACACAAAAAAAAAGAAAAAAGAAAGGAGATATAAGGAGAAAGGCAAAACTGTTTTGTATACAATTAACAACAATAATCCGGATTAAAAAGTCGACCCAGCTTCAAACAACTTAACAAACGAGGGCACAAAACTAAGCTCATAACGAGCATGTGACACAGTGACAGGTTGAAGTTTCGGTACAGGCTCTGCAACGGCCCTGAGCGGCCTTACCCGTGCCGGTTGATGTTGGGGCGGGAGGATATTTTGGTGTATAGGGCTGGACAAGATTTTATTGCCAAAGGATAGGGCTAGTTTTAAACAACGAGATTGAAGTGTTTCAATTTGAAACTGATTAAGGAGGGATATGTACGGTACTTTTGGGGCTTTTGAGATTACTAGGAGGGCACGGTATTGCACCCTCTCAACCCGGTCCAACTGTTCCCTAGTCAGCCCGAAATGCCATACAGGGCAACAGTATCCAAGTGTGGAACGTGTAAAAGAGAAATAGATGCGCAGGAGGTGTGGTGCAGCGATTCCATGGCAAGCCAACAACTTCAAATAATCACAATAATCATTAAAGTGATTATTGTCAAGTACAAGAATTCAAACATATTGGTTGCGTTCTATACCAATTTATATGGATCATTTTGATGGACTTTGCCCTAAGAAACACGACAAAAGACAATGAGAAATTCAAATGGGAAAATCACATGGAAAAGCAAAATTATCATAGACTTAGATTATGCCACTGACTTGAGCGTCCTGGGCGAAAATGTTAGCATACCTAATGAATATTTGGAGGTTCTGAGCGTTCAGAGTGTAAGAATAGGATTGGAAATTAATGTTAAGAAGACTAATAAGCCTACTCTATAAATAAGTGAAGATGAACAGATGATGTTGGGTAACTAGAAGATCGAAACAAGTGGACAGCTTCACTTACCTTGGTAGTATTAATAGGTGGACGCAACGAAGATATTAAAACTAGAATAGCCAAGACCAAGGGAGTTTTTCAGAGCTGAAAAAAGTTTGCAAGAATAGGACATAAGTCTACAAACCAAGATTATAATACCGGAAGCTGCAGCGAAGACGATGGTTAAGTATGGCCAGAAACATTGCTCCAGAAGATGGAGGAGGATTTATTAGATATTTTACAGAAAAAACATCAATGGATAGTTTGAGATACGAGTCTGACTGTCCGCATTTCAAACAGTAAGCTAAGCTATATGAAAAATGTGGATCTACTCAGCTTTCTAGGACAATAGGTCGAGATGGCAAGATGGACATGTTCTGCGGATGAAGTTGAAAGATTGCCAAAGTTCGTCCTTGAATTGGATGGTAGGAGTTCGTTAAGAAAAATCTAAGGAAATGGATCTTTTTGGGAGGGTGTAAAGAAAGAATTTTTAAGTAGATTGAGACAGAGGAGTCTGCATAGCTATGTTGCCCACATTATCAGTGCCAAAATGAAAATGAAATAAATTGCAATTGAATTGACAGAAATTGTTAACACTATAAAATTATCGCAATCTTATTACTTACAGCCCTTGCCTTGCTCCAAGGACAATTCTCGCCGTGTTCTTAAATTCTTTCCTTTCCGCTTTTCTTAAACCAGAGGCAGCCCTGGAAAAAATAAAACAAAATAATGTAAAATAATGAAAAAATTTATTGAAAATAGAAAACGAATTGTTAATGGGCAAACAGAATAATTTTCGCATTGGCCACTCAGCAAAGAAAGACTGTTTTGTTATATATCAATTAGGGCATATTATCAGAAGTAACGCTACAAGTAAAGAACCACAATCTTTCAATGTATTGTTTAATTCCCATTCTTTTCCAAAGCAACTTCATATGCAGGGTGGTCCTAGAAACTTCGGAAGGAACTATTCACTTAAGGTCTAGTCCCATTTTCAAGAAGTCAAAAGTGGTCGATGGACAGCCAAAGCCACTTCTTGCCCTTCTATTCTACCACTTCCCAACTCAACACTGTTTAAGGATGTAAGATCAAAATTTTCAAATAGCCATTTTGTTCAAAATAGTCAAAGATCTATTTAATATGCCAATGGGATGAAATGGCCCCCATGGCCCTTGAAACTAATGCCGCATACGTTGCGGCCATTGTAAATTTGCGATTGCTTAAACAAATGTTCTAAAATGGAAATGTGGGCTTGCGCATTAGCTAAGGAACAGTTTAGAATTTTAAGTTGAAACTTCTAGGAAATGTTGAGGGGTATATTGAACTAAATCGAAGGGAATTCTGAAAACCAAGAGTTTTGTCGCTCGTCAGTTATTACACTCCTAACGATAATTATTCTAGTTCAAAAGATTTTCCTGAAACTTAATTTGTATTAACGCAAAAACACCAACAGAAGTTTATTTTCATTTTTGGCCCAAGGATATTTAAAGGGGCAAGGGGTTAGGAGGTTATCAGAAAATTTTCCCTCAACACGTCTATGACAACCCATACCATCCCATTTTGTTTTATATAACCTCCATTATTGCCCTGTTAAATTTCTCATGCAAGTGTTCATGGAGCCAATTGAAATAAAAAAGCATATCCATCAAAAGGTCACCCTTAATAGAGATAATGGATAAACTTATCCAAGACCTATTGCACCCTGGTTGTCGCAAAGGCTAGCACCAGTATTTCAAAAACGAACAAGCTATACTACGGGTTTTATGTTGAACCTTCCAGGGACTGTCCATCATCCATCCTTGCTCTAGAGTAAGAGGGATGTTGAATTGAATAAAATGGCACTATGTACATCCAGGTTAAAGAAAAGCCGTATCTGTAACATCTTCAGAACTGGTAAGCTGGATCTTTTAGGGAATATTGAACTGGATCAAAACAAAAAATGTGCATCCTGGTAGCCAAAAGAGCAGATATTCAATATCTAAGGAACGACCTTGACACTTTTCGGGGGGGGGGGGGGTTGCTGAACTAAACGAAAAGACACAATGAGGATCATGGCCGTCAAAAGCCCGTATCTGCAACATATGAACATATCTTAAGAACAGCTAAGCATACTAAGTTTGAGCTTTCAGAGAGTTTTGAGCTAAATTGAAAGGCACTAAGGCCATCCAGGTTGTCAAAAAGATGTATATATAATTTTAGGTTTTCCTAGGGGAGCGGTAAATACCCGGATACACAAAAAACAAGAAGCCATAAAATACTTTTTAGGAATGACATTAAAAAAAAAGCTTAGAAATATCCAAAAAGTGCATTGAGATTTTCACAATGTTTACTGATAAATAGATTTTTGTTGCAACAAGTCACTTAAGCACTTTAGCATTTAAGCGCTTTAAGCATTGGCAAAAAATAGAAAATGACACAAAATATGCGCACAAAACAAAACATGGTACATAACAGTAACAATGAAAAAACGTAACAATAGCAAATCTAAATACAGACATAATAAAGCACATTATACCATAAAAACTAAATCACATAATTACACAGTGTCACACGTGATAAATAGATATTAACTGCTTTAAACACATATGGGCTATGGCTAGAAAAAGTAAAAATAAGATGTTTCAATCATACCCCCTCCAAAAAAAAAAAAATAGCAAGAGCCAAAAGCAGCTCATATGGCACTTGTGACGAGGTCAGAACCTAAAATTATAGTCAGTACTAGAGTTATCGATTTTGCCGCTCTTTGTTTATAGGCAATTCTCACAAAGATAAACTTACAAATACAGTGTTCCTGTAGTATCTTTTTCTTCAGTATTGTAACGTTTGTCCCACCAAGTTTCATCGCGATCTCTCCACTCTAAGCGTTTTCCAAGATTTCCAGTTTCCCCCTCCAACTCCCCCAATGTCAACAGATCCGGTCGGAATTTCATATAAGGGCTCTGAGACACGGGGTCCTTCTTAATATCAAATTTCACTGATATCCAATAATCCATTCATAAGTTAAAAATACCTTTTTTTTCGAATTAACCGTCCGCCCACTCCCCCCCCCAGATGATCTTATCGAGCAAGCGACTATTTATAATTTAATTTGGTCTTGTCTCTGATACACCTGCAAACCTTCATCATCCTAGCTTATCTGGAAGTGCCCGAACTAGCAAAACCAATACCGACAGACCGACAGAAATTGCGATCGCCATATGTGACTTGGAAATTACCAGGTGCCATAAAAAAAGAAGAAACTTACGGCGCGATCTGCAATTTTGACAGATTCTTACTGGGATCGAACGGAGTTTCGTTTACTTCATCGTCCCAGTTTTCTTCACACTGAAGAACTGTACCCAGAGGTTTGGCGATGTTCCTCACCATTGCATATTCCTCGGCTAAACAATGCAAATAAAACATAAAAAAGTTGATAGGCACCAAAAAATTACACTGAAAATAATTTCCTAATCATAATCGAGATAAAAAAAATAGAGGTAATTGAAATTTTTGTTTTCCAGTTGATTAATTTTTATTTAATTGATTTGACGTCTTAAAAATGCTTGCATCTCTTTTCATCTTCTGAAAATAGGTATTCTCTGTCTAAGTAAATTTTTTCAATAAATATATTAATTTTTGGTTCCTGTCCATCTTCTTTCAAAGCTTTATCAAGCGATTATATTAAGTATAAGAAAACAATTGTCAGTTTTGCTTCACAATAGTTTGCTTATTATACGTCTTTATGCAATTATTGGGACTTATGTTATATTAATCTCTTTGAAAAAAAATTCTACTAATTTGAAAAAAAGATATACATTCCTAAATGCTTCCTAGCATTAATTAATGTTTGTTTTTAACATCTCAAAGATTTTCATCAGACATTTTTTTTTTACCTCGTCACCTTTTTTGCTTCCTCAATTTTTTCCCTATGACAGTCTATGCATTAACAGCATTAGAACAATTATAAGTTTGAAGATGAACGATTTGCTCAAGAAGAGAGTAAAAGTAGGGAACATTTAGACATTCAATCATGACAATGAGAATCAATGACAGTGCTTCCATCCTTGCGCAGTATGGGAGTCTGTGGGCCCCTATGCCTCCAAACGGTTAATTAAACACATTTTTTATGATATCTTATTTATTTTCTATCTTCCCATTAATTTTAAATGGTTCAGATGTTTGCACAAATCTTGACTTTAACAGTCAACCACTTATTTTTAATTATGGACTACAAGAGCTCCCAAAAAGTAAAACACAGCGTGCAGAAATAGAAAAAAAAGAGAAAAGAAAAGAAATACATTGATTTTATTGATAAACAATAACAAAAGGAGGGATACCGAAAAAAGACGGAGAAAAACAAGAAACAACAAAAAGAAAAATACACTTTACCAAGTATTCAGTAGAAAAATCATTATAACGCAGCAGGAAGGAGGTGCATGTATAAGTTGGGAGTTCAATCAAAAACTGTAAGTTTGAATAAAGACCGTGAACTTACTTTCTCTGACCACAAATAAAATACACCAGAGAGGAACGAGAGTGAGCTGGTGAGCAGCTAATAGGCTACTCTAAACTCAAATTGGTGGGATAAACTTAGATTTGAACCGTTTGAAGCCAGGGGTGCATATGCAGCCAAGACCTTACAAGACAAATTTTTCATTGCCAGGTTTGCAGCTTCTTTCAGATTCACTTCAACAGACATACCCAGGCAAGTAAGACTGCTACAAAAATGAACTTAAATGTCTGATAGACTTACACAACATCTGCTTCCTGTATAGTTAAACGCTAGAACAGCCATCTGATCACTGTTAAAATTGAAGCTGGTATGCTCAAAATACTAATGGATAGGCCTACTCACATAAATTTTCTAATGCCTCTCTTCGACTTTGTCTGATTATGTCTAGGATCAAAACTTGTCATTTTTGGGTCTGTTTCCGCGGTCAAAATGAGCCAAATTTATCAAATGAGTCAAACAAGAAAATGATAAACTACCTTTTCTGGACTATCTTATTGATTAAAAGTGAGTTCAATTTACTTTTTTCAGTATATAGAAAGCCTACTCACAGTGATAGGTATTTGAACTTTCACTCGTGTCACACTATTTCAGTGAAACGAGGGGTTGTGATTGCACTGGTGGATAGAGCTTTCAGAATTTGTTCCCGGGAGTTTCTAGATTCTGAATTGTTGTATTTGAGGGATGTTTTATTTTGTAATAGCTACCCGATTGAATTCCTTGATAAAATAATAAAAAATAGACGCATTAAACACAACAATAGGGTTATTGGGGTTTCACAGTGCACAGAATTAAACTTACCAAAAAGTTTCATTTCTTTACCTTATAAACTTTGGGGGAGATGCTTAAACGAATTTTAGGTAAACATAACATTGATACTTGTTTCCAATCAGCGAGACCATTAGGTAGTTTTCTTAATTCTGGGACGTATTTAACCCGGAGAGATTTAGTTAGTGGGGTGTATAAAATTCCTTGTTCCTGTGGAAAGTTTTATATTGGTAGAAATCACCAACAATTTACTGAAAGATTTATTGAGCATCGCAACTCAATAGAAAAAAACCCTACAATTAAGAAAGCCTCCGGAAACTTTTGTTTCGCTCTAGTTGAACATACACTCTTTTATCCCGAACATTTTATACATTTTGATGAGGCTACAGCTATTTCTAATGATAGAGGTTTTTCTCAGTGGGCGAGGATTATTTTGATTGAAAAAATGATATTGTGCTAATATCAGTACTAAAAAGTCTAAAGCTAATATCAGTACTAAAAAAAATTAGTACTTACAAGAGGATTATTTTGCAACAGAATAATTAACTAAGTTTCAATTTTCATAATATTTCCTCAGTTGCTCTTTGATTCTCATTGAAGTAACTCAAATAGCTGCTTTTCCCTACGTGGATAAGTAGCGACAATTGTATTTATTATTATTGGTAGTGGTTTTTATTTGATTTTAGATTAGTTTTCTTTTAATTTTTATCTTGTACTGAGGACGCCTTGTTTAGGGGCGAAATATCCACGTTGTTTTAGTCTTTCTTCTCTACTGGCAGTCGTCTCGTTTGAAGTTTTTTTTTGTAGAGTTTTATCTCTCTTTGTTGTTTAAAGTATTACCACAGATTGTGAAACATTACAATATTCCTCACATCTAAATAGCGATGGTATTTCAAATTAGAAAATATTAGAAAATAAAAATGATAAAAATATTAACTTATCGGTTGGGATTGTTTGACAACAATTGTTGGCATCATTGCAGCAGAAATTTTGAAATAATTAAAAATTGTCAGGGATGCGAACTGGTCAGGACTGCCAAAACTTGTGGTCATTTTTGGGTCTAATTCCCAAGGTCAAAATGAGCCAAATTTATCAAATGAGTCAAAGAATTACCACATATTGTGTAACATTAACAGTTTGAACGCAAGATGAACCATAGCTTCAGACTTTTGCTGATAGACCTAACTTAAAATTATTATCAAGATCAAAATTCTCGATAACACCAAATTTAGCATATTCATTAGTTTCTGATTAGTATGCATGAATAAATTCGTATTAACAAATAAATAATAATTCAAACTAGATTTTAAGGGCTATTCATACTACTACACTGGCACTGTTTACAAGATTACAAATATATATATATATATATATATATATATATATATATATATATATATATATATATATATATATATATATATATATATATATATATATATATATATATATATATATATATATATATATATATATATATATATATATATAACACTTTGGGATTACATAATTTTTTAAATTCCTTTTTTATTTTTACGCAAGTCAAACCCTTCACCACTGGTTTGTTGTAACCTCACTCCACTGGCTGAAGCAAGTAAGCAAAACTTCCTACACTAAAGGTTCTAAAATTTGGACAATCAAATTGCTTACTGCCACTTTATATCTAGGAGATGTTGCTTCAAAGACATTGGCATATGCTAAGGCAATATCCAGGGGAGGAGAGGGGGAGTTACGCAGTTTGACCCCCTCTCCCCAAAAACACGGTCCGACTCGTAAAAGCGTAATAAAATACATATAAACAAATTTTCATATTTCTTATTTTTCGTTGTGCACCCCCTAGCCCAAACAAACATTCTGGATAAGCCCATGACATATGATTACTAGTTATATGGAAGACCGCTATACAGAGCAATATTTGTATCAGACCGCATATTTTGCAGTACGATTAGCCAAACTATACGTTTCTATTAATTATATATTAATTATTATATGTCATATATATAATATGTAACATATAATATATTATATGTATAAAATATATATTAATTATTATATATACAAAATATATGACATCTATCTATCTATCTATCTATATATATAAAAATAAGTTGTCTGTGTGTCGAGTGACGTAATGTTTGTGTGTCGACTGACGTCATGTTTGTTGATTGACGAAATTACACACCGGGACATCGGGACACAAATGATGACCGGGACATAGGGAATATAAATGAGGACCGGGACACTCAAAGAGAAAGCGACCGGGACACAAGGAATGTTCGATTAGCAATCATCATCAACAAAGCACCGGGAAACAAATGACGACCGGGACACAGGGAATATAAATGACGACCAGGACACTCAAAGAGAAATTACAGACCGGGACACCGGAACACAAAGGACGACCGGGACAAAAATGACGACCAGGACACCGCGACACATCTATATATATAAAAATAAGTTGTCTCTGTGTGTGTGTGTCGAGTGACGTCATGTTTGTGTGTCGGCTGACGTCATGTTTGTTGATTGACGAAATTACACACCGGGACATCGGGACACAAATGACAACCGGGACACCGGGACATCTATCTATATATATAAAAATAAGTTGTCTGTGTGTCTTTTTGTCGAGTGACGTCATGTTTGTGTCGACTGACGTCATGTTTGTTAATTGACGAAATTACAGACCGGGACATCGAGACAAAAATGACGACCGGGACACCGGGACATAGGGAATATAAATGACGACCGGGACACTCGAAGAGAAAGCGACCGGGACACAAGGAATGTTCGATTAGCAATCACCATCAACAAAGCACCGGGACACAAATGACGACCGGGACACAGGGAATATAAATGACGATCAGGACACTCAAAGAGAAATTACAGACCGGGACACCGGAACACAAATGACGACCGGGACAAAAATGACGACCGGGACACCGCGACACAGGGAATATAAATGACGACCGCGACACTCAAAGAGAAATTACAGACTGGGACACCGGGACACAAATGGCGACCGGGACACAGGGAAACAACAACAACGGGGACGCCGGGGGGCACAGGGGGATATATAAATGAAGACAAGGACACAGGGAATGTTCGATTAGCAATCACCATCAACAAAGCTCAAGGGCAATCATTAGAATAACGAGGTATAGATCTGAATACAGATTGTTTTTCCCATGGACAATTATATCATGAAAAGAGAAATCACCAATGCAACAGCACAAACACACACACAAAAAAAAAGAGAGACAGAAGGAGAAAAGGAAGACTGTTTTCCTAAATTAGTGATTAATATAGACAAGCACTTGAATGAGGCCTTAACCCTACTCATCCATACAATCACATAGGTCAAACAGCATAACCACACACAATCAACCATAAAGAATAATCCATGGACAGGCAGTCATGTCGTCAATAAGTATAAGTCGTAATTTACCAAACAATAGAAAAAATAATATAGACAAATAATTCAGAGGCAACACCCAACATAATGGCTCATCAGGAGAATACACTCGCCTATATAGGGTTTCGCCACTCTAAATTCTCTACCCAGCACAGTGTTGTGGCTACCACAGAATATCCATGGCATCCCGCGTCAGGTATCACCCCCAAAATACATGCCTATGAAAGAAAAAAAAAAACAGCAAATGTAAAACAACCAAGTAAAACCAAAACAAGCTTATCCTGTTAATATATCCCTCCCTTTAGCAACAATAGGTAAACTAAATATTATAAATTTTACCAAATCACAAATATTAACACATTGCAAAAAACCTGAATAAATTAAACAATTATAGAATTCATCTTTACCATGTGGCTAATTTTTAAGAAAATCCGCTCAATTAGAAACACAATTCAAAATAAATGGCGCTGCGACAACATTTCTCGAACCTCCGAAATTAGTTGAAAATTTCTTTAAGTATTTCTAGATAATTCTTTTGATATTTATTTAAAAGTTCGTTATAATGAAAACTAAATTTTTTAGATTGCCAAGTTAATTTATTTGCAGAAAAACCTCGTGATATCAATTTTTGGCCTAAGATTTTACATCTATTTTTAAAATCAATATAATTACTACAAATCCTTGCATAACGAAGTAACTGCGAGAAAAACGCTGAATATGTGATATTTGAGTGTATACTACTTTCAGGGAATGGGAAACTAATCACTTCAAAATCAAAATCATCCGTTTTATTATACATTTTAAAACTTAATTTATTATTATAACAAATATTAATATTTAAATCTAAGAAATGATCTTCATGACCAGCACCATGACTAGGCTCAAGAATAAGCTCTGATGGATATATATTTTTAGAAATATCAATGAAATCCTTACAATTTAAGACCAAAATATCATCTAAATATCGTTTATTATTTGACAAAGCATGTTTTAAATTAATTGGATTATTCTTATCCATCATATATTTATATTCTAGTTGACTTAAAACAAGTCAGCTATAAATGGGCTGGCATTCCCCCCCCATGGGAATTCCCACAATTTGCTTGTACAAATCACCCCCAAATCTCATATAAGTATTGTATAAAACAAATTTTAATAACCCAAAAATCATATCCAAGCTGTAACATCTCAAGTTAACTGTAGTATTTAAGCAATTTGTCCATATAGCTTTTTTATTATAAATGTCTATTTTTAAGAACCTTTTACTAGATAAGAGGAAAGATTTCTTGATAACAGTTTTTAAATTATCAAACACTACATTAAGTGATAAATTAGTATACATTGTCGCAAAATCGAAAGACTCAATTCTTTTAGCTGAAACCATTGTTAAAGAATCTATCACCTGCAGTGAATTATTAACACTCCAATATGGATTAAAATTCGAAAATTTTTTAATACCAGAACAATAGGTTTTAAGTTTATTTACAATTTCCTTTAAAATTAAAGAGAGGTCAGTAGCAGCAATGCGGGTTGGACATTTAGCTGCTCCAGCAATAAACCGTGGTTTAGGGGGATTCTTATGAAATTTTACAGTCCAATATAGGAAAGGGAACTTTTTATCATTGTCATTTATTTTAATATTAAAATTTTTAAAAAGTATTTCTTCAGTCTTTTCAATTAAATTCTCATCCTCTATATTTACCTTTTCGTAAACATTAGTTGTGCATAACTCCCTTTTTAAGATATCACAATACAGCTTCTGACAAATTATGGCAAAATTATTATTAGCTTTATCCACTGGCACAATTACAAATTCATTCTTTAGATTAGCAATTGCTTGTTTAATCTTCGCATTATAGAATAATGATTTAGTGTTACTATTTTTTAAGTTAGAAAATATTTTATTTCTTATTCTACTAATAATTAAATTCTTCCAACTTTGAAAACTCTCTTTATTTTTATTCTCTTTCTTACACCACTTATCAATAAATAAATCAAAATCATTTTCCAAGCCATCAAGAACACTCGATGGTTTCAGATGATGAGAAAGACGGAAATTAGCCCCTGTATTCATTATAATTTGAAGATCATCTTGCTTTATTATTGACAAGTCCCCTGTTATAACATGTTTGTAAGTAGGATTTACAAATGGGCCAAGTTGCTTACAATTACAAACCGGTTTCCAATTTATATCACTATCTAGTCTTTTTAGTATTAAATTATAATTAAAAATAATTTGCCCAATAGTTTTTGAAAATTTATAAGTTAAAACTGGACTATCATTATAATTCAAATTACTAGGAAGGGCCTGTTTCACATGCCGCTGATTTAAAATTTCTGGTAAATTAATATCTTCAATCTGCTTACAAGTAAAATTAATAGGTAAATATAATCTGTTATCCTTATTACTAATCTTATCGAACTTTTTCCTTTTTGAAATAAATTTCGTTTTAGTTAGAATGCAAATTGTATCACATATCACTTTAAAATTGTCAACAATCTATTTATACGCAAAGACAATGGGACAGCCAAGAATGTTGTACATTCGTAAGTTTTACGTAGTTAAATATATATATATATATATATATATATATATATATATATATATATATATATATATATATATATATATATATATATATATATATATATATATATATATATATATCACAGGTGGGACACAGGGACACAACTACAATGGCGCGTAACTAATATGGCGCGTGACGAATTGCGAACGCGGGGGGCTTGGGGGGGGGGCGCGAAGCGCCCCCACCAACTAGGTGTTTGGGTGGCGCGAAGCACCACCCCAACAGCTAGTATATATATATATATATATATATATATATATATATATATATATATATAACACGTTTCTACATTAATAGTTTTATTAGTGATTATTTCTTTCCCTGTTTCTGCTTAAAAATCAAATCATCAGAATGAAATTTAAATTTTGAACATTCAGGATGGGGAATATTAATCACATCAATTGAAAGTCATCGTAATTGTGGGTTGTTAACAAAAGAAACGACCGAATTATTTAAAATAATAAAATTATTAAATTATAAATAATTACATTTATATAATGTACAAATACGTTTATTGCAAATAATTACGATAATTAGTAAAGGATCTCCCAGGACGCCTAAAATCCAAGTTTTTACAAGTCTCGGGTTGATCATATATACTAAAAATCTGCCTAATTTACGTTTTCTACAATACTAGACACATAAACGCCAGGTTTCTACACAAGATAAGGATATTTGCAGATTACTTACCTGGAGGATTGGCATTTAACGCTATCTTCCTATCCGGACACACATTTTCGTGTGATATAATCTCAGTCTTCAAAAAAATATGCGTTTGATTAAACCTGCATGATGTCATTTTTGCGGCCAACTCTGGATGATTCTAAGAAAAAAAATTATTGTAATGTTCACAAACTTTTTATCCTTTAAATTTTTTTCAGCTTTAGGCACATGCCATCTTTACTTTTTTTTCCACTGGGTGTTCAGTGTCCATTACAAAATAATTTCATAAAATAAGTTTTCAGATATCTTGAACACATTTAGATGTTGTATTTTTCACACATGTTCAAGGTTCAGGGTTTCAATTTAAACTTCGGTACAAACCCCGAAAAGTTTCAACACACACAATATAAAGAGGCTCAAGCCAGAGACACAAGGTCGTTGACAAAAACCAAAAATGTCCAATGCTTCTTTCCCCTGAAGGATATTCCAAGTCTCCTGACCCCCAAGATAAGGATCCCCTCTTGCCCTCCCCCCACACTAAAAATGCTGTTGCTACGCCAATAAGGTTAGTTACTCTGTATATGGTACCAGTGTTTTTTTTTTCTATTTTTTATGGACTGAGCCTGCTTTTTTGCCACTTTGACAAATCTGCTTCCTCCTTTTTGTATGTGCCAGATACAGTCCTAAAGAACAAACTTAAGGCTTTTTTAGAAGAACTGGAGTATGAATTGTATGAAAGTTACATATTGAATTCTGGAACACAGAGGAAACATAAGTTACTCTTTTGGTGCAAGTTTTCATTTATACAATACACTAAATGAGCGAAACTCATGACACTTAGCAATATGATTAAAATGTAATTAAAGCGGGATATGCCAAGGTTAATTGATTTTCATTTATGTGCCTTCTCAAAAATTACGTTTATAATGTGCCCAACGAGATTTTTATCTATATGAGACAATTGTACCCATTTCCGGGAGAAGCTTCAGAGATGGGACGCAAGGCGTCAGTATTATAGCTTGAATCAACGTTTGAAATTATCCATACTATAAACAGATTTAACAAGATTTTAAATATCATGGTTTATTCCAGGAAATCATTTCCAGGAAAAGCTTCATTTCCATGCGTCAGGATTATAGCTTGAAATTATCCATACTATAGACAGATATAACAAGATTTTAAATATCATGGTTTATTCATTTGTAAACTCTCTTTCTTCCACAAAACCTCCTTTTATAGTTTACCTTAAGACTGAACGAGTTCAAAAATTTGAGTGTAAAATGCTAATTTTTGAGGTATCAGGACCCCCATCCCTAAACACACACAACAATCCAGAACCCCTGTTCCATAATAGCTGCTGCACGATTATACATCACTGCACATAATTTTATGGAACATCAACTGAATCAGCTTAGTTCAATAAAGCTATAGAATAAATGTTTCAGGTTTTAGAATCGGGTTTCGGGTTTAAAACCGACTGGCTTCTAAAACCAGGCAGCTTAATATAGTGTTTTTTGATATTTTTGAATCAATTAACAACTTGTTAATTTCCAGTCTATAGCAACTAGACATAGCACATAGCAAATAATTTTACGAAACATCAAATTAATCAGCTTAGTTCAATAAAGCTATAGAATAAATGTTTCGGGTTTTAGAATCGGGTTTCGGGTTTAAAACCGACTGGCTTCTAAAACGAGGCAGCTTAATATAGTGTTTTTTGCTATTTCTGAATCAATTAACAACTTGTTAATTTCCAGTCTATAGTAACTAGACATAGCACATAACACATAATTTTATGAAATATCAAATTAATCAGCTTAGTTCAATAAAGCTATAGAATAAACGTTTCATGTATTAGAATCGGGTTTCGGGTTTCAAACCGACTGGCTTCTAAAACCAGGTAGTTTAATATAGTGATTTTTGATATTTCTGAATCGATTTACAACTTGTTAATTTCCAGTCTATAGCAACTAGACATAACACATAACACATAATTTTATGAAACATCAAATTAATCAGCTTAGTTCAATAAAGCTATAGAATAAATGTTTCAGGTTTTAGAATCAGGTTTCGGGTTTAAAACCAACTGGCTTCTAAAACCAGGCAGCTTAATATAGTGTTTTTTGATATTTTTGAATCAATTAACAACTTGTGAATTTCCAATCTATAGCAACTAGACATAGCACATAGCACATAATTTTATGAAACATCAAATTAATCAGCATAGTTCAATAAAGCTATAGAATAAATGTTTATGTTAACACATTGTTTGAATGACATGACTTTTTAGGAACGAAGTTGCCACCACGTGATACTACTCCTTCTAATTATTTTTTGGTGTTTTTAAATCGATAAACAACTTGTTAATTTCCAGTTTATAGCAACTAAACCCTCTCTGGGACAAAATCATATTTCGCAGGAAACGCAACATTACTGTAGCAGTTTTTTCGATTGCTTGAAAGGGGCAATAAAACTTTAAATTTTTGCTAGAATATGCAATTTCTCAAGTTTTTAGGACCACTGGTTCGATACGACCTCTATGGAAAAAGGACACCCAGCTGTGATAATCCAAAAAAAATCCAACATTTTTGAACATAGACGCTTGAAACTGCTATAACCACGGAACTCTGAAGTGGCAAATTCGAGTGTGTCATATCCGTCAAGATTACCTGCTCTCTTGTGATGTTTACTCTCAATCTCAAAAATCATGACTCATGCTCAATGATCATGCCTCATCTATTACAACCACATCGATTCAGCATCGCTTAGGGCTTTAGTATTCGCCTCTTGAGACCTCAGCCGCTTAAATGGAATAGAAAAGGGGAATTGTAACCTATATCAAATGTTTCAAGAATTCAAACTGGGTTTATTATTTAGGCTGTCAGAATAAGCAAGAGAATAGCATAATCTTAGATTAATGTGTCATAGGTAATGGATGAATTAATATATAGGACAGGAATATTTCCCTTAGAAAGACTAAGAACCACTGCCAGGAGTGCCATCCTTTGAGATTTTGCCCTAAATTTTATAAAAATGTACTTTGTGACAACATATTTGTGACTATGATTATTTTAGTTTTTATATTATGTACCTTTTCATTCATATACACAAATTGATTACGACTGAATTCTACCCTTGAAATGGCTACAACGGGACCTTCGATGTGCTGAATTTGAGGGTGTAATTTTCGACAAAATCACTTACTTTCTTGTGGGGTTTTCTCTCTTTCTCTAAAATCGAATGAATATTTTCAGGCTTGTAACTTTTGATGGGCAATTTTAAGCTTAATGAATTGTATATAGTTGAAATCGCCGTACAAAGCTAATCGTAACAATGTAGACTAGATATTGGAACCAACACTTCAATTCTTAGAGTTTCACTTATTAGGAATCTATTTCACACCTTACTTGCTGTTCATTACCATAAACTCTTTTACTCAAATTGCACTGTTCTTAGCCCTAAGCATAGAATTTTTCACTCATGCGAAAGAAATTCATTTTCTTTTGTCGTTTTAGTCGATGTCGACAAAAAACTCAACATTGTAGAAAACAGAGAGCTAAGCTAATTCATTCAATCAATGAGTCCGTCATACCACGTGATGACTATCCAATCGAAGTGATTGCACAAACAATATATGCTACGTAAATAAAAATCCTACAGAAGTAGCATTTCCAACAGAAACATGCATTTCTGCAGAGTCTTTGTCCCCCCCCCCCTACAAAAGAAAAAAATTGGATTTTCATGATTTTCCTAATGATTTCATATATTCTTCTACATATTTTTTTCTAGTTTTTGTGTTTCTTATTTAAAGTTTAACTTAAACTAAAGGTTAAAGTAGCCTTAATAGAACAAATGACATAAAAGTTTTACATTTTGTGCAGTCCTGGAGGGAGGCTGAAATGGCTTCCTCCTAAGTAAATTTTTGTCCCTCCCCTCTAGAGGATTAGATCTATGAGCACCGCAAGTCTACTATAAAGTCACAAATTATAAATTTCTCTTATCAATAAGTGAAAGTAAAATAGTTATTGGTTACCACTGCACACTTTACGACATGGCGCTGGAAACGGTCTTCATACAAAACATGAACCGGATCATACGGGCATACGATATTTGGCATTACAACAGGGTCGTTGTTATGTACGTATCTTGACGTCATTTTCCTATCTAAAAAAGAAGGATAATTAAAACGATGAAAAAGTATTGAAAAAGTGAGAGCAAAACTGAGGTAGTAAAGTTCCGCAAACATAGCAAATACAAAATTCGGTCATTGAGTTTGTTGTTCTTTTTTTTTAAATACAGAAATCAAATTTCTTGTATGGTTCATTACTAAAACATTTTTGTAATTTCACACATTGATTTGATCAAATCTGCAACTAAATTTAAAACATTAAAGAATAGATTCACGTTATAAATGACAAGCAATTAGCATGGTTGAAAAAAAGAATGACCATAGTATTTCAATACAGCTAAACAAGGGCACCCGCAGATAATGAAAAAAATTACTTACCCCCTAAATAAATTTTAGGATAGAATATGGTTACAAAAAACCAAAAAAGTAGTTCGTCAACGAGTTGAGTATCAATGTCTACGTCATTAACTAGTGATTTTAACTCTAGAACCAATGAAAGGAAAAAATTAAATCCAATTCCTGTTCCGCAAGTTCAGTGCATAAAATTCAAGGATGTCCCAGTGTTACCAGATGTCTGGTTTAAAGTTCGCTGAAATAATAGTCAAATTACCCCCCCCCAACCCCCCACCCCCGAAAAAATGCGCTGATTTGAAAATTCAATGCGCAACCGCCTAGAAGAGTGCCAAAATGGCGCAAATCCAAACCGTTTAGCCACTTTGGGATGTACTGTGGGTAAAGCAGTCATGGATCAAAGCAAAAATTATTGAAGTTCAAGCATCTGTCCCTTTTAACCGGATCTTGAGAAGGGTAACAAATTGAAGACAGGACTGTGACGATTTTGTCCATTTAAATATCACGATATTGACACTTGAATACACCGACAAACAAAAGGCAGATGTACAAATGGAGATACTTATTTTTTACATATAAAATAAAATAAAATTCAACAAAATTTCAAAATGTGAGGTTTCATGGCAAATAAATTAACCACTTTTTCAATATGCACTTCTTATTCAAGGATAGATAAGTGGCATAGTCCACTGACACGGTCCTTTGACATTGCACTTCTTATCCATTTTTACTCCTATTAGCGTGCTGAAAATTGTACACATATCAAACAGTTCGTGGTAACGAACTTAGTATTTTTGCCAGAAGGCAGATCACGGATGCATGTTTATTTGTTTTTTGTTGTTTTTTTTGTTTGTTTTTTTCGAGGGGTGATCGTACCGACCCAGTGGTCCGAGAATCTTGCGAGAGGGCTGATTCTAACGGAAATGAAAAGTTCTAGTGTCCTTTTTAAGTGACCAAAAAAATTGGAGGGCACCTAGGTCCCCTCCCACGCTAATTATTTTCCCAAAGTCACCGGATAAAAATTCTGAAATAGTCATTTATTCAGCGTAGTCAAAAAGCCTTATAACTATGTCTTTGGGGACGACTTACGCCCCCACAGTCCCCGTGGGAGGGGCCAAAATTACAAACTTTGACCAGTGCTTACATATAGTAATGGTTATTTGGAAGAGTACAGACGTTTTCAGGGGGATTTTTAAGGTTAAGGGGGGGGGGGGTGAGAAGGGGGGAATATTTTGGGGGAGCTTTCCTTGGAGGAATTTGTCATGGGGGAAGAAAAGTTTCATGAAGGGAGAGCAGGATTTTCTAGCATTATTTAAAAAAAATGAAAAAATAAATATGAAAAAGCTTTTTCAACTGAAAGTAAGGAGAACCATTAAAACTTAAACGAACAGAAATTATTACGTCTATGATGGTCTCACCTCCTCCTAATACCTCACTTTTACACTAAAGCATTTTTAGTAATTTAAACTATTTATTCTACGGCTTTTGTGATTCAGGGGTAATTCTTAAGAAATTGGGACAAGATTTAAGCTTTAGTGTAAAGAGCGAGGTACTGACGCGGGAGTGAATCCCTTCATATACGTATTAAAACCATGAGAATACGGAAGTTCATTACGAAGCTAATTTGTAAGTTACGTATATCTTTTCCTAATAAACATTCGTAAAAAATTTTAAGTTCTAGTTGCCTTTTTAAGTAACCAAAAAATCGGAGGGCAACTAGGCCTCCTCCCCTGCTCCTTTTTTCTCAACTCGATCAAAACTACAAGAAAGCCAATTAGCCAAAAAAATAATTATGCAAATTTCGTTTTAATTATTCTTCTGCGGAGAGCCAAAATCAAAAGATGCATTGATTCAAAAACGTTCAGAAATTAAACAAAAAATACAAATTTTTTTTAACGGGAAGTAAGGAGCGACATTAAAACTTAAAACGAACAGAAATTACTTCGCATATGAAAGGGCTGCTTCCTCATCAACGCCCCGCTCTTTACGCTAAAGAGCCCTAGAGTAGCAGCAATACAAAATGAAAAAAAAAATCTAAATAACACAAACAAAATTGACATAAACAAAAATTATACACCAAATAGAAGAACCACTCATTCCTCATCAACACCTACTAAAAACTTTCCCTCTTTATACTCGTAAGCAATCCTTCGTCAAACCTCTCTTACCAATGCTTTTTGACTACAGACAACCATATAGAATTATCTTCGAGGTGAATAAGCAGATATTAGAAAATAATTTGTTGCTTTTTTTTACCTGAAAGACCTTCCGCTAATAAATGTAGTCGCGAGACAAACAGACCATTTTAATGGATTTCGAGATTGCAGACAGAATGAAGGTATGCTCGTGTTCTAGGAGATTAACCAACAGCATTTTATCAAGGTAAATAGTCACATCAATGTTTTTCCACAGGTCATACAATGTTGTCAACTGACCAATAAAACTGTCAAGAAATTTAGCATATATTCAAGATGCATTCCTCATTAATTCCAGGTAGTCATCTTTTTGTGTTTTATTAAATTTTAAGGTGCAGTTTCAAAACCTCAAATGCCTCTTGATTAAAGATTCAATAACTGGACCTAAGTATGCGATGAATGTTGATTTTCTAATATAGTGACGAATTGTATAAGGGGTAATAAGGGATGTAATAATAGGCATAAGGGGTGTTACTTCGGCGAACTTCAAATTACACTGCACAGTCACTATAATTTTACTGAATAGAAGTTCATTATTACTTCCGTCAGCTTAAAAAAGACTAGTTAACTGTCGAACGTGCCTCGATACTTTTAGTAAATTGACTTGTACTCCCTGCAGCATCTGGCTTTAAGGAATGCAAAGGTACTACTTTTATTTTATTTGGATATTTCCTTCAGGAGGATCGCTGTTCTGTACATCTACTGCAAAGCAAAAAAGGGAAAAAAGAAAGACAAACAGGTCATAATCTAGCTTTCATTTTCGGTGCTGAAATTCAGGTAAAACTCTAAATTAGGGATTTCTTGCTACTTGGAAACTAGTTGAATTAGGTGAATCAAAGTTTCCAGAATGAAATATGACATATACATTTATTAAAAAAAAAAGAAAAAAACACTATCCGTCATTCGCCTGCCAAGAAAGGCAATAAGCTCGGAAGGGCAAGCGAGGTTACCACCTACAGCTAATTAAAACCCCATTCTTATCACGCTACTCAACACAAAAGAAACTCAATTGATGAAGGAAGAAAAGAAAAAAGAGAAAGAGGAAAAGACATGAAGAAGGCAGAAAAAAATTAACAGCAAAAAATCAGGGAAATGCCTTGAATAGAATGAAAACCTAGAGCGGGCTTCACATCAAAGTCATTAACAAGATAAGACTTCTTTGTCTGTGACTTGAAGGCCGGAAGACTAGGCGCATTTTTCACACACTCGGGTAATACATTCCAAACATGGGGACCACAATGCTGAATCACAAAACATGCCCGAGTGGCACTCCTAAGCTCATGAGTTAAGTTATCAGCTTTTCTTGTATTAAGATCATGACGGTCTCTATTAAAAGTAAAAAGATTTTCAAAAGCAGGGATGAGCAGGTGATTCAAATATTTGTACGAGAAAATCACGACTTGGTAATCCTGAGTTTGGGATACATCCATGAACTTATTCTTTTTAAAAAGATCATGAGCAGGAACCTCATTAGAATCGTAAAATTCCGAAAAAAATTTACAGCTCTATTCTGAAGTTTTTGTACTCTTTTGAAACATGTTACAAAATCACTTGCCCATATAGAGAATCCGTAGCTAATATATGGACAAATATATAGAAAAATAAATCATTTTTAGAATCTCTTTTGGGACTAGATTTTTAATTGTTCGCATCACTTCAAGACCTGTGCTAAATTTTTCAATTTTTAATTTTGAATGGTTTTTCCCCGACAGGTTTTCATCAATTAAAAACCCCAAATACTTTGTTGTTGCTACTCTTTTTATCATGTTTCCTTGAACCGAGATTTGATCATTTCCAACACGATTAAAGTCTAGATAACATCACGAAAAATTTTTTAGAAAAGTTTATGGTTAACAAATTTTGTTGAGAAAAACTTAGAAATTCAGAGACTGCATTAGGAATTGTATTATACAAAACATCTAGCGAAGACGCAACTAGAAAGAGCAAAGCGTCATCTGCAAACAGGATGACACCAGCCTCCAACAGGTAATGCTTCATTCGATCAATAAAAATGATGAAAAGGAGGGGTCCCAGGATTGACCCTTGAGGGACCCCCCACTCTATTTTCTTTTTTGAAGATAAAAATGATTCATTCTGTACTATCTGATACCGATTGTGTAGATATGACGAAAACTATTCCAGACTTGAACCCTTCATCCCAATCGAGTCAAGAGCTTGAATAAGCTCTGAGTGGTCCACCGTAAAGAATACTTTTCTCATATCCAAAAACACAGCTGCGGGTATGAGACCAGCTTCAAACGCATCATTAATCCAATCAAGCAATTTCAGAACTGCAATATCCGTAGATTGCCCTTATCCGAACCCAAATTGGTTTTCAATTAGAATTTTATTCTTTTCAATAGCTTAACTGGGCATGTACCACTTTCTCATATAACTTAGAAAGAAATGGGAGAATTGATATAGGTCTTCGATTCGATGGGTCATCTTTTTTCCCTTCTTTATGATGAGGAAACTCTCTTGCAATCTTTACTGCTTCCAGGAAGACTCCACGATCCAGAGAAAGGTTGATGAGGTGCGTCAAGACAGGTAAGACACTCGTTTTTGCGGCTTTTATGAGTTTCAGCGAAAACTCATCCACTCAGCTAGAACTCGACTTCACCCTAGCCAGGAATTGTGTCACTTCCCGTTTCGAATATCTTACAAATTCAAAGGATATCACACTTCCAGACTGCCTTTCAAATACAGATCCGAAACTCGCAGATGTGCGTAGGCTAGCCCGCTCTTGATCGCAAAGTCTTTATCCTTCATTTGCAAAATAACCACACAGAAATTCAGCTGTCCATGTATTCCATGTTTCCAGTGTATTTTTTATATTCCCTTAATTTTCATGAAATTCTTTTTGGAAATGAAGTTTCTGAGTTTTCCATTTTACTGATATTCCAATTTTTTTTGGAATTTTATAAAATTACTTTATAAATTTTTTACCATTCATTTTTTCTTTCGATGAAGAGGATTCCGATCCTACCTACGAGCCATATTGTAAGGTGATCCCTAACCCAATTATTGGGTACCTTCATTAATCAAAAGGCATAGACCGCCCCACTCCATGGTTGTCCATTCTCTTCGCTCGCAAACATATCCCGGAAAAGAAAAATCCCCGTGACTTGCCAGGGGTGGATCCAGGATTTTCTTTAGGGGGGGGCGCATAATAGGTTACTTCGATTGCGAACAAAAACATACCTGCAATTTAAAGGGAACCTCGATAATTATGTGTCGTAGGTAAAAAGTGAAAACGGTCGTAATTTAATCTAAAATCTGGTATGGTTAAAGTTCTAATAAATCCGTTGAAATTGAAATGGTATAAAAATATTGATACAAAAATAGTAAGTTATAAAAGCCGTCCCGCCATAAAAAAAAAGCTGTTCACCATCTATAAAAAATATAATATTTTCTGAGTGTTTTTTTGCCTTTGTACTTCTTACCGCTATAGCGAGTGATTTAAGCTTTTTATTGTCGAAACAAGATTGATCTTGAACCGTCTTTTGGGGTCATGCACTCTTTTTGACAATTTGAAGAGGTCAAACCATTTAGCATGTTGCTTAACTTTATGTAATCGCTTGGTAACTATTATATAAAAAACCAGTTTTTTTAACTGAAAGTAAGGAGCGACATTAAAACTTAAAACGAACAGAAATTACTTCGTATATGAAAGGGGATGCTTCCCCATCAACGCTCCGCTCTTTACGCTAAAGTTTGACTCTCGACTCTACTTTTTAAAGGAGTAAAAAACTTTAGCGCAAAGAGCGGGGCGTTTATGAAGAAGCAACCCCTTTCATATACGAAGTAATTTCTGTTCGTTTTAAGTTTTAATGTCGTTCCTTAATTTCAGTTAAAAAAAACTTGTTTTTTTAATTTAATTTCTGGACGTTTTTGAATCAATGCATGTTTTGATTTTGGCTCTCTGCAGAGGAATAATTAAAAAGAAATTTGCATGTTTTTTTGTTTTTGGCTAAATAGCTTTCTCATAGTTTTGATCGAATAATTTTGAGAAAAAAGGAGCGGTGGAGGAAGCCTAGATTCCCTCCAATTTTTTGGTTACTTAAAAGGCAAGTAGAACTTTTATTTTTTTACGAATGTTTTTATTAGTAAAAGATATGAGGAATTTATAAATTAGCTTACGTAACGAACTTTTGTATTCTCATGTTTTTATCACATACATGACGGAATTCACCCCGCTTGTCAGTATCTTGCTCTTTACATTGAAGCTTAAATTTTGTCCCAATTCATAAAGAATGACCCCTGAATCACAAAAGCCCTAGAATAAAAAGTTGAAATTACTAAAAATAGTTTAGCGTAAAGAGCGAGGTATTAGGAGGAGGTGAGCCCCTCATATACGTAATAACTTCTGTTCGTTTTAAGTTTAAATGCTGCTCCTTACTTCCAGTTGAAAAAACTTTTTCATATTTATTTTTTCGATTTTTTTATATAATGTTTGAAAATCCTGCGCTCCCTTCCTGGAAATTTTATTCCCACATGACAAATTCCTCGATGGAAAGTTCCTCCAACATACCCCCTCTTCTTAAACCCTCCCCCCAACCACAAAATCCCCCTGAAAACGTCTGTAGCCTACACTTCCCAATACCCATTACTATATGTAAGCACTGGTCAAAGTTTGTAACTTGTAGCCCCTCCCACGGGGACTGTGGCGGAGTAAGTCGTCCCCAAAGGCATAGTTATAAGGTTTTTCGACTACGCTGAATAAAATGACTATCTCAGAATTTTGATCCGTTGACTTTGGAAAAATAACTAGCGTGGGAGGGGACCTATTTGCCCTCCATTTTTTTGGTCACTTAAATAGGGCACTAGAACTTTTCATTTCCGTTAGAATGACCCCTCTCGAAACATTCTAGGACCACTGGATCGATACGATCGCCCCTGGGGGGAAAAAACGAACAAAAAAATAAACACGCATCCGTGATTTGCCTTCTGGCAAAAAATACAAAATTCCACATTTTTGTAGATAGGAGCTTGAAACTTCTACAATAGGGTTCTCTGATACACTGAATCTGATGGTGTGATTTTCGTGGTTTTGGTGGTTGTTTCCCCTATTTTCTAAAATGAGGCAAATTTTCTCAGGCTCACAACTTTTGATGGGTAAGACTAAACTTGATGAAACTTTATATATTTAAAATCAGCATTAAAATGCGATGCTTTTGATGTAGCCATTGGTATCAAAATTCCATTTTTAGAGTTTTGGTTACTATTGAGCCGGGTCACTCCTTACTACAGTTCGTTACCCCGAACTGTTTGATGATATTAATAAAGAAAAGGAATTATTTCGGGGAGGGGGGTGGGTTATCAATATAAATAAGGCCGTACTAAATATTACGGGGGGGATCAATTTAAAGGATGTGATGTTACAGGAGTTAAACGATTGAAACATTAAGGTAGAGGTATACTACTGATAATAGCCACTATTTTCGGCAAGTGAATCATCTTAGAAGTGGATGGGTCTTAAGAGCGTTCCTAAGACCAAGGGATTGATACCTGGTGTCTGAATACATAAGCAAAGATGATTTACAAAACAATGACTTTATTTCAGTACTTACATACAAATTGTCCGGTAAATGTACTTCTACAAATTAAGTATTGAAACACGCATAAAAGCAGGCTTAGAGACAAGTCTATATTGCTCCAAAATCCTCTTAAGACTAGCACTTGACTTACACTCATCTAAAACTTGACTGTCTAACAACACTTTCTGCTTGACGTACCTATATCCTGCTTTTTCGCGGCGTTTGACCTCTCCCCAAAAGTATATCACGCCTTGGCAATAATATTGGTATTTTCATCTTGATAAGATGTTATTCTCTTACAAAATTAACTAGACATATCCATTCGCTATTTTTATGGCACTTGGTATTAATCAACTGACATATTGCGATGGCAAATTCTGTTGGTCTTTCCCGGTTTTGCTACTTTAGGCACTTCCAGATAAGCTAGGACAATGAAATTTGGCATGGATATCAGGGACCAGACAAGATTAAATTAGAAATAGTCGTTTCCCTGATTAGACCATCTGGGGGGAGTGAGGGGCTGGTTAATTCGGAGAAAAGAGAAAAAATGAAGTATTTTTAACTTACAAACGGGTGATCAAATCTTAATGAAATTTGATGTTTGGAAGGATATCTTGTCTCAGAGCTCTGATTTTAAATCCCGACCAGATCCGGTGACACTGGGGGAGTTGGGGGGACCTTAAAATCTTGGAAAACACTTAGAGTGAAGGGATTGGGATGAAAATTAGTGGAAAAAATCAGTCCAAGTCCTAGATACGTAACCGACATAACCAGAACGAATCTACTCTCTTTGGGGGAGTTGGGGAAGGGGAAGGGTTAATTCTGAGAAATCAGAAAAAATGAGCTACTTTAAGGGACGACCATCTGGGGGGGGGGAGGCGCCGGTTAATTCGGAGAAAATAGAAAAATGAAGCATTTTTAACTTAAGAACGGGTGATCGGACCTTAATGAAATTTGATGTTTGGAATGATATTGTGTCTCAGAGCTCATATTTTTAAATCCGGACCGGATCCAGTGACATTGGGGGGGGGGGAGTTGGGGGGAACCTAAAATATTGGAAAACACTTAAAGTTGAGGGATTGGGATGAAACTTGGTGGGAAAAATAAGCACAAGTCCTAGATACGTGATTGACATAACCAGAATGGATCTGCTCTCTTTGTGGAAGTTGGGGGATGGGTTAATTCTGAAAAATTAGAAAAATGAGGTATTTTTAACTTATGAAGGAGTGATCGTATCTTAATGAAATTTCATATTTAGAAGGACCTCGTAATTCAGATATCTTATTTTAAATCCCGACTGGATCCAGTATCATTGGGGGAGGGGGGACCAGAAATCTTGGAAAATGCTTAAAGCAGAGATCAGGATGAAGGTTGGTGGGAAGAATAACCATAAGTCCAAGATACATGACTGACATAACCAGACCAGATCCACACTCTATGGTGGAGTTGGGGGGGGGGGGGGGTAATTTGGAAAAAATGGAAAAAATTAGGTATTTGTTACTTACTAATTGGTGATCAGATCTTAATGAAATTTGATACTTAGAAGGATCTTGTGCTTTAGAAATTATTTCAAATTCCGACCAGATCCGACATTGGAGGGAGTTGGAGGAGGAAACCGGAATTCTTGGAAACCATGCAAATTGAGGTATCTTACAAGGAATCTCATGACAGAGATGCTTCATTTTCAATTCGAATCGGATCCGGGGATATAGAGGGTTGGAGGGGGGAAACAGAAATCTTGGAAATTGGAAATCTTGGAAAACGCTTAAAGCAGAGAAATCGGGATGAAACTTGATGGGAAGAATAAGCACAAGTTATAGATACCTGATTTACTTAATTGGAACGAATCCATTCTCTTTGGGGGAGCTGCGGGTTGTTAATTTGGAAAAATTAGAAAAATTGAGGTATTTTTAACTTAAGAACGGGTGACCGGATCTTAATGAAATTTGATATTAGGAAGGAATTCATGTCTTAGAGCTCTTATTTCAAGTCTCGACCAGATCTGCTGACATTGGGGGGGAGTTGGAAGGGGAAACCGGAAATCTTGGAAAACGCTCAGAGTGGAGAGAGATCAGGATGACACTTGATGGGTAGAATAAGCAAATGTTGTAGATATGTGATTGACGTAATCGGACTGGATCCGCTCTCTTCAGGGAAGTTAGGGGGTGAGGTTCAGTGCTTTGGCGAGTTTGGTGCTTCTGGACTTGCTAGGAAAATGAAAATTGGTAGGCGTGTAAGGGAGCTGCACAAATTGACTTGATAAAGACGTTTTCCCCGATTCGACCATCTGGGGGGCTGAAGGGAGAGGAAAATTATAAAAAAATGAGGTATATTTAACTTACAAATGAGTGACCAGACCTAAAAGAATTTTGACATTTAGAAGGACCTTGTGACTCAGGGCTCTTATTCTAAATCCCGATCAGCATTAGGCCTCTGATTTTCCTTTTAAATCAATCTATTAATTCTTAGAATTTTACTAGAGCTCACACCATATGCGCTCTTGGCTCTTTCAACCTTGTCACAAGTGCCATATATAGTGCCATAAAATATATATTGAACATTAAATACTATTTCTTTTGGGGGTATAACAAGAAAAACAGAATGAAGATATAGAAATACATAAATGACATTTAAAACAGGGGTTTTAAGTATAGGCAATAAAGCACTAACTAATCACTGTTTCTAAAATAGTATTTTAATAAAAAGTGTCAACTTTGACAAAATCTCAAAAATTTACTAATCAGAATTTTACTTTTCATATCAATGTAGTGTATCTTAAAACCTTTTAAGTTCTACATATTTTCCTAAGTTACAGAAATCTCAATTTAATAAGAAAAGTCTATTTCTGTATTTCCACAACCGCCATATCTATTCATTACAAGGTTGATGTCTACTTCAATATTTTGGTGAATGTTTATAATGGCTAGTCCTGTCAGTTTAGAGCTCTTTGTTAGCATTTTCTCTTCTATTCATCGTAAGTAATTCGAATAAAGATGCATGTAATTATGTGCTTCAAACTAAGTATATGAGTCGAAATACTCCTTAAAAAACAAAAAATTATGTGTTTGTTATTTTTGTATTCGATAGGCATAGATTGGTGATTTAATTTCTCAGGGTTTTAAGCTGTGAAGATGTCTAATTATTTTTTTTTAGTTGCCTTTTCAATCATGGAAATATGATTTGATGGCATGTATCAAAATAAGTATAAAATCCTAAACATGCAATTGGGATTGGCAAAATTGTGAAGCTAAAGACTGTTTTGTTATACTTTATTTAAAACAAAGAAAGGCCTACAAAAATTGTTAAAGGTCACTGCCCTCTATTGAGAGAAAGGGTAGGAGTAAGTTCTTCAAAATATCTTCCCTGGACATTTTGTCTGTAGATCCAACTCTGAAAGTTTCATGTTCCAAACCTAACCTCTTTCCTTGTTAGCAATTAAATTCTTAAAAAATGGTAAAATTCTAGTCAATTGACTTCTTGCTATCTTTGAAAGTTGTTGGGCTAAGGAATTGAAACTTTCAGGGATGTGTCTACAGGCTAAAGTAGGCTATATCCTTATATACTTTTTTAGCCTGGTTTCAAAAATTGCAAATGGACCTGTATTTCCTAAATTTAGAAAAATACCATATACAATATATATAGTATGGCTTAAAATTCTATTCAAATAACAGGAAGGCCAATTATATTTTCATAACTAAAACCAGAGAAAAGAAACTGATAACTAAACTAAAGGTAAAATATTGATTTATCAAGACCTCAATAGGCATGACCTGTGAATTAAGCAGATTTCTAAGATTTAGAAATCAGAAGAGGACTAACATATAGCCTAGGCCAAGTTTGGCAATACCTTCTCAAAGTATATATTTGGCCCTGGATTCATTACTGAAAGTTTCAGTTTTCTAATCTAGCCCCTTTCCAAGATAGCAAAATTTTGTTAAACTGGAATTTCACGGAACAACACCTTATCAAGGATTTTACCCTGGTCTGAGGCTATTTCTTTTCTCTAGCCTAGCCTACTCAAATCTATAATAGGCTATAACCAGCTGTAGGCTTGAAGTTTTGTCTAAATTCTATTCGTTGCAAAAGAAAGTAGTTTAAAAGATGTAGAAGACATACCTCTTAATGGTTTAGCTTTCAAAATTTTTCTAGTTTTGGCCTTTTATTTCTCCTTATAAACAGTGTTGCTAGATAGGATTGCGCTTTCTTAAACCCAAAATTATTCTTTGTTGGACAGAATTATGCTACGCCTTTTGTTCTTTTCCTGAATTCATAAACAAGTTAAACAGTTGTAGCCTATTTTGGCTTCTTTTTTTCACGAAAAACAAATCTGACTGTGTCTTGTCTTCATAAAAGCTTTAAATTGAATATACTCTGACAATGATACTGATTTATTTCTGAGCCACTAGGGAAACAAAAGCACGGTATAAACAAAGGAAAGCGGAACTACAAACAGAATGACTAAATACAGGATAAAAACGGTTTTGTCGCAAGTTGTCTTTTTTCCAGAAGCTTTGAAAACATAGTGTCTGACTTAATCAGGAAAATTTTACTTAATATGCGTAAAAAAGAAAAGATTGCACTTATATACACAAATCTTCCAATCTTGTCTTTTCGAGTAAATCGCTTCTAGAAAGACCACATAATGTTTTTTAGAATAGTGGAACCTTATCTGATTTTGTGTAGGTATGTATCTGCAGCAAACTGTATATTTTGTTCTTAGTTGTCATTTCAGTCACTGAGTCTGCGTTTGAATGCAGTAGGAACACTACTGTCAACGTTTAGGTCCATGAATCCCTGAGCACCCAAAAAAGTGTATTTTTCAGCCAGGTTTTGTCCTTAATTTTGTTTATAAAATCTTCATCTTGATATCCGAAAATAGAGATTTTTTACCCTTTGTGTTATTGACAAAAATACATTTTATAAACCACTTTCAAAACAGCTAGTTAACATGAAATATAAAGAAAACAAAAAAAACGAATCCTTTAACACATTCATATAGAAGAATTCAATGTGGAAGCACATAATTCGTTAAAACATGTAAACGATATAAAATTACATTTAGAAGCTTAAGGCTCATCTTCCAGCGAGAATTTCTTTTGACACGGCTGACAAGTATGGTTAGCATGAGGGTTAGTATTTCAATTTCCTTCGGTAGCTTAAGTGGGAACTTTCAGAGAATGCTTAGAGGGGAATACCATCCGACCAAAATTTAATATGTGCACACTACTACTAATACTGCTATCACCGCTGCATTTACTACAACTGCTTCTACCAGCATTTCAACTATTACTTGTATAGAAGCTACTTGTAAGTAGTTTCTATACAAAATTTCTATACAAGAGATGAAAATTTCAAGAAGCACATGAATATGCAGATTACCAAAAGGGCACATCAGCAATGTCATAGCAATAGCTAATTGTATTAAGTTGAAACTTCCAGGACCTGGTGAGAAGGATTTTCATCTAAACAAAAAATAATACTTTAATCCCACCGCTGCTACTAAAACTACTGCTATTAATACTGTTATTAGAAATACCGATACTACTATGTGACTATTACTACTACTACCTAATTGTATGAAGGTGAAATTACCAAGAAATTTTGAACGGGAAAGGTAATCTGAATCACAGCAAGCAATATCTTTAGAACAGTTTTGGTGTGTCAAGTTGAAACTAACAGAGGTTGTTGTGGGGATGTTGAACTAACTGAAGGGATCCATGCTTGAATAAGACAATGGCCTGGCTCGCAATATTTCACAATAATTCTCTCAAGATGTAGATTTTCAAACAAGATGTTCTTCATACTGTAGCTCATGAAGGAGTTTCTATTTTGCGGAACGCATGAATCTGACCATGTTATTAACATCCTAATATCAGGAAACGTCTGAAACACTTTATCGAGAATACCTGCCAAAGTACTTGCAATGTCATTTTCGCACCTACCACCTTGTATCTCGGACCAAAAGGCGCAGCAAACTTTGCTGATAGACTCCCCTGAGTTTTTTCGTAAAATGTAATTTAGCTGTGAGGTTGTAGACTGTAATCTTTCTTTTTAGTGAAAAGAAAACATTTTCTAGATCAACAACTTTCCACTCACTGCTGCAGAAAGAAACAATGTGAAAGAAACAACAGTGTATTTGCTCGATACATATTCCAAAAACGTGACCAGTGTGAAGGAGAGAGTGTAGAGAAATGTATCACAGAATTGAAAAATTTGGTGAATGCTTGTAACTATGATAGTGCTGACGAAATGGTTCAGGACAAAATAGTTAGTGGCATAAGAGACCCGAAAATTAGAGAAAAACTTCTCCTAGAAAAAGCGCTAGGCTCGCTTCTCTTCACTTTGTATGGACACAAAACAAAACTAGAGAACTCCTCATATGGCAGTGACTTAACACACACTTGAAAAAAGGCGCTTGGCTCACCTCTCACCGGGTATTATATACACTAAGTACAGACTTCAACAGAATGCCAGTAAAACTGAGAAAAGCACATGTAAGGACATGCACGCAATCGATAGGACAAAAACGGATGAAATAATCAGTAGCTACAATGATGTCTTACAAGGAATGGGAAAATTTGGCGGAGAGTGCCATCTATATCCGAAGGACAATGCAGTCCCTACAGCCTACCCAGCAAGAAGAATTCCCTCATCACTTCGAGGAAAGTTAGAAGCAGAACTTAAACGGATGGAAGAACAGGGAATAATCAAAAAAGTCTCTAAACCAACTGACTGGGTTAATTCAATGGTCGCCGTAGAAGAAAAGGATGGCAGTCTAAAAATTTGCATCAACCCCTTAGATTTGAACAAATCAATCAGAAGACCATTCTACCCTATTCCCTCACTGGAAGACGTAGTATCCAAAATACATGGGGTAAAATACTTCAGCAAACTGGATGCAAGGTCGGGGTATTGGTCACTAGTTTTGGATGATGAATCTGCAGACTTAACAACATTCAATACCATCTTTGGCAGATACCGTTTTAAAGGGATGCCGTTTGGCATCATCTCTGCCCAGGATGACTTCCAAAGAGGAATGGAAGAGGTTCTCGAGGGGTTAGACGGGTTTGCTTTGATAATTGATGACCTCCTGGTTTTTGGTTCAACCCTTGAGGAACACAATAAGCGATTAGAAGCTGTACTTGAGAGAGCCAGAGCAAAAGGTGTTAAGTTAAACAAAGCAACATGCAGTTTTTGTGTGACAAGTGTGACATATTTCGGACAAGTCATCGGTGAACAAGGAATTTTCGCTATTATGTAATTGTTTATATGTCTGAATATATGAATGACTTAAGTTCGAGGGGGAGAATTGTAAAGTTATGAAAGAGGTACATTTTACGTGACCGGTATAAAATCAAAACGTGGTATATATGCAGGCATGATGATTTTTGAGGATCTCTACTCTTGCTGCAAACTATTCAAAGGCGAAGAAAATTGAATAAAGACAATTTTACATCTGTTGTAATCTACGAAAGCAATAAATTTTTCTGTAATTTTAGTTTCAATCTGGTTTTCTCTTAAGATTAAATGCATAATAATAAAGTATATTATTGATTGAATAAAGTGATCCCTTTGCCAGGAATCCTTGTTGTTCGTGTTTTGTTTCATTTTGCATGCAAGTTCAATTGCTCTTTGTGTTTGAGAGTTTTTTCCTAAAAGAATTCAGAATAAACTTGTTTCTAAAAAAATAATGGAACATATTCCCTATTTTCAAACAACCGTCGCTAATTTGGTGTCTGCCCCCCCCCCCTGGAAAATATTCTGCCGGTGTCCTTGGCACCGTCTTAAAAAGGACAATGACCAACCATTCAATAAAACCTTTTATACACCAGGACATAGCTTACAACCCTTGCTCTGGGGCCTTGTTCACCCTGAACATATTATCTTTCAGCTATTTCGATCAAAATGTCTATCTCACAATTTCGATTGGAAGATTTTGGGGGAAAAAGGATGTCAGGGGGGATAGTTACCTTTCAATGCTTTTGACTCTATATAGAAAAGAGCTACAACTATATACTTCCAATAAAATGAGCCTCATCTAAAGTTCACATAACCAGTCCATCCACAAGAACTACATATTCCCCAGGGGGAATATGAATAAATAACAACCCCTGTCTCTGACCCTGAGGGTTATGCCCACCTCAAAAGCTTTCTTATATGATCTTTGGACTAGTTTTGGAACTAATGGCTACCTCAAATTTTTATCAGATGTCTTTTGGCGACATTTCTGTGGGATAACTACCCTCCAATCACTTTGACTCTTAAAAAGGGTGCTATAATTTCTGATTACTGGTCCAATTATAAGACAACTCTTTCTATAAAGCCTTATTTCGCCCCTAGGTATAACTTATAACAATTACCCTGAGAGTGATTGGGGGTTGTTATCGTCAAAGATATACTTACTGGACTTTTCATCAATGCAGAAAATGGCTCAAAATTTTTATTAGATGTGTTTGGGGAAATGACAGGCGGAGTGTGGGGGGTTTATTTGCCTTTCCATTACTTTTGACTATCGAATAGGGCAATATTAATTTCCATTTCTAACCTAATTAGCCCTTTTATAAGTTTCTAAGGCAACGTGTTCTTTACTTAGTGCCATAGTTGAAATAAAAACAAAAATTAAATAAATAATACTTTGTGCCTACATCACTCTTTGCTTAGGTTATGCTATTTGGCTGCCTATGGTTTTCTTTGTTTTGGGTTCTATTTATCAGTTGATGGTTATTTGTGGTAGTTTTATGTTTGGAGGATTATTTGACTTTATTTCTGCTCATGTTTGGTTTAACAGAGCTCTCTACTTTCCTTTAAAAAAAGTTGTTTTGTGGAGTAAATTTTCTAAAAGCAATCAATTAAAAGTTTTGGTTGTGTTAATTTACAAGAAAAAATCAATTAAAACCAGACGATACTTTTTCGAGTTTTTGCTACTTGATTCCATGCTATCTTTTTTCTTTATCCTTATCAAAACAGAATGGAATGCTGAAGTTAAGATGCGCTGTTTAGATGCCAGAAAACTTTCAAGTGAGAAGTTAGGCGAAGGAAAATGGCATATAAAGTATGACTTGGCAACAGCATAATCAAGTAGGGTATTTTAAATTATCAACACGTTATCCAATAGCTAGGCATGTTAGGATCTCTTCTAAATTAATTACATGTTTATTTTTAATTTCACTATTGTAGTGGTAGGAAGCTTGTGATGAAATTACTGAATAAAAGTTGTCAATACCAAAAAGGAGGGGAAACTAAGTAGGGTAGGTAAATTTTCCTTGCACTTTTACCTGATTGGCAAGGACTTGTCTATGTATCAATTGACTTGGTACTATAATGAGTTTCTAGTAGTAGCAACACACATTAGTAAAGATTGTCAGTTGAACAATAAAACAGTTAAGTTTTGCTATTTGAAAAAAAACATAAGTAAGCTCAGGTAGCTTCTTTTTTCCCCTTTGATTGCTTGTTAAATTTGTTTTTGTTTATTCAGATTTGACTTTTCCTTATATTTATCTTAAAAAAGTTTTTTCCACTAAAGAGATAGGCCTATTCAAAGAAAAGTAAAGAGCTACATTAAACTAAAGATGAACAGAAATAAAGTCAAATAATTGTCCAAACATAAAACTACCATAAATCACCATTAGCAAATATATGAAAGCCAAAACAAACAAAAATTACCATCAATAACAGAGTTAAACCCAAAACATACAGAAACTAAGAGTAGGGCTGACAATCCCCATGTCTTCCAAAGACCAGAACATAATTTACATTTTACAGAAACCAAACCTGATTTCAATCTGTGTGTTTCTTTTTCTCATAATGTAAAAAAAGAAAATAAGTCTCCATCATAACAAAGATTATTAAAAACAATTATTAAAATTTAAACAAGCAGAAATTAAGTTGGGCATGACACCCCCATGTTTTCTAAAGATCAGAATGTATTTTGTACTTTACTAAAAACAATCTCCATTTTAAGCTGTATGTTTCTATTTCTCATAATATAAAAAGAAAAAGAAAATAAATCACTGTCATAGCCAAGATTATAGAAAAGAAGCAAATGAATCCTGATTGACATTTTAATCAAACATTTAAAATGTATTCTGTTTCAGTAAAGTGCAAATTATGTTCTGGTTAAACAGTTTGTGGTAACAAACTGTAAGTAAGGAGTGACCCAGCTCAATAGTAATGAAAAACTCTAAAAAAAAAGAATTTTGATGCCAATAGATACATCAAAAGAATATAATTTTTATTCTGATTTCAAATATACAAGTTTTATCAAGTTTATTTGCACCCATCAAAAGTCACCAGCCAGAGGAAATTACCTTATTTTTGAAAAAAGGGAAAACACCCTTTTTGCCAGAAGAAAGATCATGGATGTGTGATTATTTATTTGTTTCTTCTTCCAGGGGTGATTGTGTTCACCCAGTGGTTCTAGAATATTGCCAGAGGGCTCATTCAAATGGAAATTAAAATTTCTAGTTCCTTTGTTATGTGATCAAAAAACTGGAGGACAGCTAGACCCTCTCCCATGCTCATTTTCTCCCCTAAGTCACCTGATCAAAATTTTGAGATAGCCATTTTGTTTTAGCATAGTCAAAAAAATCTAAAAACTATGTCTAAGGACAACTTAATCCCCTACAGTCCCCAGGGGAAAGACTGCAAGTTATGAACTTTGCCCACAGTTTACAAGTATTGACTATTGTAAAGTATACAGATGTTTTGAGGGGGATTTTTTTCTGGTGAGGGGATAGAGGCTTACAAGGGAGGATCTTTCATTGGGAGAAGGAAATTCTCCATGAAGAGCTTGCTGGATTTCCCAGCATTATTTAAAACAAGACCAAAAATTAAATAATAAAAAGCAAGTCCTTTCAACTGAAAGGGAGGAGTAACATAAAAACTTAAAATGAACAGAAATTATTACTTATATGAAGGGTTTGCCCCCCTCATCAATACCTTGCTCTTTACACTAAAGGCTTTTTAGTACTTTCAAAAGAGCTATTTATTTTAATTAAATAACCTTTGTGATTCAGGGGTCATTTTTAAGTCCTACTCCTGTTTTTGGTAGTTTTTGCTTTTTGGAGTTTCACTTTGTTAGTTATTTTGGGTTTTTCTAAATGAAACCCTTTTAGGTTTTATTTCTTTGTTGATTGAGATTTATAGCAGCTTTTATTTGACTCTATTTTTATCCATCTTAGGTTTAATATAGGTTCTTAACTTTTCTTTGAAAAATCTCTTTTGAAAAGTTTTTTAAGACTAATTTCTGTTAGTTTCTACTTGACATAGTCTTTTTTATTGGTCAAGAAAAGAATTTTTCAAATCTTTTCAGTTTTTCTTTATAAGAACCCTGATTTTGGCTGGTTAATATGTTGGACAAAATCTTGGGACAATTTTTAATGATAAAATCCACATAGTCTTTGAGGTTCTATAAAGGTTTGATGAGTTTATGTTGCAATTTTTGTGACATCAACCACTTGAAAGGTTTTAAAAGGACTTACACAAGCCAAATCAAGGGTTTGGATAATTTCCCCAACAGCTGAATAGTATACACATTGAAAGAAAGAATCTAAATTAATTATTTTTGCCTGTTTATTTTGATGGTTTAATATGGTGACACTTTCAAAAATGTGGTACTGCCTTCAAAACTTGATAATTTTGAAACAACCAGAAAAAAAAGCTTCAGAAAATCATGCTTTGCATATTTGATTTGATATAAGATAGATCCAAAGGATAAAATGTCTATGTTTTAATTATCTTGGTACTGTGGTTAGAAGAAAGGTGGCAGTATTTCATAAATAAAAATGAACAATAATTGAATTAATTGTTTCTGTAGTAGTACTGTTGCACTATGCTGCAAGTAAATCCTTTCCACTATCCTATAATTATCCTATAATTCTTTATCCTATATCCATATTTTTCCACTATCCTATATCTTTATCCTATAATTTTAATTTTATTTATTATTGTGACTTTTAGCTGTATTTAAGAGTATTCAACTTGACTCCAGCCTTTATATGTTTCTATAACTCTGACTAGAAAGGATCTGACTTTATCTCTGTCACTCAAACTCTGACTCCATTCAATAAAGACTTGCCGAAACTATGACTCCAAAACACGGACCCCACAGTCCTGCCATCCATTCTGAAAGACATTTATCAAGAAAAATGGCAATATCATCTTCAAACCAAACAGCCTGGCTTCAAACTAAGCAGCTAAGATGGGGTTCAGCCAAAGTAGTATCAGAAGTTGTTGAAAGCTTTTTCGTTTGGGACCTTTAACAATTTTTTTTAGTGCTCATTAATTAGTAAATTAATTAATATTAACATTAATTAATATTAATTGTTATTAATTAATATTTTTAATAATACTATTAATTAATAGTATTAATACTAATTAATTAATATTAATTTATTTAAATTTAATTATATTAATTTAGTGCTAAATTAAGACCAATAGGATAAAAATAACTGGAGAACTAAGAAGCAAAAATAACCATGCACAATTCGAATGTTGAATTGTGGTAGAGGTGCATAAATTAACTAATTTGGGTTTATTCCATTGTAGGGATATGGAACGAATCCATGACGTTTTGTTTGAGAAGTTTGGCCATTCTGAATTCAAATCTGACCTTCAGAAAAGAGCAGTCATTTGCATTGCACAAGGTTTGTTTTTTAATATTTTATCTTCTGTTAGGGTGATTGCTTATGCATATACCAAAAATTACAAGAAACATGAAACTAGAAACTCGAGTTATCTCATAGAGAAAAACTAGGATTGACTTTTAGCTCTCATTTCAGCAGTTTTACTGCCCATGCTTATGTAATTTTGTTTTAAGCAGTGTATTTGCTTCTGCTGCTTAAATTTTAGCCTTAAAAAAAATCAACTGAGGAATGCCATAATGTTTTTGCAACATCTTTAGAAATCCTTGATAGAAGTACAAAATTATTGAAGTATATTCACTAGCCTTTCAGAAATTCTAAAAAGCTCTGAACTTTTTGTATGAGTAAGGTTTTGTCATAGTAAATATAGGGGATTTTATTTTTATTCAGAGATAGATAATGTCTAATAGATTTCTCTTTGTTTTTAATAAAATGAAGAAAAACAACAAACATAAATTACGCAATAGCTACTTGTCGAAAAGTAAACAGCAAACTTTAAACAAATACTGTTCACAGATTATTTAAAGTGAAGAATGAGCTGTAGCCCTTAAAGATTTTCTTGCAAAACATAGTTGATTGCACACACTATATTATGTGTAATTTCTCCATTCAAGGAGAGAAAAAAAGTTTTTTGTCTTGTCAATTCAAGGATTAGTGATCCTGTACTATATAAACGAAAAACAAACTTATTTTACGAAAATTTGAGTCCAAAATAACAATTATTTGTTTTTGCCAATATCACTCTTTAAGTTCAACTGACATGTTCTGTCAACCTGTGACCTTTAATTGACCTGTAAGGTGGCTAATTAGTTGAATAATTGCTGTTCATAAATTTGGTACAAATGGAAGATCAAATATACCCTACAAAGTTAACCCAGGTCAGAACTTTCAAGAATAGTAATGTCATGATCGATATTCAATCAGCTTTGTCAAATGTCAAACTTCATTTTGACAGTTTTCTCTGGTCGTTTTTTTGTCTTTTATATTTCTGAAAGATTTTAACATATATATGACTTCAAAACACTGTGCCTTGTGTGGAAACTCTCAGAATTTCTGTAAAATTCATAGAATGCCAATATTTTCGAAGGAGGCAACATATAGGAGACTTCCTCCTTCCTTTTACTGTGGATAGATTTCCTTCTGCTGATTTTTTTTTCAGCTAAAAGACTAGAAAAAAAAATAATGTCCTTTGCTTTTGTAATTAGATGAAATCACATTCAGTCTAAAATTCAATCTTAAATGCCTTTGTAAGGTTTCAGATTTAACTTTGACAAAAAAATAAGCAAATTTGTATTTTTTTTTGCCACTTCTTAATTTTGTTTGGTAAGTTATAAGCCATTTTCTTTTGTCGTAGCTTTCTTATAAAAAAGTATACGTGCTTGGTGTCACATGGCTTTAAAATCGAATTCAAATAGTGGTAATTATCATTAGTTTTTTTTTCACACTTTGGCTTCTTTTAGGAAAAAATGATGTGTATGTTAGTATGCCCACTGGATCTGGGAAATCCCTCTGCTACCAGCTCCCGGCCGTTTTAAAAGAAGGCAAAATAGCATTAGTGGTGTCTCCATTGATTGCTCTTATTAAGGTATGTTATTTCTCCTTTTTACTATTTTTGTGATTGTGATGTCTTCTGAGAGTTTTAATGTTTACTTTTGTCATTTTAAATTGTTAATGTCAATGCTAGAATGCTAACAGTGGGTAAAATTTTCCCCTGGAAAATTAAATCTATCTATTTTTTTCTTACCCTAAGGGCTATAGAAAGGAGGTTGAATTTCTTTTTTTTCGTTGTCCATAAGGGAGCTAGTCGATCAATTGCTCTTGCATCAGACGTCAGTGGAGACAGAAATACATGAGGTGACTGGGTAAATTTTACCCATCTTCAGTATTTGTGCAACTTTTTTTGTTTTCAGTCAGTAAATCGATTTCTCAATATTTGAGGCTTAATTGCAAATCTGCCTGTGCTTTTAGTTGCTTTGTTTAATTGACAAGGCTGTAATGATATTTGGTCCCATTTCAGTAATTACAGCATATATATATATATATATATATATATATATATATATGTTCTCGCTTATAGTAAATACGAGAAAAAGTGGAGCTCCAAATGAAAAAAAAACAAAACTCATCTAGCTCTAAAATTTAATTTGTTGACGGTTGGTGAGACATTACATTTCGCACAAAAGCGATATGTACCAGATTATAGGAGAGACAACAGCTTTGGAAAGTTTTGAAATAATAAAACAATTGAATGACTTCTTGCATTTGACCGTTTTCCCTTAAGCCAATCGGATTGATCTACAGATTGATTCAGTGAACAAGTCTCTAGTTACTCTAAGCGTCTGACCGTAAGTTATACCAAGGTATTTCAGAGTCTGGGACTACTGGATTCTGATGCTATTAATGTCAATGTTATATACTTCATCCACTTATGGTAGTATTACTGGGGTCTGTTCAGGGTACTTTTTCAAGTAATGAGTCGGTGTCTGCTTTCCGACAAAGAAATTACACAACTTATACAGGAAGATGAAGATATACAAGCAAGCGGAAGCGATGGCGAAGAACATTCAGTTGAAGCAGAGTACCCAGAATTGTCTGACAGCGACGAGTAAGATCTGACCTGCGCTCCTTATGACGAGTCAGAAGAAGTGCAGCCACAAAATAGATCCTACTGTCCAAAGTAGGGCAAAGTAGTCCTTTTGCTTTCAACTTGTAATGAAGAATATGCTTTATCAAAATCTTCCTAAAAGCCCGCATTAGTTGAGTTCTATAATCCAACTAAGGGAAAGTCAACTCCTTTGATCCAATGTGTTTGAGCCTGAGTGCAAGTCAAAAGGCGAGACGGTGGCCGATATGCATGCTGTATGGCACGATGAATAGAGCTATCATAAACTCGTTTATCATTTACGCACACAATACGCACACATCGTTATAAACACCAGGTTTGCCGCTTCAACTTCGAAAAACCAGTAGAGGCATCCTAAACGTGAATCCTCTTCGTCAAACATCAGCCTCAGGTGAGGGCAATAGGACTAACTGTTGATTCTGTCCACTCAGTAAGTACTACAAAACCACTAATATTTGTACCTTATGCCGGAAACCGTTTTGTAGCAAACACCGACCATTATTGTGCCTAGAGTGCGGATCAGAGTAGCCCAAAGATGTAGGCAAATCAGTGATTCAGAAGAGAATTGTCTACTTTTTTTCTGATTTTCATCCCAATTTTGAAGAAACATTAAGTGATATCATCGATGTCAAGGACGAAGGGGTATGATTTACGCACTATTAGGAATAATTTTCCTCGGTACCCCCTCCCCCCTCCTCTTTAGTATTCGAGGGTTAAACATGGTAAAAAAGTAAAGAATTACAATATTGAAAAGACTAAAAAAATGATTTTATCTAAAAATGCACTAAAAAGTGAAAAACATTTATATTTTTACTGCTACCACAAAAAATTGAAAGTCTGAAGGTAAAGAAAAAGAAAAGTCGGGGTGGTCGTAATATAGAGTATTTTTGGTAAAATGTGTCAGGACTACATAATGATCTCTTTTATTCTTGCAAAATTTTGTTTGTGCAAGTAGTACGGAAAAATAAATACTGTTTAGTGAATTTTGAGAGAAAGGTTTAATTTTTAGAATGGTTTTATAAATATTTTTATTTGGTTCTTTTGAATCTCCAGCAGAGTTTATAGGGCACAACATATTAAAAAACCTATCATTATCTTTTGCTTTATTGATTTTTTGATATGCTGTTTTTTTATTATATTTTATTCTTTTTTAATATCAAAAAGAAATTAGTAGAAAAGAAAAGTAAAATTAAAATAAAGTAAATAGTAAAGAAAAGTAAACTGAAGAGTGACATTTAGACCTAAAACAAGTAGAAATAGTTCAAACTTAAATTGAAAAAAAAACCTAATTTCAATAAATGAAACCTAAAATTAACAGAAATTAAAATGGCTAGTCGGTTCATTCCTAAACGAACAGGAAGTGCATCATTTGAAACTAGGACTACCGCCCGCATAAAATCTCCTGCCAAAAATTGGGAGTCTACACCCTCAACACTCTCTGAAAGTTTCAACTCCATTCCCCTAGTAGTTACCAAGATATTACAAATCTGCTACTCTGATAGCCCATATATTATGGTGTCTTTTGATTTACCACTGCCCTTTTTTTCAAGACGAAATTTGAGTTCCACTTGGTGCCAATCCGTTCTTGAAATATTATACATATACTGTTTTGATAACATGATTTGTACCACTGGGTTTAAAGCTCCAAAAACTTAATGAAACTTTAGTTAAAATACCTAATTTTATTCCTCTGCCTTCTCCCTTAAGCCATAATGTTTGTTCCTGTTCCCACGCCATCTCTAATGCACTATACTCCTAAAAGTTTCAACTTGATTGCTTAATGAAATTTAATGAAGCTTTAGTTAAAATGCCTAATTTCCTTCCACTGCCTTCTCCCTTAAGCCAAAATGTTTGTTCCTGTTCCCACGCCATCTCTAATGCACTATACTCCTAAAAGTTTCAACTTGATTGCTTAATGAAACTTTAGTTAAAATGCCTAATTTTCTTCCTCTGCCTTCTCCCTTAAGCCAAAATGTTTGTTCCTGTTCCCACACCATCTCTAATGCACTATACTCCTAAAAGTTTCAACTTGATTGCTTAATGAAACTTTAGTTAAAATGCCTAATTTTCTTCCACTGCCTTCTCCCTTAAGCCAAAATGTTTGTTCCTGTTCCACGCCATCTCTAATGCACTATACTCCTAAAAGTTTCAACTTGATTGCTTAATGAAACTTCAGTTAAAATGCCTAATTTTCTTCCTCTGCCTTCTCCCTTAAGCCAAAATGTTTGTTCCTGTTCCACGCCATCTCTAATGCACTATACTCCTAAAAGTTTCAACTTGATTGCTTAATGAAACTTCAGTTAAAATGCCTAATTTTCTTCCTCTGCCTTCTCCCTTAAGCCAAAATGTTTGTTCCTGTTCCAACACCATCTCTAATACACTATACTCCTTAAGGTTTCAACTTGATTGCTTTAGATAGGCTATTTTGGTAACAATGATACACGTAGAGCCCTTTCATTTACCTATTCTCCTCTATGCCAGCAAAAATTCAAGGTTTCCTTTGTCCCCTCATCTACCGTTTCGGGGGGCTACATGGACATCTAGGGCAAATAATTGCGTGGAACGAGGCCCAGTTGCCTTTAAATCACTTTTGGCCCCTCGAAAAGGCATTAGAACTTGAAATTTCCTATTGAATGATCCCCCCGAAGCTTCTGCGACTATGCCTTCCCTGCGAGTGTTAGAACAAACAATATCAGTGACGGAAATTACTTTACCAAGGCAAAACTACAGCGTTGCCTGTGATAAATTACGTTTGTATTCTACTTCTTTTTTTTCTTTTTTTTATAGGATCAAATAGAGCATCTTGCCACCCACAAAATTGTTGCCGAGTCTCTTAATTCTAAAATGAGTGGCTCTGATCGGAAGCGTGTACTTAATGACCTCCAGTGCATGTCACCGAACACTCAACTTTTATACATCACGCCCGAACAGGCTGCTACAATTGCTTTTCAAGATCTAGTGGAGAAACTTTATAAGTTCAACAAATTGTCTTATTTCGTTGTTGATGAAGCACATTGTGTAAGTCAATGGGGCCATGACTTTCGGCCAGATTATTTAAAGCTCGGCCGCTTAAGAAGCAAATTTCCTGGTGTTCCTTGTGTTGCTCTTACAGCCACTGCTACTGCAAAGGTATGCTTTGTGTTTCCTCATATTTTTCTAACATATGTGGTTGATGATTCAACCAAGTAGAATAACTACATTCTCACTATAAGTTTCTTCTTTAAAAATTTTATGTTTCTAGCTATTTATTTAAGCTTGCAAATGTTTATTGACACCACTCAAAATATCAGATAAGTGTTGTGATTTTGAGCACTTTATTTTTTATTCTGCTGCTAATGTTGGACCTTAATAGACTAGGGTAGAATTCTTAACTACCATAATTCACTGTTAATTACTATAATTCACTCGCTAAAATTCTTCATAGCTATAGCTTCAAGCTAACATGACTATAATCACATTGAAAAAAAAAAAATAATGAAGCAAAAGGGTTAGAAAAAAACATCAACAAAATCAAAAGTAGCAGGCGCTCCTTCAACGTCAACACATTCAGGTGAAGTCAATTACTCATGTTAACACTTCGACCAGAAATGTCAAGTAATAAAATCACTGATTAAAATAAAGAATCAAATGCTGCGCAAAGGAATTGTGATATTTGTCGTGGGTGAAGTAAGGTTTTCTTGAAACTAGGGTTTTCCTGGCTTTTTTTTAGCTAGTCTAGCCAAGCACAGTATGTACTCTTCAAGCATTCTTGGAAAGGAGGACGAATGTGACGGTGAAAGTCTGACTGTAAGTAAATTCAATTTATCATAGGCTATGTCAATGTTAGTCTATACAAAACCCAAAGTTCTAAAAAGAATTTGCCCCACTATTACTCAATTTCTATAATTAATAAGTTAACAAAACATGTTCAAACATCTCATCTTATTTGATAGCAAATGATTTAATTTATTGAACATTTTGAAGAACTTGTTCATATTGAAGATTGTAGAAAGCACTGATGCCAGTGCTTTGGTTGGTGAGTGGTAGTACACTAGGAGAAGCATATCACTTCTCCTAGTGAAGAACTAACAGCAAGCTAGGAACATTTTGGAGAACTTGTTTATATTTAGATAATATGAAAAGTACAGATGCCAATGCTGTGGCTAGTGTATTAGAAGTGGTAGTGTATTAGAAGAAGCAAAGTCTCCTGTTTTGGAGTGATACTATCTGAGAGGAGGTAAAGAAAGAATGAAAAAATTTCCGGCATGCCTTAAAACTCTTGCTCATAATTTCAATGCATTTATGCGACTTGGGCCATAAAATTCGCTTATATTGCTGTTGTAGCAGATTGGTCTTTTCTCTCGGTAAGCAAATTCCTTTGTTCATCCCTGAGCTTGATCACCCAAAATCAAAACTTCTTACGCTTATTTCCTTGGTCTTACGTTTGATGTGGTCTGTTGTATCGATTGATTACGTGTGAGAAAAAGATAATGAATCGCACGAAGAGTCTGTAAAATGTAACTAAAATCTTTCTCTTGGAAATTCTTTCTAAGGGAAGTGATTCCTTCACTATTGTCGTTACAGGAATGGAACTTTGACAACTCATAACTTCAACAGAGATAGAAAACCTTGTTTGAAGCCAGGCGAAGTGCCAGTAGTTCTATATCTCTCCTGGACCATCTTTCTGTCTTTTTATCCCCTCTCTCTCTTTCAGGAAGCAATTCTTTTTTCTATCTAATCTGTTGTAATATAGCCTACATCTTCCAACTGCAAGTCAGCTAGGATAAAGCACGAATGAGTAATGGCAGGAAATGCAAAATTTGTTCACTATCTTTCCTTTATATCCTTTATTCTCTCGCTACAGGATTTTTTTTAATTTTTTTTTTTTGCTAGCGATGTCTGACTAATTGGCTAGCGAAGTTTCACTTGCTAATTTATTCATGTCTGTTTTATCTTTTTTCTGACAGTATTATTTTGTTTATATGTTTATTTTATATTTTATTCTATTTTGATTTATTTTGTTCATTTTGCTTCTGTTACAGTTATCTTTTTACTTAAAGATAAGAACTTGCTGATTGGATTAGTCCATTTAAGATTATGTGTGCGTGTTTTCAATTTGTTGTTCTAAAATAGTGTTTTATCCTATTGTGTTTTTTTTGTTGTATATTTTGTCTCGCTCTTCTCTTTCTATACCTAATATATAATGAAAAACAAACAACATCTATACACAGTTATTTTTCAAGGGAGCTAATTTATACAGGCAACAAATACACTCTGCGTTGGAAGAACATCGCTTGAAAGTATCGTTGTTTGATTGGGTTTTAGACAGGGATGAATCTACAGCATTTTTATGGGGTGGGGGCAAGAGGGGTCCATATCAAGATGGTCAAGTGGGATGGGGTAAATAATGATTTTTCCCCACATTATTGGGGCGGGAGCAACTGCCCCCTTGCCTGTATATATGTATATATATATATACATATATATATATATATATATATATATATATATATATATATATATATATATATATATATATATATATATATATATATATTTATGTGTTTGTGCTGTTGCATTGGTGATTTCTCTTTTCATGATATATATATATATATATTGTTTGATATGGAAAGGTAGTGTGGTCTTCATCGTTATTTACTGTATCATTTTTGAAGAAACTTTTCGCTACTGTTCGTATATATATGCTTATGCTCTGCTACTAACAACTCACAGCAGCACGAAGCCGCCTGAGGCCAGAAAAGCTGCGTATGCTCCTCCTCAACTCAAAACTTCCACCAGTTTCGAAAAGCCTTATTCTTTTTCTCTCTGTGCTCAGTGCTGGTGCAAAACTATGTATGTATATCCATTTCTAATTGGTAAACTAGAAAAAAAATTAGCCAAAGAAGAAATATGTTGCAAAATAAAAAAAAGCTAAGTTAAACTGAAAAGTTGACCAAAAACTCTTATAAGTTTCTTATGTTTTTATTGTAAAGAAAGAAAAATCCTTAAAGGTGATTGGCTGTCTGTGCTGTAATAAATATTTTGTTTAATTGTGTTTATAGGTGCAAGAAGACGTATATAAACAGTTGAGCCTCAGACACCCAGTGAAATTTAAAGTCTCCTGCTTCAGATCGAATTTATTCTATGACGTCGTGTTTCAAGACTCCCTTAAAAACCCTGAAGATGATTTAGCCCAATTCGCATTAAAATGGATTGGTGTAGATTGGCACAGTAAACCACCAGTGTGTTCTTTACTTTTTATTATTTTCTTTCTTCTCTTTACACTCAGATCTGTTTAGTACAATATTGTCAAGAATTTTCGGCTATACTCGCTTTTGCAAAAAAAAAAAAAAAAAAAAAAAAGAAAAAACCCAACATTTTCAAAAAGGTCGAAGTCCTATTACTGGGAAACAACATGTCCGGTAGTGCTGAAGTAGGTTTGACCTTAGCTTGATACTATGGACCCAGAGATCGAACCTTGCTATAGCAAGACACTGCAGGGCCGACGAAGGGACCTTGGTAGTCCAAAAGCGTCGTTAATCCGGTTAGTTTACCATGGGAAGCAACAAGAACATACGTGAAGGAAATAAAAGTATCGACCAGAAAAAACCAAGATATTTTCTTTTTAACATTCCTAAACATTACAAACTTGTTTCCATACTTAGTATAGAAAATCTTCAGGTTCTCAAACAGTCCTAACCCTCACTAAAATTGACTAAAAATTATTTGTTGTCTTTTTTTTTTGCTACTGTTTTTAGAACTCTCTCAGTTGCTGAAGTTTGATGCATCTTGGCTGAAGCGCATCCTATTCAACTCGTCGGGCATGGGGTACTGGTTAAGCTAGGTTTGCTTCCGAGGGATAAATCTCATTGAAATTCGCTTATTTGGGTAGATTTCACACCAACCCGATGAAAAAAACTGTTTGGATGAATGTTTGGTTCGCTCCTTTATCATGTCAAATTACTTCTCGGCTGGTAAAAAAATGCGTTTGTAATAAATAAAAGCCACATTTTTATTTTCTGGTAAAAAGTTTACTAGAGCTGCCTTGGAATCGAAAATACATATGTTAAATGAAGAACCTGCCGTTAGGGTAGGGGAATTTTTCAAGGAGACTACACAAAAATTTCCCTTTCAAAGAGTTGCATCAGCTGTATTTCACCCGACAACGTCGCTTGATCGGTTTTATCATGCAAAATTTATCGTCTGCTGCTAGAAATGAGCAAAAGAACTGTGCATCAGCAATACCCTGGGTGGATGTTTCTTGTGTCACCAAAACGTAAATGAGTTCAAAATTAACTCATTTAAATCTTCAAATGAAGTAATTGTAGGACGTCGCTCGTTTAACAATGTTCAAATCAAACAGTTTGTGGTAATGAACTGTAGTAAAGAGCGACCCGGCTCAACAGTAACCGAAACTCTTAAAAACAGAATTTTGATACCAATAGTTACATCAAAAGAATGGTACTTAAATGCTGATTTTAAATATATAAGTTTCATCAAGTTCAGTCTTACCCATCAAAAGTTACGAGCCTGATAAAATTTACCTTATTTTAGAAAATGGGATTAAAAGCCCCCTAAAAGTTGTAAAATCCTAACGAAAATTACAGTGTAGAAGTTTAAAGCTCCTATATACAAAAATGTGGAATTTTGTATTTTTTTGCCAGAAGACAGATCACGGTTGCGTGTTTATTTGTTTGTTCGTTTTTTTCCCAGGGGTGATCGTATCGACCCAGTAGTCCTAGAATGTCGCGAGAAGGCTCATTCTAACAGAAATTAAAAGTTCTAGTGACCTTTTTAAGTGACCAAAAACTGGAGGGCACCCAGGTCCCCTCCCACGCATATTTTATCCCCGAAGTCACCGGATCAAAATTTTGAGATAGCCATTCTGTTCAGCTTAGTCGAAAACCTAATAACTGTGTCTTTGGGGAGGACTTAATCGCCCAAGTCCCCAAGGGAGGGGCTACAAGTTATAAACATTGACCATTGTTTACATATAGTAATGGTTATTATGAAGTGTACAGACGTTTCAGGGGGACCTTTTCGCGTTGGGATGGGGGTGGGTCGGGGGTTACGTGAGAGAATGTTTCCATGGAGAAACTTATAATGAGGGAAGAGAATTTCCATGAAGGGGGCGCAGAATTTTCTAGCGTTATTTAAAAAAAAATGAGAAAAAAATATTTTTTTTTCAACTGGAAGTAACGAGCAGCATTAAAACTTAAAACGAACATAAAATATTACGTATGTAAGTGGGTTCGTCTTCTCCACAGTACCTTGCTTTTTACGCTAAAGTATTTTTAGTAATTTCAACTATTTATTCTACGCCTTTGTGATTCACGGGTCATTCTTAAAGATTTGGGACAAAATTCAAGCTTTGGTGTAAAGAGCGAGGTATTTGTGAGGGAGGGGACCCCCTCATATACTTAATAAAAATACACACATATAGAAGTTCTTTACGTAAATTAGTTCGTAAGGTACGTATGTTTATTACTAACAAAAACGTTCGTAAAAAAAAATAAAAAACTTAGTTGCATTTTTAAGTCACCAAAAATTAGAGGGCAACTAGGCTTCCTCCCCACCCCTAATGTTTTTTTTTTTTATCAAAATCGTCCGATCAAAACTATGAGAAACCCATTTAGCAAAAAAAAAATTAATATGCAAATTTTGTTTATTTATTCACGTGCAGTGAGCGAAAATCAAAACATGCTTTAATTCAAAAACGTTCAGAAATTAAATAAAAAAGAAACAACAATTTTTTTAACTACAAGTAAGGAGCGACATTAAAACTTAAATGAACAGAAATTATTCCGTATATGAAAGGGGGTGTCCCCTCCTTAACGCCTCGCTCTTTACGCTAATTTTTTTTTAAGTAGAGCTGTGACAAAGAGTCAAACTTTAGCGTAAAGAGCGGGGCGTTGAGGAGGGGACAACCCCTTTCATATACGGAATAATTCCTGTTCGTTTTAAGTTTTATTGTTGCTCCTTACTTGCAGTTAAAAAAACTTGTTTTTATTTTATTTTGTAAGACATAAAAGACTAGTGCGGTAATTAGCAGTATCGTGCTCACTTGACGTATAAAAAGCCACGTGGTATATATGGCAGCGTAGAATAGCTCACTAAATCAATGCAAATACGAAAGAAAAGAAGAAACGCTTTAGGTTTTATGGACACCGCGAAGTTTTTCATAGTTTTTATTCAAGCTGTTTTACTTTTGGTCTTCTTTCGAATATTTAATTTTCCTATTTTTTTTTTATTAAATCTTTTACCTTACTTAGGAAGGCAGGGATAGCTGATCTTTGGTTTATATTAACCAAACGACTCGGTGGATCATTAAAACTGCTAAATTAAATTATTAGCATGACAATCAACCTTATTTTCCAAGTTTTCAGAATGGAACAAAATTTATAAGCATATTTTAAATCATATTGGCAGTCTAAATTTCGATAAATTGTATTCCTGTCTACTTTATAAAACCAATTGGTAAATTTGATAGAAGAGCTTTGACGTTTGCTATAATTCTTCGTTTTTGTTCAAATGCAATTTTCAGTTTCCTGACAAAATTGCGTACATGCTAGTTAAAAATAAACAAAAGAATAATAAAACAATGAGGAAAAAAGGCAAGCTCCGAGCTATTCCCTACTATCTCCTTAGCCACTAGCCCAATGCCATCAATTTCAGAACCGCTATTTCTTTTTTATTCAGGTAGGCTTAAAGCAAAGTTTTTATTAATTTTTAAAGCTTTCTTTTATGAAGAACCGAAACATATTTACAGGACAGAAACACGCGTAGAAGCAGGACAGAAAAATGTCCCCCGATATTTTTTTAGATTATACTAGTATTTTTCGAGGCCAAGCTATTGTTTCCACTTGCTAGTAGCCCGTTTATTTTACATATATATATATATATATATATATATATATATATATATATATATATATATATATATATATATATATATATATATATATATATATACCTGTTTTTTTAGTAACTCTAAAACTAACTATGTGGATAAAACTATAAACTATTAATTCATCATAATTTTGTTACTTTTAATTTTTATATATAGTTTGTAGCTATATTGCTTCTAGTTATGTGCTAATTTTTTATGACTCTGTAATACAGTATTTGTAATTGTATTGCCAATTTCTTGTATTTTTGGGTGGGATTTTAGGCGGGTTTTCCTGTAAAATTCTTTGATATTCTCCTTTGGAATTTTTTCTCCTGTCTTTGTGCACATGATAAATATGCTTTTGTATAATAGATGACTTTAAGCATACATAGACGCATTGATCTCTTGAACGGGAGTCAGTTAATCTTTATTGAGGTAACTCCTTGAGCCCGGATCAAAAGCACAAAGCTGAGAACTCTCAGACCAGAATTATCAGATTTCTCTAGAAGGGCGGGGGGGGGGGGGTTTAGCAGTTTCTTTAATTAGTCTGGAGAGGGGAAAATTACTCCCATATTCCACTGTATACAAGAATAGACCAATATAAATTAAAAACTAGGCATCCTTATTTGCCTGTAAGTGTCCACCTTGTCCTCACGATGTTCTACTTTTCTAGAGTGAACGTGACTGTGGTATTGTCTATTGTCGAACACGCGAAAGTACCGAAGACTTGGCTCATAAATTAAGTGCAAGAGGTATTCCTACGCGTGCTTACCATGCTGGACTTCGCGATCGGGAAAGAAATCAGGTCCAAGAAGATTGGATGGATGGAAAAATCCCTGTAATATCTGCAACAATTTCTTTTGGCATGGGAGTGGATAAGAAAAACGTTAGGTAAACTTATTTGAAACATGCAAGGGTTTATGTTCAAAAGACATAGCTGATTTTCTCGAGACGTTGACAAATTACCCACAAAAAATAATAAGGGACTACAAAATTAACAAATTTAAAGACAGGGAAAAGCAGTGTTGGGCCTGTGCGCTAGTACTTGTTGAAATATGTTAGTATGTAGTGCTAGGTGACTACTTTCATGTCACCAACTTCTGGGCTCTAAACTGTCCCAGGTAACATGTAAAAAATTTTAAGCATTCCTGTGTTGAGGAAACCACCATATTTTTCTTGGTATAATAAGTATAAATAGTATAGTTAGTATACTAATTGTAATATACTTAATTAGTAAGGTAGTATAGTTAGTTAATATAATTAGTATAACAAAATATTACTTAGTATATGCTATAATTAGTATAAAACAAACGCTGTGTGGTCTGCTGTTTCTTGATTTTTACGATTACCTGGTTTTACTTGCGTCTTTATATTTGTCGAAGGAAGAAAATTCTTACTTATACCTTTTCATAGAAGATTTTGTGTCCAAGATTTTGAAGGGGAAGGATCATAATTTCGGTAAACTCTAATGTTCTCTTATTGTCCCATTGCTCTGAAAAGGAGGTTATATTGTATACCAAAATAAAAAAAAGGTTTTAGGCGATGCACTTGTGCTTATGTGCTCTAATTTAAGGGAAAGAAACCTGCAAGGGTTTTGGGTTACAGATTTTTCTAGCTCTAGAGATAAAAGTATTGTTAAAGATTATAAAGACTATCTGTCTGGTATTTTTTCTTGTGGTGATCATAGCTGTAAAACCCCTTGTATTGTCCTTTTTGTTAACACCATCTTTCTGCTTTATTTCCGACTTTCTCTTTATTCCTGTCCAGCCTTCTAGGCCTCCAAAGACAGTAAACGTATAAGATGTGAAGAACAGGGAAGTACCAGGGAAGAAAATATCATATGTATAAAGACTGACTAAGTCGTTTAAACAGACTTATATGTTTTTATATGATCGTTTAAAACGACCGGTATATTTAGAGAAACACGTCAAGAAACAGTCGAATTTAAACCCCCTCCCTCAGTCGAAATGTAACCTCAGTATGTTTTGTGAAGCACGTCAAGAAAAAGAAACAAGACGAATAATTTATTATAGGGTTTGTTTTGCTCTACACTTAATATATATCAAGGTTTATACGTTATCTAAAAATCAACGAGACTGGTGACTACCGAACAGCTCTCTTGATACTGAACCCCTTGATGACGGCTAAACTTTGACTGCCTCTAAGAAGTTGAAATCGTAGTTACCATGTTTAGTTTCTTCTCGCAATTCTTCTTGCTGCTAAGAGCAAAGGCTCTATTCTTAAGTCCGAAAATATAACTACAGATAGTTCTATATATAACAGTTCCAGTTCGATTTAGGAGCATTACGTTTTTACATTCTTTTATAATTAGACTTTAGTTAAACTTAAACTTTTTTTTGCATTATGTATGCTGCTTATTGTTTACTTATTTATTTATTTCAAGTGCTCCTTGATTTTCCTTTATATATTTCTCTTGCTTTTAACGCTAATTGCTACTACTTCTTTCTGGTCTTATGGCTTGTCTTATGGTTATAGCTTCCTTTATGCTTAGAGTAAATTTACCACTGACGCTTTATTTTATTGATTTAATTTTTTATAATGGTCTATTTAAACTTTCACTATTACTGAAAAGCAGAGATTCAGCTTTGCTATAAAGATTGGACAATATAGCCCTATTTCAGACGTTAGGTTTGAATCAATTATCTCCGTACTCCTTGTTGAAGCAAATGATAATACACTAAAAAGGGTATTTTCAAAATCTAGGTAGGCGGGAAGGGGAATTTAGGAGCTCTCACCTCCTGTCATACCTCCCCATGCCCCAATTACCCCTTAGTTTTAGAAATACCTTTTTGGGAATTTTCATTGGAAAATACATTTTTTCGGTATTTTAGTCGATAAAATAAAATTGCTCCTCTCTAGAATCTGAAAAAAATTGACTGCTGGGGCATGAAGGGGGGGGGGGGCAGATGGAAAATAATTTTTGATGAATGACAAATGAATCATATGTTTAACACTAATAATAACAGACGTAATAATAAGATGCCTCCATATAAATCTCTGGAATTGATTTTAATTTTCTCCGTTTTTTAAAGCTTAAATACTGTACAAAATTTGATCTTTAAAAAATTGTTTCACAAAAAACTTGGCTTTTAATAGCACAAAAAATTCCCAACAATTTTACTAAGAAATGGGCAATTATGTAAGAAAAGCAAGAAAAAAAATTGAACATAATCTGAACTAAGTTAAAAATGATGCTACAGTATGAAAATAACGTTTTTCTCGTTTTTCTGCTAACAAGCTTTACCAAAAAATGAACAGTTACATAAAGGATATAAGGTAGTCTGAAAAAAGCATAAAAACTTGAAAATCATTTCAAGTTTAAGCTCTAAAAAAACTTTCTACCCGTGACTAACCTATTAACGATGCTACAGAACAAAAATTTTAACACTACAATTTTTTGACACTAAATTTTTGGACACTTGACACTAATAGTAACAGACGTAATAATAAGATGGCTCCATATAATTCTCTGGAATTAATTTTAATTTTCGTCTGCTAAAAATATACATGGATTTGGCCCAGGTCTTACACCGGCCTTTTTGACGAGAATAATTTTAGTCTCTGTTAAGTTTAAAAAGAATTTTTTCACCATCTTCTAAGGGTTTTTCATGAATTATCAACTATAATAATAATTTATGGTAAATCCACTTACAAAATATAAGAATAAAGAAGAGCACTGAAATAAGAAGACTAAATTCAAATATATCCTAAAGATACAGCAAAAAGAACATGTTAAAACATGTAGCCGGGTTGAGCTAGTGTCCCTGGCGTAACATCACCATAGGGAAAAGGACCCAGAAGTGACCTTCTATTTTCTACTGATGCCAGTCGAGGAATTTGTTTACCTTTTTTACTTAAGAATAAAACCCAAATTTGTTAGTAAATTATTCTTATCCAAAGCTCAAGGAGGAAATTCAACAGCATCGACCGTTTTTCTAATTCAGGGAAACACAAAGCAAGGTGCTTCCGGGACATGATACTTATCCAAAACAGATGTGTTCTGTAGAAGCACAAGAAACACAGAAACAAATGTGTTCTGGTAGACCCAGTAGGAACTTTAGGTACTTGCGTAGGCTTGGCATAACTTAACTGTCTAGAATGTTATAAATATATATATATATATATATATATATATATATATACATCTTAATAAGTCACCTGGTCGATTCCTGCGAGTTCTGATGCTAGCTACTTTGGTGTTAAGTATGAAGAGTAGGTTCGAGTTAAGGTACATCACGAGTAGGTACGATTATAAAAGGAAGTATGCTGGGAGTTTTTAGGCTGCACAACAAATTTCCAAACAACTTTCTTGCTTTCCAAAAAGATATGCGTTGCCATGGCATTTTGGCCAGGTGTTAAGTTTTATTTTTAGCTGGTCTTATGGCTTGAAATATGTTTGGCTATATGTTTTAGGTTCGTCGCTCATTGGTGCATGCCTCAGAGTGTTGCCGGCTATTATCAAGAATCTGGTAGAGCAGGTCGAGATGGAAAACTGTCGGGTTGTAGAATATATTATTCACGACGTGACAGAGATGCGGTGGCATTTCTACTCAAAAAAGATCAGTCAAAAGCAAAGAAAAAATCTGAGAAGAAAGTGGATATGGCTAAATGTGCCAAGAAGAGCTATGAGCTGATGGTGCAGTATTGCGAAGAAGCCAAGTAAGCAAATGTTTTAGCAACATTTTCTTCCACTGTGATTCTAATGAGTGGGACAATAGATTGTTAGATGAAGAGTTACACAACAATAAAAGTTTTGCGAAACGAAATAAAACCTAATAAAGAAAAATACATATTTAACTTGGAAAATAAAAAATTAAGTCTATAACATGGTTTTATGTAGGATATCCACCTGACGGAAGGATTTTGACTTTGAAAAGTTATTTTAAATCTTTTTAGCCATTACTAAAAAAAACATCAGTTTTCATTTAATTTATTACACCTTTTTTGGGGGTGGGACATGAGCAAAATTACAACATTAGTGTTCGAAACCTTTGTGTAGGATTTTCCCAGTATTTGTACTGGAAGACATCAGATTTTCAGTGTTTTGGTTACCCTTATAAACTGGGAACCGAAGTTAAGATCAAGAAGTAAATAGAAAGATTATTACTAGTGCATATCCGGGATGTCCAAATTGTAAATATCAATTTTATTTAAAATTGGAATTTTAAAATATCGTCGCACTCTCTTAGCTGAAACATATTTGCCACTTAAATATAATTGGTATTTCCTGCTGATCATATTTTGACAATTGAGGGTTGGGCTGAAACATTGCTGATTCACTATATTTATTTGAAAAAGACAAAAGAGGTCGCTTCAATTAGGATAAAATATGAACGGCAAAACATGGATCTATGGTCATAATATTTCAATGTGTTAATGGTGGCTATTCAGACAATCATTTCCTTTGGGAGTTTTTCCATCCCACCCAAACTCTATGCAAGTACATGAATGCAATCTTTTATATTAAAAGCTCAAAATATTGTTGCAATAAGAGGCAAGTGGTTTGAGACACCCCAATATACTCAATATAAAAACAGGCAATATTTTCTAGAATGTACTGGCAAATCCTAAAATAATGAGATCTCAGGCAAAGAATCCATGTGGCATTTCCTCTCCATTCTTGATTGGTTCAGAGTCCAAGTTGATGGGTCAATTTAGTAAACAAGTGAAATAGTTAAAATGGAATATCTTTGTCTGTTTTTTGAGGCATTATTTATTGGATTGCAAAGATTTTCAGAATGTTAGTGTATTTGAGTGTGAAAGGCGTGCTCATTTTTGGTCAGTATGGTGAAAAACAACGACTATACATTGTTTAATAGTTCATAATAGAGTCCAGTTTCTGTCAAAAAGAAAGAAAGAAAATTGTTCTAAGTATGATGAAAGGCTTTGGAAATAAACTGAATGCATAGGATATTTTTTTCGACAGAGGGAAACTATATGCAAATTTACACAGAAACCTTTATAGTAAATAATTTTCTTTAAGAACTTGCAATCAATGGGAATCATACCCACTGCCTCCTTCTGGGTAGACTGGCTGTGCTGACCCTTGAACTAGGACAGCTAATAAACGACTAAACTAGTTTATAATTTTGGACGCTTTTGAATAAAATGAATCTTTCAAAATTTTGATAATATGCGTTTGGAGAAAAAAGGCACAAAGGGGGTAGGGCTTGTTACTTTTTGATTACTTTCGATTCTTAAGAACTTACAACTTGCATAAGTAGCAATTCTTGTCCCGACTGCTGACCTTTGAACTAGGACAGCTATTAAAGCATTAAACCTTTATCTCGAGATCATAAACAAATATATATAATTCATTATAATGGCACTGCTTCCTGCTGGATACGCTAGCTGTGCTGACTATTAAACTAGGACACCCCACCGATAAGTTTCCCACATCAGATTACTCTATGTATACGCAGTGACCATTTGGAGGAGTATCTGGCTTGCACAAATGAACTTAATGTATTTTCTCACCAGTTTTCCTCCCAAGCATCTCGATTAGGTTCAATTTTTTTTAATATTTCAAGGTGTCGTCATGGAACATTTTCCAAATATTTTGGTGATGATCCGCCTGATTGTCAAAAACATTGCGATGTCTGTGAAAGCCCCAAGACCGTGGAGAAAAGAATCAAGGAATTTTACGACACAGTCATGCGTAACAAGTCTTTCAATGCTGGCTCATACTTACTGAATACGGAAGAAGAAGATTCTGAACTTTATGGCGGAGGAAGGAGAGGACAAAAAAGGTAGGATGAGACATTTGAAAATTCTGTTCTTTGCTTAGTCCATACTGCAGATATAACTATATAATTGGTTTATCCAAAAATAAATAAATTTCATATCATTCTTATTTGTGATGAGGTCTTTTCTAACAGTATAATGAGGTTAAAAAATGGTGGTGCCATAATGAATTGAACTAAGTTTAGAAAAGTGAAGCTTGGAAACTTAAATATTGGGTCTCCCTCTAATATGAATCTAAAGTGGAAATGCCCTATGATCAAGGGTAATCAAGAGTTTTTAAAGTATGTGAAAATTAATCAATGCTTAAAATTCCTGTATGGCTAGTATGTCAGTTTTCAAACGCTAACAAATTTTGATAATTGTCTAAACCAGAAGTTAATCATAATCATCGTTATCATTAAATTTTATGACTGGTTCACGAAGCCAAAGTTAAATTTTAATTTACTTTTGTTTTTATGTTCTGCATTTAATCTGTCTCTTAAGTAGGCTCTACCAAAATCCATTTCACGTTCTCTAATGAAAATTTAAAGCTCATTTCGCGTTTACTTATCGCCTTGAAGTCAGTATTTTCAAAATGAGAACTTACAAGCGTAATATGGTCTGACATAGAACTGAGAAATACTAGGAGAAAATAAAAATTCAAAATCCGCTTGAAAAAAAAATAACATAGGAAGTCTGTGGTTGTGCAGTTGGTTTGACGTTAAGTTGGTAATAAGGGACCCACAAATGTTGGATTGTCTTTTGAGGGACAAAATTTGATTGTCTTTGACAGTAAAAATCAAATCTGATTGTTTGGATTGATTATGTCAAAACTTGCTCAACCATGAGTATCTTAAAAAAGAAAAAAAAAATAATCAGGAATTCAATTATGAGAAAAGAATCCCATATGCGGTTATGTAGTTTTTGGTAATATAAAACGTCAAATTAAAGAAAAAAAAAACGAAAAAAAACAGGGTTTACAGTCAGTCGAACTAGAGTTCAAACTCAACTGCAGCAAAACACTGCGGTATTAACACAGACCATATTATTCTTGTAGGCTCTCATTTTTAAAATACTGACTTCAACGCGACTTGCTGTAGTGCCGCACTGCTGGGCTGACGCAGGGACCTAAGTAGTCAAGATCTGTCGTTAATCCGATTATTGAAAGAACATAGAAAATCATCAAACAGTGCTGTTCAGGGCTATCAATTCGCTAATGAAGTAGATAAAAATGGTACTACAACCAAATAAAATCCAAGTAAGCAATAATGTTTCACCTAAAAAAAGTAAATAACTTGGGGTCATCTGTGATATTCTTGATTACAACATGGTATAGTGCGTATGCATAGAGCAAGTGTGACCCGAGTCGAACAAATAAACGTTCAAATGGGGATAACTCCGTTTATTTAGACAGTGAAAGCAGGTACAAAAGTTTATATATTTTGATCACGCATACAGCAATTGTCATCAGTAGAAATACTAAAGTATTAAAATTAAAAAGTTATTCAATATCTTGTAAATTTTCTTCTTGAATCTTGCCTAAATTGAAAATGAACTTACAATGAAGGTGGCAAAGTCTTCCGTCTTCTAATTGAAAATGAATTGTTGAATTTATATTTGTATGCTTGATTGGTCTCATCTCCCCATATATGCTACGCATTTTCGACGCAACACCTTAAATTAGTTATCCTTTTCCCAGACTACACTGCCTTTCTACTGTTGACGCTCACTGTATATGTGATCGAAATATCTAGATTTTTGTACCTGTTTTCACTGTCTAAACAAAGGAACTTTTTCCCGTTTGAACGTTGATATGTTCGTCATAGAAAGGCAGTGTGGTCTGGGAAAAGGATACCAAATTTAAGGTATTACGTCAAAAATGAGCTGAGTCAAAGGACTAAGACGTCTGGACGAACAGTCTGTTTGCTAGATTTTTACTATTCTGGTAAACTTTTAAGTAATACAATTTTTATGGTGGATTCAACTAATTTACGTTCTATTTCCGACAAATATTGAATAAGTGATGTTTTATGTACAAAACATCACTCATTGCTTTCACAATCTTTCAGTTCATGATTGGAATTATTATTATTTTTCTTTTTTTAAAAGCTTAAAGGATATCTAACCATAAAGGTTAGGGAATAAATACATTTTGCGAAGTGACTCTTAACTTTCAGGGAAGCCGACGCTTACGGAGGAGATGGAAGTGATGACGAAAGGAAAGTGGAGGAGGAACAGAAAGCAAAGAAAGAGCGTTTAGATTTAATCAAAGAGCAGTTTGCTTTAAGGAAAGCGGGTGGAGATAAAAAGAAAAGTGGATATGAGATTGGAAAATCGGTTGAATCTGAATTGGTGAAGAATACCCCAGTCAAATGTCCTGAAGCAACTGAAAAAAAAGTTACTGGATTAACAATTGCAGTAAGTGCATTCCCTCTGGTTACATTGATCAACCTTTATTTTTTTGTAAGTTCATGGCTAGGGGGGAGGGGGATTAAAACTGATTTCTTATATTACTCTCTTGTTTAGGATCAGAGATTACCGTAATAAAATGGCAAAATGGAATCGAAATAAAGAAAAAAAAACTGAAGTGATAATATTGGTGTCATTCGGAAATGACAGAATATTGGGGGGAAATATAACAACTTCTGATTGGGGAAGGAATCCTCCAGGATTGGTTTGAGGTAGGGAGTAGTTGCGATGTTGATTGACCATAACCGATCTGACAGGGTTGATAATGGTGGTGGGTGAAGAGTGTAACTTGCTTAAGAACTAGTCTTGCTCTTAGCCTCAACTCAGCATTGATCGAGGCTGCAGCCCTCTTACCCTTCATCTCCTGACGCTGAAGTTTAACTGTTCATCACAATATTTTATTAATGAATGTTCTAACAGAAAAACAATGGGATGGAAAGTTTAAATCTTTTATCCCAGAGTTTTGAGAATGAGCGAATGAATTGTTGGCATTTACTTTACAAGGTTCAGTTGAAATGCTGTGAAGGGCTACCAGAATGCATATGCAGCCATGTAAAAGACTTCCTTTAAAACAGTTAAAAAATGCTTTCAGTATAGTAAATAGTAGTAATATTTGGCGTAAAGAGTGGGAAAAGGTTGACGAGGTGGTAGCAGAGGTTGAGGAATTACGTGACAACTTTGGCAAACTAGTTCCGGAAACTCCCACCGAATTGCAAGTGTTTTCTTTTTTTTGTACACTTAGACAAGAAATTTTGGAAAATTACAGCTTTAGAGAAATATGACAAGAAATAAAAAAAAATCATTATTATGAGATTCTGGGGTGACAGGCGCAGAGGACCCTTCCTCATTATAAATGCCTGAACTTACCTAAAATAAACAATATTAGTAAGAGAAAAACACTCGAGATTCCTCTTATTGCTTTAATTATGAAAACTGATTGTCTAGTTTTACGATACGCATGTCTGCACATAGGCGGGATAGCTCCACCTTACATTGGCTCAAAGGACTCTTAGATTCTTATGAAAAGTCCAAGCCTCTTATTAAATATAATATTTACTTAAAATTTCCTCTCATAGCACTATACTGCACTTGATTGAGAACAAATACCCCCAAATACTCTTGATCCAAACTTAAAGCTCTTTTGGATAGCACACTCCCCTTTATATAGGTCCTAAGAACCCCCTCTTCCCGAAAAAAAAAATGTTGGCCCTAGTGTACTTTTTATGTTATCTTTCTACAGGCTAGAATGCAACCAAGATTGCTCTAGAAAGTTTAAAATATTTATTTCAAAGGTTACTATCGCAAGCTCAGAAGGGTTGAATTTCTTGTAATCAAATAATTAGTGTGTTATTGCTTTAGTCCAGAATGCTTTAGTTTAATAAAAATCGCAGAATTTCATGTAGGTAAGATAGAAATATGCTATAAAATTTTATCCGATTATATTTGCACGCTGACGCAAGGGAATTAGTGGAACACTGCTTATGTGGTTGAGAATTCTTCTATTTCTCATCTGTCTCTGATTTCTAATGCTTTTTTTTTCTGTTTAGTTTTCTGTATTTTCTGTTGTAGGTTAGAGAGAGTTTCTTGAAAATGTTGGCTCAGACGCTATGGAGCAATTACACCAATTTCAAAAACAAAAATCCAGAATTAGATGTCAGGTACTATACTGAAAATCATATGGTCACACTTGCATCCGATCTTGAATATGAAAACTTTTCGTCCAACCAGGTTCGGGTTATGACTATGTACAGAAGAGGCATGGCGAGTCATGTGAGTCTTTTTTGCTTTCAGTTATTTTTGAATTGTTTTACCGCTACTACAACTGCTACTAACAACTCACTGTAGCTTGAAGCTGCCTGAGGCCAATACAGCTGTGCACGCTCCTCCTCCACAATCTAATCAAAGGTTCTTCCTTTACCTCCTCCTATGAAGCTGTAACTTTTGTTTTTAAAACAAGTAGTACACATACCCACCCACTCTTTGGGGGGCATATTGGACCTTATACTCACAAATTGTGATGATTTTTACTCCCCTCCCTTTTCTCTTGGTCCGTTGGCATGTCAAACCACAACGCAATTCTGTGGAAAGCAAGAGAGTCCTTACCAAAGCCCAAACTATCCCGTGTCACTGTTCGTCCTTGTACGGAGTCGGCCATCTGTGAATACGGTCGATGGATTGGCACATATGACTTCCCCGAAGTGTACAATAACGAGCTCTTGGATACTAAGGTATCCGATTTCAATGCCACGTTATACAGTCAATACCTAAAGATCTTTACAACAAAATCATTTGTTGTTAGTGAATACGACAAACCATGGATTTCTCCAGCTATTAAATCACTAATAAAAGAGAGGTCTTGCCTCTACTCTTGTGGTAATATTATCAACGGCAAGAAATTGCGAAATCAAATAGTCTCTTTGGTAAAGAAAGCTAAAGCTCGCTATGGTCGTGAAACCATGCCTTCCCAATTACTTACTTCAGACTCCAAAACGTGGCACAACGCTGTGAAAAAAGTGGTCGGCCAAGCTTTTGACAGCAGCGTAAAGATCAGCAATGATGATGGGTCCTTAATCAGTGCAGAAGAAGTGAGTGAATTCTTCACCAAGATCTGCATTACCTATCCAACTATTATGGCTGATGAAAAGTCCACCATACTTGAAAAATGTGAGCCTGAGAACAACATAATAGTCAGTGAGTTTGAAGTTTACAGGGAATTACGGAAGATCAAACCGAATACATCTTCATACCCTGGTGAATTACCTGCCAAACTGCTACGTGAATATGCAGCCTTCATAGCATTACCACTGTCCAGCATCATAAACGAGTGTTTTGCTTCTGGCTATTTCCCGTCACAGTGGAAAAGGGCCTATATTAGAATTATTCCCAAAAAGCACCCCCCTAGTGCATGCGACGATCTCCGCCCGATCTCACTTACACCTTGTTTGGTGAAAGTAACTGAGGCCTTTATACTCGAGTTTCTTCTGAAACAAATTCATGGGCTTACTGATAAATTCCAGTACGGTGGACTCCCCAAGTGTAGTACTACAATCTACCTAGTACGGATGTTTGACTGTGTCCTCCAATGGCTTGAAAAAGGTAGCTGTTTCGTCGAAATTTGTGCAGTGGATTTCCGAAAGGCCTTTGACCTTATCCGCCAGCTGACTGCAGGCATTAATATCCAGGAAATGGGTGCCAAACGACGCACCCTTGGCCTTGTACTTGACTTCTTAACTGGCCGAAAACAAAAAGTCTTTGCACTCCACGAAAACGATTCGGATTCATCATGGTCAGATACTTCTTGCGGGGCCCCACAAGGCACGAAATTAGCTGGAATAATTTCCCTGGCTGTAATTAATTCTCTGCTTAATCATCACGACGACCGTTACAAGTTTGTAGATGATCTGTCCATAGTGCTCGCTTACCTGGTGGAAAACACTGTCATAACAAAGCAGTTTTTAGACCAGTTATTTGATCAGCTAAAGACCGAATGCCCAAGTCATGATTGTACCATCAACGTAGCCAAGTCGAAGATAATTCGTTTCAACCCTCTGAAGCGGAATATAGATATGCCTCTAGTCCCTTTCCCGGGACTAGTCCCATGCCTACATGTGTTATGTTCGCCCGTTGCTCGAGTACGCGTACCCGGTGTGGGGTCCATCTGCTATCCGCACAGCGTACCTATTACGCGACATAGAGTGCGTCCAGAAAAGAGCAACGAGGATTATGCTCCGAAACCGTGACATACCCTATGATCAAGCCCTCGCTAAATTAAATTTATCTCCACTTAAAGTCCGACTTGAACACCTTATTCAGCAATTTGGAAAATCTGTCCTAGCCAATAAGAGCCACCGATCACTACTACCCTAACCAGCCCCTCCCAATAGTCGAACTCGGTTACAAAATAAACTTCTACCCCCCTAAAGTACGAACTAATCGTTACGCCAACTCATTTGTGCCTTTCTTCACATCAATTTTTAATGCTGAGTTGTAGTGTGTGATTTTTGTAAAAAAAACTGAATTTAGCTATGCTACGATAGTTTTTAAATATACCAATCTCTCTCTCTCTCTCTCTCTCTCAACTCCAAAAGAGTCTCTCTCTCTCTATACTAAATAGTATAGATACTTTTTTCGATTTTTAGCAGAGAAGAAGGCTCTTACGAGTTTGCGGTAGTAGTATTGATAGTTTTCTGAGTTTCTAGGAGGAGAACTTGTCATTATATCAGCATCGAGTGGATTAACGCTTTGACGAGTTTTACTTGTAAAAATGGTAGTTTTCAGATTGTCTCTGAATTTTTAGGAGTGATATAGTGCTGCGACGTAATTACAGCAGTGGAGTTGATAATTTTTTAATTATTTTGTTCTGTTTTTAGATGGGCTGTTCGTCAGTGCTCTGCCCTTGAACAGCTTAACGGTGTGACAGGCTTTTAGTTGCTTAAAGGGCAATCATCCGAGCTTTGGACAGGTTAACTCTGTGGCAAGTTTTTGTAGTGGCAGCATAGATAAACATTTTCTGTTTTATTGGAAGGTAGTTCGCATACATGCGCAGTCACTAATCCGGAGTTTCACTAAGATTGGCAAATGTACTTTAGGAAGATCTAGAATTTCATTATTTAAATGATATTAATTAAATATATAAATCTATTTTATAAAGTAAACATTTGAAGGATGAACATTGATAAGTATCGAATAAACCACCGTAACAAAACCGTCTTTTGCTGTTTAAGTGCTTGCTAAGTTTGTGATTCTCCAACATTTAGACGCACAAAAAGAATGAGCACACATTGATACAAAATGATGAATATATACTTCAACTTTTGTCTCTCCTCTATAATCTTTTCCTCGTATAAGAGTCTACAATTTTATTTGTTGCGGGGTGGGGGCTGGAACAAAAAAAAAACTGCTTGGAAAAACAACCAACCACCGGAAAGTAAGGTACTCTTAAGGGAAATTTCATTTTCTCTTTTTTTCCTCTATTTCTCTGGAAAACATCTAGCAAATCCTCCTCCATTTTTCGGTGCGCACATGCTTCAAAGCAACATTTGACCACTGTCATCACTGTAGTTTCCAATTATCTTATCATCTGTTAATAATCTGTAGCTTCCAATAATTCCAATGTTCTATCGTTTGAAGCAGATAATAATGACAGTGACATGACTAAAAATTGACCACAAAGCGACTACCAAATACATATTCACAGCCTTTCCTGTGACATATCACGTTTATACTTCCCCAATTTTGTAGCATTAATAACTTAAGAACATGTTTTTTGTTCCTTGAACAGTCCCGAGCAACAGTTTGTCCTGACCCCTGGTACCCCACCATTTCGGCTGCAGTTAGAAGAACTTCATCGTCCATCGTCCACAAGTTTCATTTCTCCCTACAACTTCTCCCGTAAGATGGCCTTCTCTAAAATAATTCCATATAATTTCCTATAATTTCCAAGAAATAATTTTTTTAAATTCATAAATTTCCCAGGTTGAGCCCTAGCTTCCCTTCGAAAAAGAAGTTTTTCTAAGAAAAGTAAAGACAATATTAAACTTAAGATCGGCAGTAATAAAAACCTATAATAATTCAACCCCAGGGTGGGGAGTGAAACAAAAAACAAACTGATTGGAAAAACAAATAACAGACCGGAAAGTAAGGTACTCTAAAGGAAAATTTCATGTGGATTTTTTGTGTGTTTTTACCTTGTAAGCCTACAGAAAAGAGAGAAAAAAAAGAAGGTGAGCAAACATCTTTGCTCAATCTCAAGTTTCTCTTCTAGTATTTATACTTTATTACTTTCATAAAGCCATAAAAAAGAGTAAAGAGATCAAAAATATGTCTAGTTTTGTTATATGTTAATTTAAGAAACTTTCCGAAAAAAGAAGTTTTTCTAAGAAAAGTAAAGGCAATATTAAAGTTAACATCGGCAGTAATAAAAACCTATAATAATTCAAACACAAAACGAGCGGAAATTAGATAAACATTCATAGCAAACAAATATACAATAGGTACTAATGTATATGAATAAATAAATCTTGAAACGAGTAAAACTTGTTGCCCTTTCTTACAAGGTTCGTAACGTCTGGGCGAAATGAACAATCTTCAGTGAATGTCACTCCAAGTATAACTGCAGCCGAAATGGTGGGTTACCAGGGGTCAGGGCAAGTTTCGTCTCTTTTCAGAGGCTTGAAGTGGATCATTTCACTGATATTTGAATTTGTCTTTTAAGTCACTATCGAACTGGGGGTCTACTTTAGACCTCTCAATGAAATTTTATTCCAGCATGGCAGACAAACCATCCACACGAATATTCTTCGGAATCACGAGTAAATTTTTTAAAATTCATAAATTTCCCTGGTTGAGCCCTAGCTTCCCTTCAGGTCATAATTGCCTGACTCATTATCTAATTTAGCTATCACCATAAGAACCAGGCAGTGTTAGAGGGGGGGGGGGCAACTCTTCCTCTTTTCACTTTCATGTCAGTGTTGATGTGGATTTTGCAGGCAGCCCTTCCCCTCTCTGACATTTAATTATCCTAAATGACAAGTAAACGTAAAATATGTGCAAATCCAGTTAACTGAATTTAACTCCTTACTCAGTTAACTCCTTACTTTCAGTTAAAAAAACTAGTTTTTTTTATTTAATTTATAGATTTCTAAAACAAGAAAAGACACGGAAGCGGATGCCTTATTTGATGCCTTACTCAATTTTGAGCCAAGACGTGAACCGTCCCCTCTGCCTACCACTTCCTCTTTAGTTCAAGAGAGCCAGGACAGTTTAAAAGATGAAAAGAGACTTGGGAGTGTGTTTCGTACCGCAAGTGAGGTTTTAAGGCAGAATAAGAGCAAATTTGAGCAAAGGAAATCAGCTTTTCGAGTCAATCGAAGTCCAACGCGACAATCGAAGCTGAGCAAATATTTTGGGACGTCCAGCCAAGAGGTAAGATTTCTGTTCTATATTCTATATTTATGGTTGTAGTACTTTTTGTATAACATGGAATTATTTTAGAGTAGGTCATCTTACGGGAGAAGTTGTATGGAAAAATGAAACTTGTAGACGATGGACGATGAAGTACCTTAGAAGTAAATAAATTTGTTCACTTGGAAAGTGTTGTAACCAGGGTTCAGGGAAGATGTCAAAATTAGGTTTACAAAAACACCGTGTGATTTTGCTCAATATATGATAGTATATTTAGTTACTCAATATATTTGCTCAATATATGATAGCATATTTATTTACTCAGTATATTTGCTCAATATATGATAGTATGTTTATTTACTCAATATATTTACTCAATATATGATAGTATATCTATTTACTCAATATATTTGCTCAATATATGATTTGCTGAATATATCAAAAATATAATGAGGGCTGCTGTACAGTATAGAAAGTTTATATTCATTGCAATAGCTCTAAGCTTACATGAGCTGGTGAATATTTTAAACGTAAAATACTTAATAAATCAGAGTTAGAAAATTTTGGAGAACAAAGAGAAACGAACTACATCACAGCCAGTGAAAAACAAAGAATAGTGTAAACGCTTCGATTGACATCTCCGCCCAAACGTTTTAGGTGCAGAGACTAGATAAAAGCGCACAGGACAATATAAAAAACTGAAATAGATGACGTTCTTTCCAATACTAAACAAAGTGATTTATTCAGAAGGATTCATTCATATTTATTCATAGACAGAAGGATTTATTCATTAAATAGATAATAAACAAAAAATGGTTACTACCTCCCCTAAAAAGCAAAGCTTGTCCGAGGGGGAGATAGAGAATACAAAATACATAAAATAAAAGAACACCAGGCCACCGACACCACTAATACCACCACACTCAATTATAAATATAAAAAAACAACATCATTACTTTACTTTTTCTCTGGGAACTACATATCATCATAACCCCCAAAATAAATAAAATAAACGAATGAATCAAAACTCATTATCTACAAAAAACATTTCCTTAATGGTTTTTCGAAATGTAACAGGGTCTCCAATACTCCTTATAGTACTCGTCAAACTATTCCATTTCCGTTTACCTCTATATAAAACAGAAAAACATGAACGGGAAGAAATGCCTCTAGGTACACTTAAATCAACACTACCACTTGTATCGTGTGAATGAACAAAAGACCTACCGCATAATAGATCACTAAAACAGAGTGGTTGAATATCCTGCAGTAATCCAAAAATAAACCACAATACATAAAATTCACGGAGGCTCGAAGCTGGAGGAATTTTCAAGGTTGGATAAAATTTCCGAACAGATTGACGAGGAGGAATCCCTGTTAAAAGCCTAACTGCGTGATTTTGTAGAACTCTTATTGGTTTAAGGATAGATGGGAAAGTGGAGAGCCAAATACTTGAACAATAAAGTATATACGGGTGTATAAAAGAAAAATAAAGATGGCGGAGGACAGATTTAGGAAAAAATGTTTGAGTTTCTTCATTATTCCTAGATTTCTTACCAGAATTTTACTAGTTAAAGTTACATGCTGCTTAAAAGATAAAGTTTCATCAATTACAGTCCCAAGGTATTTAAAAGAAACAGTCCGTTTTATAACTCCATTAGACGTATTTAATTCCTTCATCCATGGGTAAAAATCCAGCAAACGTGAGAAAATGACAAAATTAGACTCGCTTATATTTATCCTTAGTTTATTTACCTTCAGCCAGGTTACAATTTTATCAACTGATTCCCTCATTTGCTTCTCAAGCAGCTGCGCTGTCTTAGCTGTGGTAATTGCTGTTGTCTCATTAGCAAAAAGCAAAACTATTTTACTAGTGGGGTTAACCGTTAGTTTATTTATTCTGTAACAAAAATTATATAGGTCGTCTTACCCGATTATATAGGTCAATGATGAAGTGCTTGAAGAACTAGAACAGTTTCTGGGCTTGGGCATATGACCAAAGGCATATTGTTATATTGGGCATTTTGTTATAACTAATGATGAGAGATTCAAGGAAAACATTGGAATTAGATTAACAAAACGTAATGCGTTTTCACTCAATATGCCAGCGTACGGGGAAGCTAAAGTATAGAATAGAATATGCTTATTAATTGTCAAAAGTAAAACAGTTCAAAATAGGGATGATACCTTTTTATTGACAGTGAATAGATATAAAATAATTTAACTGGATATTTCGAACACATATACAGTGTTCATCATCAGCAGTAAAACTCAACTGATTGATGATGAACACTGTATATGTGTTCGAAATATCCAGTTAAATAATTTTATATCTATTCACTGTCAATAAAAAGGTATCATCCCTATTTTGAACTGTTTTACTTTCGTCATGGAAAGGCAGTGTGGTCTTCGAAGTTATCTACTTATTAATTGTAATAGCTTTAAGTGAACATAGGCAAACCTGTATTTAAAAAAAGGAAGCAAAGAGCTATAAAAAATAGCAGCTACAGCTACAAAACAGTAACAGAAAAAAATTAAAGTAGCTAGTTCTATTTCAAGGTTAACACATGTAGATGTACAGGTATAACTCGTATTGAATTTTTTTCCAGGCCTTCCATTTCATTTAGTGAGGAACTCCGCTTGCTATGTTCATTCAACCTTTCACTTGGGTGCCTTCTACCATCACGGTATCTAGATTTGCAGGGATTTTTTTTGTATTTGTTCCAAACTTTTCACTTGCATGTCTTCCAGAATTTCTTGCGGAGGACCTCCCTCCCTCTTCCGAACACTTGGACATCGATAATCGGCACTTGGATAAACAATATAAAGTAACAATTTGAGTAACGTTAGTTTTTGTGCCTGCTGATTGTAGGAGGAGGGGGATTCCTGAGATTGGTCGAAAACCAAGAGATTTATCTAGAATTTTAATTTCAGAATTCTTAATTTGTTCATTCTTTTTCTAATTTTGGTTTTAAATACTGACTAGGATAAGGTTTTTCATGAGTTAAATGAAAGTCTTATGTATTTTGAATAAAATTAAAATAAAAGTTTTGAGTTTTATGCAAACTTATTTTATGTATTCAGTTCATTTGTATTCTTACGAAAATTTCGGCTTTTAGAGTTGTTTATTATAGGCATATGTTGCTCTTTACTTACTCATCGCTATTACGAACTTCTTGATTGCTTTCTAGGTGTTGCTTTTTTAAGTGTTTATTCTTCATTATATATTATATGTGTTTTTAAAGAATTTTTTTCAATTAAATATGCTGAAAGTGGAAGCTTAAAAAATGAAACGACTGGTCGTGAAGAAGCTTTCCTTGAACAGTTAATGAATATTATGTCTTGTGTAGAGTTGCTCGATTGAATGCTTTGTTCTTTGTAACTCTGATGAGGGAGGTACTCACCAAAAAAAATGTTCACTTAGTATCATGCCATTCTGACCTCTAGCTGGTTATAGACCATTTCTTTCTAAATCTTCCTTGAGGCTTTTTACTAATTAGTATTCCCAGAGATCCAACTTGTATTTTACTTGAATGACCTCAAAACTGCCAAAAAAGTACATCTTAGGTCAAAATTATTCTGAAGGCTGAGGCACTCGGGACAATCTAGACGGGATCCTCCCCCTCGACTATAGTTAGGCATGAATGTGTATTTGACATCAAAACATGCCGATAGCTTTAATTATAAAAAAAAAAACTAGTGACCGATGGTGATGCCTGGGTTAGGGTTTTCAGGCAGGTAAATGGAACCCTGCTAGTACTCACAGGTGGGTAAACTCTGATGAAGATACTCAATGCACAAAAATACCAAAAGCTAAATTTAGTCCCTCCTCCACGTCTGAGATGACTGGTCCTTCTCTATCTGGCCCATTTGGAATAAGAAAAAATCTCTAGCTGCACCCATGCATGCTAGAATGGCATTGAAAATTCTTTTTCGACCCAGGTTGCTATCAAAAATATACAGTACCTTCTTTTTTCTCTTTCAAGATGTAGTTTGACGGAAAAATGTCTATCTCACTGTTTAAAAGTACAGGGAATACATTCCGTAATTTCACAAGCTACCCCCTCCCTCCACCCAAATTCTCCCAACCACCCATTAAATATTTTTTTGGGGGATTTCTGCGGAAAAAAAGAAAAACGGAAACTATCAATATTAATAAATGCTGTCAGACGGTAACTGGGTTAACCCCCCCCGCCATTTCCCCTTCGAAACTTAAATAGATAAACATAAGGTTTGTTGATTAATTAGTAGCTGTAAAACGGATTCAATGACCCTGCAATGACTGGGATTTTTAAAAGGTTGTGATATTCTTATCATTCGTAAAACTGTGTTAATTTTTGTGTTTACGTTGCAACCTCAGATTTTAACTGACAAGCTGAGAAATTTGCTGTAAATTGATATGCTCTGGTATTTACAATTGTTTACATTTTAGGGACGAGATGACAGCACAGAGAAAAAAGAAATGCTCCATGATTATACAGGTCCAAGTATGGAAAGAAATGGGATACATGTAATCGAAGAAGCAGAAGATTCAGCAAATAATCAGATCGATTCACCTTTAAACACTATTAGTATAGAAGAGTACGAGTCGCACTTCACTGAGAAAGAAGAAGATGATGAATATGAACGTAAAGTTGTAAGGGAGTTTAGTACTGACTACATGCATTCAAGTGTCAACGACGGGGTAGATATCTTCAGTACCTCAAAATTGACAAATACTCATGCTGAATTTAGTAGTCGTATAAATGCATCACCACCTTATGAACTTGTTGTGAAAAAGGAAACAGAAAGCGAAAACTTAAAATGTAAAAACATTGATAATTCAACTTTGAATGGCATAAAAGAAGAAATTACTGTCAAAGAAGAGAAGAATTGTGATATTGTTAAAGTAGAGAAAAATCGTATGAATGGTAAGAGCGATATTTTTCGTGAAGGAAGTTCGAATTTGGAGATGATTAAGATAAGTGAAAGACATGCTAAGATAAAAAGGGAGCAAACGGAACAAACTATAGCCTCAAAGACTGTTGAAAAAAGAAAAGACACAAAAAATGAAGAGGTGAAAAAGGAGCACAGAAAACATGGTGAAGTGAAACCTCCAAGTGAGAAAAGACTTGATAAGACAGTTGTTAGTGAATTGGTTGTTCGGTATTTAATGCCGGCTTATAAAAAGAAGCTTCTTGGTGACAAGGAGGAATTTAAAATTTTAGCAAAATCATTGACACATCAAGCATTAACAGATAAAAAATCTATACGAGGTAAGAATGCTTTCTTGTTGCTTACATTCTTGTTATTAATTTAAAAAAAGTACTTTCCACGAACACAAAAGTTTTCCACAGAAAACTAAACCAAAGATGAGCGGAAATAAAGTAAAAATTAAGTAAAAAGAAATTGAAAATTTCAATAAATAACCAAGAAAACTCAAAACAAGCAGAAACTATCATAAAGAGGAATAGGGCTAATGCCTAAAAGACAAGAACGTAATTTGCACTATGATTCAATTTTTAATATTATATATACTATTTGCTATAAAGTTATAATTATATTATTGGTATCAATTAGCTCTTGTTTTGTTAGTCATTTTGTAATAATATTAGACTGCTTACTCTTTAAAATTAGTCATTTTATAAATTACTCTAAAATAATTATGATACTTCCTTTGCAAATTATTTACTATTTCCGCAATACTATTTTGTTGCTTACTTTCTTGTATTGTTTTTGGTAATTTTTAAATTTTTAGCGCCTTAGAATTGCTTTGTCTGCGGTTGAAAGAGTTTTGTTTCATTCATTTATTTGCAGCAGATTTCTATATGTTTTATTCTATTTATCTGTTTTATCTTTGTTTTTGGTTTTGTTTCATTTATTTGCAGGGACACAGGGAGTATAAATGACGACCAGGACCTAAGTTAAAAAAAAATTTAAAAAATAAAAAAAAGGTAAAAACTACAAAAAAACTAAAAAGAAAAAAAACTAAAAACTAATAAAAAAACTAAAAAAGCTAAAAAACTAATATAAATGACGCCCGGGACGCTCAAAGAGAAATCACAGACTGGGACACCGGGACACAAAAGTAGTTTTGTTTCATTTATTTGCAGCAAATTTCTATATGTTTTATTCTATTCATCTGTTTTATCTTTGTTTTTGGTTTTGTTTCATTTATTTGCAGGGACACAGGGAGTATAAATGACGACCAGGACCTAAGTTAAAAAAAAACTAAAAAAATAAAAAAAAGGTAAAAACTACAAAAAAACTAAAAAGAAAAAAAAACTAAAAACTAATAAAAAAACTAAAAAAGCTAAAAAACTAATATAAATGACGCCCGGGACACTCAAAGAGAAATCACAGACTGGGACACCGGGACACAAAAGTAATTTTGTTTCATTTATTTGCAGCAGATTTCTATATGTTTTATTCTATCTATCTGTTTTATCTTTGTTTTTGGTTTTGTTTCATTTATTTGCAGGGACACAGGGAGTATAAATGACGACCAGGACCTAAGTTAAAAAAAACTAAAAAAATAAAAAAAAGGTAAAAACTACAAAAAAACTAAAAAGAAAAAAAAAACTAATACAAAAACTAAAAAAGCTAAAAAACTAATATAAATGACGCCCGGGACACTCAAAGAGAAATCACAGACTGGGACACCGGGACACAAAAGTAGTTTTGTTTCATTTATTTGCAGCAGATTTCTATATGTTTTATTCTATTCATCTGTTTTATCTTTGTTTTTGGTTTTGTTTCATTTATTTGCAGGGACACAGGGAGTATAAATGACGACCAGGACCTAAGTTAAAAAAAACTAAAAAAATAAAAAAAAGGTAAAAACCTCAAAAAAACTAAAAAGAAAAAAAAACTAAAAACTAATAAAAAACTAAAAAAGCTAAAAAACTAATATAAATGACGCCCGGGACACTCAAAGAGAAATCACAGACTGGGACACCGGGACACAAAAGTAATTTTGTTTCATTTATTTGCAGCAGATTTCTATATGTTTTATTCTATTTATCTGTTTTATCTTTGTTTTTGGTTTTGTCAAGACTAATCTTACCAATTTTCAGTTTAACGACCCAATAAAAAGAAATATAAAATATTATTAAAACATATATATAGTAGTCTAATACAATTTATTATGTACTAAATATATTTATCCTGGACTCGGCTGTTCTATGGATATCATGGTAGGTTTGGGGGATATTTCTTTGCTGCTTGAAAACCATATAAATTTAGCCTTCTTGCTGTGATATCAATGAAGGAAGCAGATCCCTCTTTATTAACCCTTTATACTTTGTAAGCTGACATGGGTATTTCCTAAAACTAAAGGTAAAATTAAAGGGTATATCGTAATCGTATGCTTCAATGCACTAAGAATTCTGCTGAATTTCTGATTTGATGACTCATCTTCTGATGAGTCACTTGCCAATGACAAATAGCCTTCGTTGAGAAGGAAATTAGGAGTTTAGGTAAAATGAAGAAGAATTATTTTAAAAGTAGAATAGCCCAGGGTGTTTTTTCACGGTTGAATAAAGTTGGGAAAAATAGGGATATAAGTTTGTAAACCAAAATCAGAATATTGGAAGCTACAGTGACAACAGTGGCCAAGTATGGTTCTTATACATGGAGGATTCGAAAGAAGGAGGAGGATTTGTTACTTGCATGCCTGAGGAATTTTTAATGGATAATTTTTGGTGCCCATTTGACTATCATATACATATCTTGTATATCAAACAAGAAAATGCTTAGAAATATGGTTCTATCCCAGTCTTTTAGGACTGCAATGAGAGAAAGACTGGGAAGCTAGGACATGTTTTTAAAATAAAGGATGAATGATTGCCAAAGATCGTTCTTTTCGGTCATTCATCTAGGACCATAGGAAAAGCAGGCCGTGCCCAAATAGGGTGTGAAGAAGAAGCAGGGAAAATTTGAAAAAAATGGTACTTCTTTGGAAGGAGCAAATAGTGAAGCGTTGAATAGATTCAGGGATGAAGGAGTTTGATCAGCTGATTTGGCCTCAGGCGACTTAGGCCTTAGGCGACTTGGCCTCAGGTAGTAGCAAGATGAATAAACTCTTCTTGGTTGATGCTTTCTTTAAAATTTAATCAAGCTTATATAAAAGTCAAAGAAAAAGAATGGGGAAAAGGTTTCTCCTAGCCGTCAGTATTATAGCCTCTCACTAAAATGCTATTATGGTAAAGGTTGCAGTCTCCGAAATGCGGTTAGATAATTTAGGCCAATGCTACTTCAGAAACAATTTATAGCAAGTGTTTGGAATGGCCGCAGTTATGTCATTATGTTCCGTCAGTGATTCGATTAGATACCCTACCCATCTATACGGAATTTGATGAATGCGATTGATACCCACAGATAACAATGCTCACATTTTCAAACTTGATACTGATTAAAACTTCTGTAATTGATGCTATTCTAGTAATTAAATGTTCCTGAATTGATTCCTGCTATTAGCTTGTTTCTAGCGTTCGCCTTTTTAAGTTGAAATGTATTAAATAATAATAATAATAATTTATTTATTTCTATGAGACATAATTATCATTTCATCATTATATATATGATATTTATATAATGATGAAAATGATAATTTATTTTTAAATGACAACCGCCAACATCTTCTAATATTCTAAAAAATAGTCACCCCCCCCACCTTTTTTTAATGTTGTACTCCTCTTTGCTTGGCATTTTATGAGTTTTTATGCTTATTAAATGCATGCCTTCTAGGTAATGAGTAATCCCAAATTGATACTGGTTAAAACTTTTGTAATTGATGCTATTCTAGTAGTTAAATGCTCCTGAATTAGCTTCTTCTATTAGCTTGTCTTTAGTGTTCACCTTGTTAGGTTTAGATGTATTAAATAATGATGAATTGATTACTTATTTATAAATGACACCTGCCAGTATCTTCTAATATTCTAAAAAAAGTCACCCCCCCCCCTTTTTTGCCTAGCATTTTATGAATTTTTATCCTTAGGAAATTCATGCCTTTTAGGTAATGAGTAATCCCAAATTCTCTGTACTCTGGGTCTTTTGATACACACTCTCTATCAGTGTCTCATTTAGCTATCACAAGATTTGGAAGTGTAATTTTCCCTGAAATGCGTTAACCCTTTCAGAATCGTTCCCAGGGAAAACGGGGGGAGTGTAGGGGACTGACAATTATGTCAATTGCCATAGTAATAGTAGAACTGTTCATAAACCAGACCTAACAACAAAATTGACCGCTCTGCCCAGAAAGTTTTCAGTCTCAACATACCTCCCTTATTGTCGCCCTCCCACATCCCTCCCTCATTGTCGCCCTCCCACATCCCTACCTCACTTTCGCCCTCCCAAATCCCTTCCTCATTGTCGCCCTCCCACATCCCTCCCTCATTGTCGCCGTATCATGATTTGATTTGGTTGTTTCGGTAACTGATTTTTCTTCATGCTTAGATTTACGTTTTGGTTTAATTTCGTTTCTTGTTTTAATCACTTAAGTAATTGAACTACTCATTTCAATTACTCCAAGAATATAATATATTTTTCATTGGTGTGGGTTATAAATAAATTATTATCATTATTTATGATAAATGATGATGATCTATTGAAAAGATAATAAAATACGTTGATAATATAACTCTGATATATATAACGATAGCCCATTGTTGGCTTTACATCAACCTAATCGGTTCCAGAATTAGAACCTATCCAACTCTCTTACTGATGCTGTTACATTCTTTCAGGTGAAAAAGACATACAGGAGTTCGTAGAAAACTTTTGCACTGCTCTGGAAAAGTAATTTCTGCTTGAGAAGAAGTTCCAGAGAAGATTGTTGATATTTTTATTTATGTTTTAGTTTTTTCGGAAAAAAATCTCTAATTTTATATTGTTCCCTGATTTTTTTTCCTTAAGTAGATCACAACCTTGGTTACAGACTAATGGTGTTTTCATATGTCTTAGAACATTTTACACTGGTGTAACTGAAGACTTTACCTTCTTGCAGAGGAAATTTAGTCCGTAATATAGGCAGTGCCGAGTAAACTCGGCTTCCTCATGTTACGTTTAAGTAAGTTTATTTTATTGACAAGCTGACATAGCGACAATGAAATGGTATCGCTGGATGAAGAATTTAAAAGTTTGAAAATCAATCAACAAACTTTTTTTTAGAAATACTTTCACGTCGTGTTTTCATTATAAGCGGTCTTGCTGCAATAACCATAAAACCATCATAGCTTGAAACTCTGTCTCCTTTCTACATTTTTTGTTTTTAATAGTTTTCTTATGATGATTGCGATGACTTTAGACGACGAGCCTCGTAGTTTTATGGAGTTGCACTTTAACCTAGTATGGAATTACTTGTTTGACAGGTTATACTTAGCATAACGTAACTTAACCACTAAGCATAGAAACTTACGTAGGTAGTGTGAAAGCCGCTTTAATCTTTTCATAAAATTCAAAGCTAAAGGATGAACAAGTTCTTCAAATAATATTTTAGTACTTTTTGATACATTCAATTTTGATACAATTCATATTTTAGTACTTTTTGATACATTCAATTTTGATACAATTCATATTTTAGTAATTTTTGATACATTCAATTTTGATACAATTCATATTTTAGTACTTTTTGATACATTCAATTTTGATACAATTCATATTTTAGTACTTTTTGATACATTTGATGTCACAAGAAAGCTAATTGATGCATATATTTTAGCTTGTTCACTTAGAGTAGCGGTGGCCAAAATTTTAAGTGACTGAGCGACCTTTGATCTCATTAGCCTTAGTGTGAGCTGCCCAACAAAGTAGGAAAATAGTCATGATTTGCATAAATAACGCAGTTTTGTATTAGCTTCAAATATACATTTCAAACTTATGTTAAGAAATTAGAAAATTATTTGAATCAGAAAAGTATTGTTCAATACAAAGGGTGGCACCTTTTTTGGTCATCAACAAGTTTTTTAATGTTAGGCTCAAATGTTGTAACATCCATTCGAATGCAGTTGTTTAAACGTTCATCAGTCGACTGGTTTCTGTAGTATTTTTAATGAATTTGCTGGAAAACGAAATTTCGCAACAGATTTGTTGAATTTAACATCGGCCTCACCTGCAAATCAACCCCATCCAAAATTGGATGTTTTTGCCTATGAACAAAAGGCCAAATGGTTTTATTTCTTTAAATGAGCGATTTTAACGAAAGGTTACTCCGAAAATCAATCAGTTCTATCTTTACCACATTGTTGTCTTCTTAAAAACGGTGCTTGACACAAGTAAAGAATTTTTCTTAAATATTAATCAAACAGTTCATGGTAACGGACTGTAAGTAAGGAGCGACCCGGCTCCAAAATAACCGAAACTATGAAAAACGGAATTTCGATACCAATAGATGCATCGAAAGAATCGGATTTTTATGTCCATTTTGAAATATATTAGTTTCATTAAGTTTAGTCCCACTCATCAAAAGTTACCAGACTAAGAAAATTCTCCTTATTTTCGAAAATAGGGGAAAACACCCCCTAAAAGTAATAAAATCTTGATGAAAATCACACCATTAGATTCAGAGTATCAGAGAACCCTACTGTTGAGGTTTCAAGCTCCTATCTGCACAAATGAGGAATTTTGTACTTTTTGCTAGAAGAAATATCACAGATGCGTGCTTATTTGTTGTTTTTTTTCCCAGGGGTGATCGTATCAACCCAGTGATCCTAAAATTTCGCAAGAAGGCTCATTCGAAAATCGGTCAGTTCTATCTGTACTAAAGTGTTGTCCTCTTCAAAACGGTGCATGATACTAGCAGAGAATTTTTCTTCAACATCAATTTCTATAGAAGGAGGTGTGACGGGCTTGCTACAATCGAAATATTTTTGAAATTTTGTAAGCCTTGATTGACTTGATTTTCAAGTATTACAGTATTAAAATATGTTCTTAATTTTTGCTAGGAGTCTATGAAGGTCCTTGCTTATCACGGGATTTATTCAAACAAGTAAAGTATTTGCATCACCCTGAGTTATATTTTCCTTACAGCTACACAGTTTTGTGAATGAGACCACGTTTGAAATGGTTTCGCCAATATTTTTGTCTTTGAATTGAAGTTCCAAGTTAAGGATATTTAGCTTTTCAGTTACGTCTATAAGAAAAGGAAATCTTCAAAATCATCTCGTTCCTTCAAAAAATTCACCAAAACAAGAACTAATTGAAACGTTGCAAAGCTAACCTCTCTGCTAAGCAAACGAACTTCTGTATATAGCTATGGATACCATACTGGCACTGTAGTCCTGTAGAAACGTCTCTGAAGTACACAAACTCTGACTTTATTTACGACTGTTTTCATCTCATTGCACATACTCCAAAAATTACCACTTAGATGATGAACTATGGAATGTAAGACAGAAATTTGGGAAACTTGTTATCTTTATTACATAAGCCAATGAATCCTTTCTCACCGCTTATCATATCGAGAGCTTCATCTATTGCCAAGCCCACCAACCTTTTCGTGTCAATGAACTTTTTAAAAGCAGTATGTATGTCCCGTAGTTTGTCCTTGAAATGGTACAACTTTTACCAGCTTTTCTTTTGCTTGAAAGTCATTAAAAACCTTTCTTATAAAAATGACCAGCTGTGCTATATCAACCATTTCAGTTGATTCACCAAGTTGCTGGGAAAAATAACTGCACCGATTTCAGTTCTAAGTTGTGAAAGTAAATCAAAACTCGTTGATTCAACTGTTCTCATAGTATTTATAATTTATATTTTCAGAGTGACACAGATTTAGTAGCAGCTCTTATGCCGCCTTTGTTCTTAAAATTAATAGATGGTGTATCTGCAGCTTCTAAAAATGCAGCATTGATTAACCGATCGTCTTCTTAAGGCTTTTATTTTCACCAATAATTTTTGAAATACGAAAATGACATCCTGTTCAATGTAAAATGATATTTCTTCTTTTTTTTACTACCGACCGGATTCGATTATTCCACCAATTGTAGTTTCACGCTGTGAAATTGTTGGTAAAGAAACAAAGCAGGGCATTTTTTGAAGCATGCAGAAAACAAAAGATGAATGAAATAACCTCACTCCTAAACGAACAGACACTGACTGAATGGAACTAGTTTCGTTTTTTTCACATCAATCGCGAGCTACCAGAAGCTCGCGATTGATGGTTTGGCGACCTCTAACCTAGAAACTTCTCAGAACTGTAAACGAAATATTATTTGTAACAATCTTGAAGCATAGAGATAATTATTACTGAAAGGTTTTTTAAGAAGTTTGACCCAGTAACCTTGATTTTAGAATCATAGGACATGGATGAAGCTTCAGATATTCTGAAGCTAATCTGACAGTGCCCATTTTATTACAGTTTTAGTTTCCTTCATTGAAAACTTCATGCAAATAAGGATTTGTACTAAAATAGGAAAACAAATTATGTTTGCCCTCAAACCGGGCAGGTGCTCAGGATTGTTTTTTTTTACGGAGGGAGGAGGGTACACGGTTAGAAATAATTGAAAAAATAGGCGAAATATACGTAAAATAAAAGAAACTAGAAATTTGTAAAACTATCCAGGTCTTGATAACTCTTTTGAGATATCGAGTGAATAAACGAGGCCTACTGAAGCAAATCTGACCAGTTTTATTTCGGTATAAACTAACTGAAACCTTTTGACAACAGAGTAGATTGAGAATCTACTTGGCAATACGGGGCCCAGGGCTTAGTCTCCGCTGCAGCAAAGTTGACCGACAGGCCTACTTGTCCCAGTAACAATAAACCAGCAACTGAAACGTCAGTGCTACTCCCTATGTACCATCGGTGACTCTGTTGGATCGTCATCTTTATCATATTATCAAACTAATTTATTTGATTGACTTTTACCTTCATACAACTATGAGAATATAGCGTAAAATAAGGATTCTTCCCAGAAGAAAGACAAATTTTGTTTGTCATCGAACCAGGCTAGTGCGCAGCTCGAAATCTTGACAACTTTTCAAGATATGTGAGCTTGTATCTTACCTAAGCACGAAAACAAATCTTTTTCGTCACCGAACCAGGCAAATACGTTGGAACTTGTTTATAAGGAGGGGAGCTTGAAAGAAATGTCATAAAAGGTGAGATATAAATGAAGCAAGATAAACCGATAGTTCATAAAGCTCTCAAAATTTTTACGACTCTTAGTCATATTGGCCTCAGCTAATCTGACCAAGTGCATCTTTTTAAAGTTTTTGCATCAATGCAACTTGCTTTATTGACTCATATCTTTATGCACCTACCACTACTACTACTACTAAAAACTCACCACAGCACCAAACCGCCTGAGGTCAACACAGCTACGCCCGCTCCTCCTCCATCCCAATCCTTTCAAAGCCTCCCTCTTTACACCTTCCCAGGAGGTTCCTATTTCCTTTAAATATTTCTTTATGATATCCTCCCATCCAAGGCGAGAATGAATTCTGTTTAGCCCAAGACGGTTGGCCGAAAAGGAAATCTTCGACAATCTGTCATCCTTCATCCGTAGAACGTGCCCTAACCATTTCAACCTCTTTCATTATAACCCTAAAAAGCGGGATCGAACCACATTTTTCGTAGAACCTACCGTTTGAAATACGGTCAATCAGTCTGGTACCAAGAATAATCTGTAGGCAATTCCTGTGGAAAACATCTAGTAAATCTTCATCCGCTTTTCGGAGCGCCCATGCTTCAGAGCCATATTTGACCGCTGTCATCACTGTGCCTTCCAATGTTCTAATCTTGGTTTGCAGACTTATATTCCTATTGTTGCAAACTTTTTTTAACTGTGAAAAAATACCCTGAGCCTTGGCTATTCTACTTTTAACGTCTAAGAATATATCCTAGAATAAGGATTCGCTCCGAAACCTGATAAAAAATTTGATCTGCCACCAAGTCAATAATAAACGTGGAAAGTTATTTCCAGAAAAGAAGGGTTCGATAAAAGTGAAGAAATTAAGTTAAATACGTGTGAAATTAACGAAACACTAAAAATGTCCCAAAGGTTTCAAAATTTTGATCTCATAGCTGATTCTCGCGTTACTGGACATAGACGAATCTTAAACTTCAATAGCAAAAGCTCAAAATATGTGTGAGCCTTTCTTAAGTCAGTCTAACCAGTTTCTTTTAGATGTTCTCATTTGAGCACTCGATTGTCTCTTCCTGCTCACGACTACAAGCATATCTACCAAAGTAAGAATTCGTGTGGAATTATAACAAAAAGGACCTCGGAGAGGGACAAGGGACTGAATCCTTCTCCTGTGTAGGTGCCTACATCAACTACAGAAATCCAAAATTTGGCTGATTAATTAAACCAAAACACTATAACACTATTTTCATGTTGAAAACTATCTGTTTGATCGTATTCAAAAGATATTAAAAAGTAGTAAAACCTTCAATATCACAGTGAAAAATATAGACTGTTCATTATTAAAGCAGTGATAAAAGTCCGAATATCTCGGCATCACATCCAGGAGTTTTTAACACCAAATTAAAAAAAATTTTGCATGAGATTAGGTTAAACCTAAAAGGGGATATATATATATATATATATATATATATATAAATCAAAAGCAGTAAACAAAAATGACTAAATCGGTTTAAAAAATTTAAGTTTTCATAAAAAAAAAGGGCAGCAATCACTTCACCAGTCGATTCAAATTGTGATGCAAAAAATTAAAAAAAAAATGTAGTAGTACAGAAGAAAAATTTAAGTGCCGAGGAAGCGTTATGAAATTAGAGGACTGATATCTATCGTCATAAATATTTTTCATGAAATTTTATATTCCATTTCTAATAATTTTAGCCATAAAACAAGATTAAAAATTTTAGCATTAATTCAAGATTGGCACTCCAAATCTCGAGTTTTTTTTTTAAAGTTTAACGTAAAACAGCATATTCATATACTTACCTGTAGATGAAAGAAGGGCAGGATACCCCCTCAAAAGAATATTTCGCCAAGAAACAATTGAACAGCGAGCAAATTACGAACATAGAATCACTTTTTGACATTTCAGATCCTGTCCCTACAATTTTTTTAAGGGTGGACTTTTTCGGGAATGATTACTATTCTTGAAGGATTATTGGAAAAAAACTAAACGTAAACAGCTAGAATTGAGGGGTAAAACAGCCACTTCACATTAAGTGAAGCCTGAATTAAAACTTTCTGATAATGAACCGTAAAATAAAAGTTGGATAATGCCAATAGGAACTGAAACTCTATAAAACAAGATTTTGATTAAAATGCATTACTCGTTGTTGGGACCTTTGCCCCTGTTTATCAGAAAAATGCCCTTTTGTCCATTTAGCTTATTTTATCTTCAGTGTTTAAACTCTGGACAGGTCTATTACCAGTTGACGTCCTGAAAGAAGTCGCTAATTAATTCAAGCCAGAAAGTATAGAAGGGTATGATTCATAGATCTGCAAAGCATGCTAGGAAATTTCAATTTCGACTCAATCGTTCCGTCAGAGGTTCAGAGCAGCATGCGCGAAGGTGCGTCTCAAAGTGACTTTACTAATTGTAAGTTTTTTTTGTGCCAGTTTCTTGTGATGAATTTGAAGTGAATAGTAAGATTTCTTTATTTTATATCCTTGGCTTTTTTATTAGCCCTAGGTAGGGTCTGAAACCTATAGAGATACTGAGATTAGAATAGCTTGATACAGAAAGAGACTCTTATACTAAGCAAGGAATCTTTCCCCGAAGGAAAGAAAGAGAATTGGAGAGTTTAATGCTCATGGTGCTTGGGACCAAGTAGTGTTTTATACCACAGGGAAAATACACTTGACAGAACCCTTACGGTTGTGCAAACAGCCAGAGACAAGACACGTGGAAATCCATGGTGGTGGGGGGGGGGTGCGTTACGCTGACCCCATCGGTACAGCCAGGTTACTCTGGTGGCATTAGAGATTTCCTCAAATACCGGAGGATGCGTGGAGTAACCCCCCCCCCCGCCTAAACTCACATATCAAAGACACTTTCTATGCTGATTCTTAATATGCAGAATCGTTATGTTTTTCTAATTTACCCACAAAATTTTAATTTATATAAAAAAATTTACCCAATTTCAGGAAATAAGGTGATCCAAAATCTTTAAAAAGGGGGTATAACTCTTGATGATAGCTATACTATGGAAAAACCACAGGCTCCAACCCTGAAACAAAGGTTTCAAGCTGTTGGATACAAAAACACGAAAATTTCATATTTTTCCTGAGAAGGATGCATGTTTTTTCCCGAGCAGGTTTGTACCGAACCATTGATCACAGAGGAGGGTCTCTTTGAATGGTTGTAGTGTCTTTTTTAAGGGAAGAGATTACAAAACAGCACAGTGTTAATTTTACAATTTTATCCCCTGCACTGGCATAAGGTGTCACATCCGTTTCCAAAACAGTTCTTTGGAAAGGAGCCAATATCTTATTCTAGTTAGCGTAAAAGTAACGGTTATGGAGCGTTGCTAGTGACGCACCAAGTATTAGAGCGGAGGTTTTAACGGGTAGCCTCTTAGAGGATCTCGGGGTGGATCTATTGCCTCAAATGTGTATTTAGGCCCATATTTTAAAATTTTCTATGAGGGTGCTTTAAGCAAATACCAAGGGAGGGGATTTGCTGACTAACTTCCATTTCCAAGATGTTTGGACTAAGGCATATGGGAACTTAAAGGGTGACAGCTCATCTGTTATTGCTGTAAAGGTATTTTCGACTGGGAGCTTTAGCTTTTAAATATCAAAATGAGTGATAGTGTAGTAAATAAGTGTTATAGTGTAGTGATAGTGTATCAAAGCGAGTGATAAGTGTAAATAGCGGTGGTTTGATGGCTGCTCCGTCTTATTCAGTAAAATTTTACTTTATTTAAAAAGCATATAACCCTAAGTGAGTTCTTTTTTGCACCCTAAAATGCTTTGAGTAAAGCTTCATGCAATTGTTAACTTGAGGAGCTGGGGGTTTAGGGAGCGATATGCCCCCTCATCTGCAATATAATTTCTGTTCTTTTGAATTTTAGTGTCGCTCTTTACTCTCATTGAGGGAGAAACAAAACAACACCTATTGTCATAACTGTAATGCTTACTTCTGGCTTAGCTGTTATTCTATTTTAGGAGGGAGCCAGCTTAGAACAGTAGCGGGGAGGGTGCCAAGTTGTAAGTATATTCTCCAGGTCTTTTATACTGAGTGTTCGCATAACCTAAGCAAATATTTGATTTGGCTTGTGTAGTCCAGCCAAAGTCCATACGGAGAAACTACGTTCAGTCTTTGTGTTTCGCAGAGAGAGCTTCAAAGCACATCAAACATTCCTTAACTGCGCTACAAATTTTTTCCAGCTACATATTTAAGAACTGGATTATGAACTGGCCTGTTTGTGTGCCTTCTCTAGTAGATCAATCAGGATCGATATAAATTTTCTTCTTGATAATGACTTGCAAGTCCTATTCCAAAAGGAAATGAAAGGTTGGTATTAAGTCAATGAGCAATACACAGAAACTCATAAAAAATAAATGGTGTCCTGAAAATGTTAGAAAGTAGACTACATTTGACAGTGTCGTATCTGAAGACCAAAGTTCCAGAACAATTTGTTTGGTTTTTCGTCTGCAGGTTTACTCAAAAAGCCATATGAGAATACAAACAAAACTGGTTCTGCTATCGTTAGTATTTTTCTACTGATAAAACTGAGCAGATCTAACCGCTCTATCGAAAAAAAAGTTAATCAGAGGTTTAAGATCTCCAATTTCACCGGATTACCATCAAAGTCCTTAATCAAGGCCCGTTCTAATCGGTAGAAATCTTCTTTCAATTATTGAAATCAAGAGATTCTATTTGTCTACAGGTCGATTTTTAACTGGAAAAGAACGATGCCTGCTTTAGAAGTCATACCAGGGCTGGACGACAAAAATGATGATCTGTGGGAATAGGTTCTGGAAGGATTCCTATACAATCACATCATGAATAGAGTAGTATTCCAGCCTCAGTTTTTGTGTTCTCTAAAGGGGATGTAAGAACAACAAAACTAAATTTTATTAATATCCAGCTAAAAATTAGTATTTTAAAAACGAATTAGAATAGAAAAAAAAAAACAAAAACAAACAGGAAAATCAATAATCATGCCTTTCAGTCCGGATAACATTCAGTTTGACATTCCGAATGTTTGGCACATAACTAGTTGACGTTTATACAAAGGAGATCGTGCAACTACAGTAGCTCTATTACACACCTTCAACCCATGTTATGTCTGTTTCCTTCGCCTCTTCTGTGATCGTCTTTCCAATCATCCCATACTCTAGCTTTCATCAAAGCTTCTTCATCGTCCACTTCCACTTTACTTTCTTTTTCAGCTTCTTCTCTCTCCTGCTCTGAAAGAGCTACTTCACCAGACACACCTGCCAAATCCTGAAGAGCAGAGTGAGATTGCTTAGTCAAGTTACCGTACCTAGGAGTAAAAAGTGTTTAAGAAAAGACGAGCAAGGGCTCAAGGATCCCACATATGAGATATTGGGGAAAAAGGACTATACTAAATAAAAAAACAGGAAATATGTGAAAAATCAAGTAGATTTGGGGATATCAATGAGAGTCTTGGGACCACCTTGTATTACAATTTTGATTTACATCTGCATTTGCAGGTTTTCCAGGAAGGTAAAGAATTTTCCACGGGTCATGACCCCTTCTCCTCCTTTAACTATGCCCATCATTACAGTGAAATAATATACATATCTAAAAAAGAACACATAAACATTGTCCACGTAACCCAAACAAAGGCTCAGGGGGCCCCTCTTCGGACTAACTAGGAATATCGATAAAAACCCAGGCAAACCTCTGATTTCAATAAGCTGTAACACAAGCCTGAAACTTCCAAATAAAAAAGCGCAAATATCCAAAATTACCATTTTTTTTGAAAACTAAATACTATTTGTGAAAGTAAGTGATTTATAATTGAAAATTTATTACAGAATTTAACTCTGCTTCCACCTTGCAATGTTGACAATATCTACTTTGCCACCTTCCACAACATTTCAAATTTTGTCACGATTAATATTAATCATTATGCTTGGCCAAAAGAACAAAAGAGCTGGGGGAGGGGAGGGCTAACATGGTTAGCCCTAAGGCTAACCAGGCTAAGGGGAAGGGGCTAAACTAAACTTAGGCTAAGGGGAGGGCTAAGAGGGAGGGGGTGCAAACATGGTACCCCTCCCCTGGATACGACCTGGTCTATAACCTAAAGACAAAATACTTTTCATGTATACCCTTCGACATTAAAAAAAAAGCACAGGGCATTGTAGGTAGTATAGTCTTGTAATTTTGGTAGCAGTATACGATATGTATTATTTCGGCGATACACAACAGAGCACATCTAAAAGCTAGAGAAAAAAAGCTAAAAGCTAGGAGAAAAAAAGTCAATGACAAATTTGCTTTTGCTTAGAATATCTACGAGTCTGAGTCTAAGCTTTTGTGCCATCATAAAATTATAGGAAACAGAATACATTTTAAATTCATCTTAAAATTTAAGATGAATCTCATAAATTCGACTCCCCGAATGCATGTCAGGAAGCCTCGATCACTGTAACTCCTGGGCACATCTCTGAAGATCGCATTTAGTGCCTGCTTAAACCAAATAGAATAGTCAAAATGCTTTGTGTGAAGCTACTTCAATATACCAACCGAAAATTCATCATTTGCTTTGGTTTACAATAAAATGTGCTGACAAGATAAAACACGATAAGCTCAACAAGTTATATTGGAGCTTAAATGGGAGTTACGTTAAGCTCATACAAAGAGAGTAACACATTGATGTCTCTTGATTTGGATCCTAGCCAATACCCAAATCAAAACGTAATCACTGCAAGAAACGGTATTTAATTTGCATAATTATACGTTAAAGGATTTTCACCCATATATATTGATAAGTGACGACCGTAAAGTCACTAGATGGCTTCTTTTTATTTAAAATTCTCTGAATCCGCAATCCACAGAATCAAGTACCTTTAAAACTAAATTGAATGACGCTACTTTCACTTTTATTATTATATTTCATCTTTGTACATATACTATTCACATTCTTGCACATATATCATCAAGTACAACTGATTTGATTTAATTCATACAATTTCTTACTAATGAAAACATTATTCACTTTAAAATATTGCAGTGCAAACTAGACTACTTGCCCCAAAGACAAGTGTTTCTACCCTACAATAGACAATTACATGCTAGCCTACCCTAATACGAGTTCGGAACAGCACAAAGGAGCTTGGAATCAGTCTTATAATGGGTCTCATTTCCAATTGTGATTCATTAGCATATTCAGAACCTCCTATTTTATATATATATATATATATATATATATATATATATATATATATATATATATATATATATATATATATATGTATATATATATATATACACAAAAGATACATTTTGCAGTAGTCAATTATCATTCTTCTGTTTATTACTGCAGAATGACATTCCGTGATCGCCTGTAAATTATAAATATAACAAATATCATTAAGCCCTACCTCTTTTTTGTCATCAATTAAGAATCTTATTCTCCTAATCCGAATATAACCATTGCAAAATATGGATTTTAAGTTGGCAGAGTGTTATATGGTTTTTAGTCTTATCTATCGACTGGTTGTAATATTCAAAAGTATGTTTGTATGTGGGGTTGAGTTATCTTCTGCTCATCTCCTTAATACTATGCTTAAGATCCTTGGTAGCTTACAGGGGCGAATCCAAGATTTTCTTTTGGGGGGGGGGGCATAATAGGTTGCTTCCACAAACTCGCGAACAAAGAAATACCCGCAAATTAAAGGGAGCCTCGGCAATTATGTGTCGTAGGTTGGTAGAAAAAATGGTCGCAAATTTAATCTAAAATCTGGTGAAGGGTTAAAGTTCTAATAAATCTATTGAAATTAAAATAATATGAAGATATTGATACAAAAAAAAAGTAAGTTATGAAAACCATCCCGCCATGAAAAAAAAGCTGTTCACCATCTAAAAAAAAATTATATTTTTTCTACATAATTTTTTGCCTTTGCAATTCTGACCACTATAGCGAGTGAGTTAAGCTTTTTATTGTCAAAAAAAAAAAAAAAAAAAAAAACCATCTTTGGGGTCACACACTTTGTGACAATTTGTACAGGTCAAATCATTTAGCATGTCGCCTAAATTTGTGACATCGCTTAGTAATTATGATCATAATGAAAAGTAGGAAATGAGTATAAAGATACAACTTGTATATTCGTAAAAGATATATCAAACATTACGTGCTAGTGCTTTTAAGGGTGTAACGAGAGAACAGAATGAAGAGATAGAAATGCATAGAAGACATTTAAAACGAAGGTTTTAAGTATAGGTAATAAAGCATTAACTAATCACTTTTTCTTTTTAAAAATGGTGTTCTCATAAACAGTGTCAATTTTGACGGAATCTCAAAAATTTACTAATTACAATTTTATTTTTTATAACAACATAGCGTATCTTTCAACTTTTTAAAGTCCGATATATTTCGCTTAAATTACAGAATTCACGATTTTATAAGTAGAAGTCTATTTCTCTATTTCCATTCCCGCCATATCAATTTATTACACGGTCGATGTCTACCTCAACATTTCGGTGAACATTTAAAATGGCTAGTCCTGTCAGTTTAGAGCTCTTCGTTAGTATTTCCTCTTCCATTCATCCTAAAATATTCGAATAAAGACCAAAATCGTCAGAAAAATAAGAGCTCTAATAAGTATGCATGTAGGTATGTGCTTCAAACTAAGTATATGAGTCGAAATACTCCTTAAAAAACAAATAATTACGTGTTTGTTATCATTGTATTTGATAGGTATAGATTGGTGATTTAACTTCTCAGGGTTTTAAGCTGTGGAAATATCTAATTATTCTTTTTTTTAGTCTTGAGATTTTCAGATATTCAATTCAAACGTTAAAATATCGATAAATCTGTTGAGCACAAAATAAAAAATTTGAAATTTGCCTCAGATTTAGCATTAAGTAAGAGAATTGTCCTGTAAAAATTTTGATTTATAAACAACTAATCGTGGAAATATGATTGGATGGCATGTATCAAAATAAGTATAAAAATCCTCAGCGGTATATATGGCAGTTTAGACAATTTTATGGACAAATATATGCATCCCCTATACAAAAATATAACTATATTTTATGACTGGTTGGTATTGAAAAGGTGATAAATTCTGAAGTAATATCGTAGTTACACTCCGTTTCCGTGGTTAACTCAAGTTGTGTGAATTTCCACTTTTTATTAACGTTGTATTAGTAAAAGTTTGAAAAAAAATCGATACAATTTCACTGATTCAAACTGAGAATTCAGAGACCCATCTATACCAGCTAGACAAAAAAAAAAACACATAATTATTTGCCTTCTTTTAAAATAATTTTTCAAAAATCTATTCTTCTTAAATGATTACTCCTCTCTTTAAAGGAGTATTTCGACTCATAGGCTACACTTAGTTTTAAGTATTTCCTTATACGAACCTGTATTAAACGTTCTAAAGAGTTTAGTCTTTATTTTAATGTTGTAGGATGAACATAGGAGGTAATATGTCATATAATGCAGAGCTTTAATTAGATGGAAATAGGCACTAAAGTGGCCACCATTTGCTCACCAAAATCCAAAACTTAACTTAATGATTTTTGCACTTCTCATACATTTACTTTCTATTATACAAATCCCCTAAAAAACAACAATGTCGTAAAAACTACCCCGCTTCGCGAAGAAAGCAAATCCAAAAAAACCAAAATAGACAGCCAAATAAAAGTAATGATATCAATTTCCTCGCCTCAGTGCCACAGCAAGACTCGAAAACAAATTTTTGACAGTAAATAGAAGTAAATATTTTGCTTTTCAGTCCCGTTGTGACAGCACAATTCTGAAATATCATTTCGACAGCCTAAAGAAGTTAGGATTTTAAATTTACCCTCCTTGTTATTACGAAATGAAGATTTTCCCCTCCCAGTTGGCCTTTGTGATAATATAGACAGATTCCCTTGATAAACATAAATTTAATTAAATACTTTTTGGCCATATGCGTCATTAGTAAAATCTAACATAGACGACAAAAAGTCTCTAAAACCTTGTTTCAAACTCGTTTGCAAAAAGAAACAGTCTTAATAATTAAAAACTTATTAAAAACTTAACTATTAAAAACCAATTGCAAAAATATAACTTTCGTCCCAAGCCAAACCCGAGCAAGCGGTCCCAACTACAAATCCACCATTACGTCAGGGGGGGGGCACGCGCTCCCCTGGATCCGCCACTGGTAGCTTATAACAGTTATATCTCTAAGACTTGTTGTCCAACTCTCGTAGAATTTGGTCGAGATAGTTGAATACAAAAGGTACGACGTAAAATGAAATTAGACTTTTGATGCGTAAAAGCTCCTTAAAGCTTGATTGCAGTCTTCCAAGTAAGTCAACACGAAAATTTTCCAATCTAAAACTAATCTCATAAAGACGCAGATAACACAGGGCATTTGAAGCTTCAAAATATTAAAAGAAAACTATGCAGCCAGCCAGGAGATATTCTCAAACAGAGCAGATAAAATATGTTGCAAAAATGAATTTCGACAAAAAGATTTAGCAGAAAATAATTATTGCCAAATTTTAATGATTCCGAATAATATTTTTACCGAAAGACCCGCAGAAAGTCATTATATCTTCCCTTAATAGCTGTCGTTACATAGCGACGAAAAAAAGAAAAACAAAGCCGGATGTCTCTTTTTTTATTTAACCTTCTTTGAAAGATACTTACTATCATGTTCCATACAATCCAGTATTAAATCTAAAAAGAACAACACCTTTATGACTATATTAGACCGTTTTAAATAAGCACCGTAAGGGCCAGAGGCCAGATGTGGCACACGGACAATCGTGTAAGCCAATTTTAAACAATTAGTGTCATTAGAAATTTTTATCAACTAAATATTATTCATTTAATTGGGTTAGAAGCCTTACCTAAAAAATTGTGTGACAGTACACACACTATTTAATCTATATATATAAAAATAAGTTGTCTGTGGATCTGTGGATCGTGGATCAGGTGACGTCACCTGAAAAAACTGGATCAGGTGACGTCAAAACTGAAAAAACTAAAAAAAGGCAAAAACTACAAAAAAAACTAAAAACTAATAAAAAAAATAAAAAAGCTAAAAAACTAAAAAAAACTAATAAAAGGCAAAAACTACAAAAAAAACTAAAAACTAATAAAAAAGCTAAAAAACTAAAAAAACTAAAAAAAAGGCAAAAACTACAAAAAAAACTAAAAACTAATAAAAAAAATAAAAAAGCTAAAAAACTAAAAAAACTAAAAAAACTAAAAAAAGGTAAAAAACTAAAAAAACTAAAAACTAAAAAAAACTAGAAAAAAGGAAAAAACTGAAAAATAAGCTAAAATAAAGGTAAAAACCAATAAAAAACTAAAAAAAAAACTGAAAAAACTAAAAAAAGGCAAAAACTACAAAAAAACTAAAAACTAATAAAAAAAAGTAAAAAAGCTAAAAAACTAAAAAAACTAAAAAAACTAAAAAAAGGTAAAAAACTAAAAAAAAAAATAATAAAAAAAAAACTAAAAAAAAGGAAAAAACTGAAAAATAAGCTAAAATAAAGGTAGAAACCAATAAAAAACTAAAAAGAAAAAAAGCAAAAAACTAAAAAAAATTTTCATCTAAAAAACTAAAAAAAACTAAAAAAGGTAAAAACTAAAAGAACTAAAAAAGAAAAAAATAAATGACGACACTCAAAGAGAAAGCGACCAGGACAAAAGGAATGTTCGATTAGCAATCAACAAAGCACCGGGACACAGGGAGTATAAATGACGACCAGGACATAAGTAAAAAAAAAAACTAACAAAACTAAAAAGAAGGTAAAAACTACAAAAAAACTAAAAAGAAAAAAAAACTAAAAACTAATAAAAAAACTAAAAAATCTAAAAATCTAAATAAACTAAAAAAGAAAAAAAAGGAAAAAAATAAAGGAGAAAAACAAAACTAAAAAACGAATGTATATACAGACCGGGACACCGGGATACAAATGACGACCGGGACACAGGGAATATAAATGACGACCGGGACACAGGGACACAACTACAACGGGGACACCGGGGGAAACAGGGGGATATAAATGACGACCGGGACACCGGGACAGGGAATGGTCGATTAGCAATCACCATCAACAAAGCTCAAGGGCAATCATTAGAATCATGAGGTATAGATCTGAATACAGATTGTTTTCCCATGGACCATTATATGTTGCATGTTCAAGAGTCGGTAAACCTGACAATCTATTTATATGCAAAGACAATGGGACAGCAAAGAATGTTGTATATTCGCAAGTTTTACGTAGTTAAAACCATATATATATATATATATATATATATATATATATATATATATATATATATATATAATATATATATATATATATATATATATATATATATATCTATCTATATTCACAGGTGGGACATAGGGACACAACTACAATGGCGCGTAACTATTATGGCGCGTAACGACTTACGCGCGCGGGGGGGCTTGGGGGCCCCACCAACTAGGTGTTGGGGTGGCGCGAAGCGCCACCCCAACAGCTAGTATAATATAAAATTCATTTCCAAAACAAGAGCTAAGAGCTCATATGGCATTTGTGACGAGGCAAGAAGAGCTCATATGGTATGAGTTCTAACAAAATCCTAAGAATCAATAGATTGATTTAAAAGGAAAATCAGAGGCTTAATGCGGGTCGGGATTTAAAATAAGAGCTCTGAGTCACGATGTCCTTCTAAATACCAAAATTCATTAAGATCCGATCACCCGCTCGTAAGTTATAAATACCTAATTTTTTCTAATTTTTCTTCTGCCTTTTGCCGCCCAAATGGTCGAATCTGGGAAAACGACTTTATTAAGTCAATTCGTGCAGCTCCCTGACACGCCTACCAATTTTCATCGTCCTAGCACGTCCAGAAACACCAAACTCGCCTAATCACTGAGCCCCTACCCCCAATTCCCCCAAAGAGAGCAAATCCAGTACAGTTACGTCAATCACGTATCAAGGACATTTGCTAATTCTATCCACCAAGCTTCATCCCGATTCCTCCACTCATAGTGTTTTCCAAGATTCCCCCCAACTCCCCCCAATGTCCAAAGATCTGGTCGGGATTTGAAATAAGAGCTCTGAGACATGAATTCCTTCTAAATATCAAATTTCATTAATATCCGGTCACCTATTCGTAAGATAAAAATACCCGATTTTCACGTTTTCCAAGAATGCTGGTTTCCCCCTCCAACTTTCCCCAATGTCACAGGATCTGGTCGGAATTTAAAATTAAAGCTTTAAAGCACAAGATTCTTCTGAATATCAAATTTCACTAAGATCTGGTTACCCTTTCGTAAGTTACAAATACCTCAATTTTCAAAATTACCCTCCCCCCAACTCCACCAAAGACAGCAGATCCGGTCCGGTTATGCCAGTCACGTATCTTAGACAGGATTTTATTCTTCCCATTCAGTTTCATCCTGATCTCTCCGCTTTCAGTATTTTCTAAGATTTCCGGCCCCCAGATGCCCCCCCCCCAATGACACTGGATGCGGTTGAGATTTAAAATAAGAGATCTGAGTTACGAAGTCCTTCTAAATATTAAGTTTCATGAAGATCCGATCACTCCTTCGTAAGTTAAAAATACGTCATTTTTTCTAATTTTTCATAATTAACACCCCCCCCCCCGAATAGAGCGGATCGGTTCCAATTACATAAATTACGTATCTAAGACTTCTGCTTATTTTTCTCACCAATTTTCATCCCGATCCCTGCAATCTAAGCGTTTTCCATGATTTTAGGTTCGCCCACCCCAAACTCCCCCCAATGTCACCAAATCCGTTCGGGATATAAAATAAGAGCTTTGAGACACGATTCCTTTTAGATTTTAAATTTCATTGAGATCCGATCACCCATTCGTAAGTTAAAAGTACCTCATATTTTCTAATTTTTCAGAATTAACACCCCCCCCCCCCCCCAACTACCCCAAAGAGAGCAGACCCTTCAGGTTATGTCAATCATGTATCTAGGACTTGTGCTTATTTTTCTCACCAAGTTTCACCCTGATCCCTCCACTCTAAGTGTTTTCCAAGATTTTAAGTTTCCCCCTCCCACCCCCCCCCCCCAATGTCACCAGATCTGGTTGGGATTTAAAATAAGAGCTCTGAGACACGATATCGTCCTAAATATCAAATTTCATTGAGATCCGATCTTCCGTTCGTAAGTTAAAAATGCCTCATTTTTCTAATTTTTCAGAATTAACCCCCCCCCCCCAGCTACCCCAAAGAGAGCGGATCCGTTCTGGTTATGTCAATCATGTATCTAGGACTTGTGCTTATTTTTCCCGCCAATTTTCATCCCGATTCCTCCACTCTAAGCGTTTTCCAAGATTTTAGGTTTCCCCCTCCTAACTCTCCCCAATGTCACCAGATCCGGTCGGGATTTAAAATAACAGCTCTGAGACACAATATTCTTTCAAATATCAAATTTCATTAAGATCTGATCAACCGTTCGTAAGTTAAAAATACTTCAATTTTTCTATTTTTTCCGAATTCACGGGCCCCCCACTCCCCCTCGCCATATAATCAAATCGGGAAAAAGACTATTTCTAATTTAAGATGGTCCGGTCCCTGATACGCCTGCCAAATTTCATCGTCCTAGCTTACCTGGAAGTGCCTAAAGTAGCAAAACCGGGACCGACATACCGACAGAATTTGCGATTGCTATATGTCACTTGGTTAATACAAAGTGCCATAAAAATGCTATATCAAGCCCAGATGAGTCATGTTTGCATAATAGATAAACTTAAAAACATATAGCAAAAACCAAGTGAAAAAATACAAAGGTCTCTTACCATCCTTCTTCCAGTCTAGACTTCATTAGCTCTTCAACACTAAGCACAGGATAACTTGGATATCCCAGACCATATACAGACTTTTGAAATTTATCCCTAGTGATT